>NC_064626.1:314913203-315223441 GCF_023864275.1 Schistocerca cancellata | reverse complement strand
ACTTGGAAGAGCAGGTGAACGGAAAGGATAACGTCCTGAAAAGAGCACGTCAATAAAAGAAGAATAAAGAGATGAAATGTTACAGTCAGTTAATATTGAAGGAATTTGATTAAGAAATGAGGCACTAACAGTAATAGACGAGTGTTGCTATTTGGACAGCAAAATAACTGACGATGGCAGAAGTAAAGAGAGTATGAAACGCAACTGGCAATAGGAAAAAAGCTTTACTGAAAATGAGAATATTTCAATATCTGAATCACATTTACGTGTTCGAAAGCTGCTTCTTTAACTGTTTGTCAGGAGTGTAGCGTTATAGCCGGCGGTTGTGGCCGAGCGGTTCTAGGCGCTTCAGTCTGGAACCGCGAGACCGCTACGGTCGCAGGTTTGAATCCTGCCTCGGGTATGGATGTGTGTGATGTCCTTAGGTTGGTTACGTTTAAGTAGTTCTACGTTCTAGGGGACTGATGACCTCAGATGTTAAGTCCCGTAGTGCTCAGAGCCATTTGAACCATTTTCTAGCGTTATATGGAAGTGATATGTAGAAGATAAACAGCACCAACAAGAAGAAAATGGAGGCTTTCGAAATGTGGCATTATAGAAGACTGTCCAAGGCGATGTGACCGGATCAGATAACCACTGAAGAGGTGCTACTGGAATAGGGAAGAAAAGAACTTTTGGGACAAGTTGATGAAAATAAGTGATAGCTTAGTAGAACACATCACAAGTCATCAAGCAGTTACACATTTGGTAATGGACGGAAGTGTGGATGGGAAGCGTTGCTGATGGAGACCCAGGACTGTATGTACTAACCGGGTTAAGAGAGATGAAATTGGCAGTACTTATACAGAGAGGAAGAGACTTGCAGAGGGTAGACTAACGTGTAGAGGTGCATCAAACCAGTCTTCGGAATAAAGACCGTGACAGCGACAGTCAGTTAACACATGACAGCGACAGTCAGTTGACACGTTGTAACGCCGGAAATGCATATCCTCCTATTTCCATCTATTGTACTGTAATTTTTTCCTTGTTTTGTTACCTCAAGATATGACATTTCTGTCTCTTTGTATATTGTAATTGTTTTACTATTTGTATATTTATGCATTTATGTCGATGTATAATTGGTTTGTTTCGTAAATATTATTTGTATTTTTACGCTGGGTCTTGCCTAGGGAAAACTGCTATCGAACGATTACGTCGATAGGTCGTGTGAAGAATCAAAGTGTGTAGGATCTTTGGTAGTCTTAACTCTGCCGCGTGGAGCGCGGGCTGAGAGAAAGGAGTCTGGCTGGAGTAGCGAGTGGAGCACGTGTGTTGTGTGACGCTCCCGCGAGTTGCCGCGCTTTCGGGGTTTGGCAGCATGTAATTGCGCTCGACTTGCGATGATAGTTTCTGACATGGTGTCGCGGACGGGAAGCATTAACTAGCGCACATCAAGAGCCCGTTTCGTCTGGTGACCGTGTCGAGAAGAAGGCGCGCCAACATCCAGCTTCTGCAGCAGCGACGGCCGACAATGAGTGACTGTCGCCACCTCCTCGATCGACGGCTTCAAACCTTCAATCAACAATCAAGGAAGACTGGAAGCAAGTAAAGTTTTAGAACTGTATGGCAGACCTCAGCTTTTCAAACTGTACCATTTTCGTAACTATAATAACAGCAACTTAGCATGAACCTTTGTTGCTCATTGTCCCAATTGCATTACCAAGCAGGGTCCCTTCCTTTTCCGAAATGAACCCGAGTGTCGTTGAAATTTAAACGCCAGCACTAAAGTAATATAGCTAATTCTATTTCACTGCTTTAATTCCAAAGCTCAGTTAGCTGGCTACAATATTCAGATTACACAAGCACAAATTAAGAGTGCGAGTTTTGTTATCGTATTTTAGCTTACCTGTGACTGCAGCTCAGCTTGGTACGTACTAAATTTTACTATTGTTAATTGTTCAGAATCATTTAATTCAAGTTCAAAGTTAAATCTCTTATTTCCAAATTGCGTAGATTCAAGTAGTTTTTTGAAATGATTGTTGAGGTAGTCCAAGACTAACCGTATTTTACTGAATTTCGATGTGCTTCAGAAAGAAAGCTCACTATTAACTTCAGTCACTAAATTAACTTTCGATTTTCCGGTTTTATTAATTCTTTGCTAAATTAAGTCAGGGTGTAGCGAAATTTATTACTTCTGACAAACTTTCAGTTTTCACACTACACGTGTCAACCTTCTGTTGCCACGCTTCTAGTGCTAATTATATGTGTAATAACCTTTCTTTTTCAGTTACTATAGTAATTGTCCTTAGGACTGGCGACCGTGATTTCCCCCAAATCTCAAATACCTAATTACCGCTAGTTAATTGTTAACGTAACGGCTGCACATTTACTTTCTTTATTAACTTTACCCCTTTTCAAAATTAATTTCCACCAGTTTCATTAGCACATTTCCTTTCATTTAGATGTAACCCTTTCCTCCCTCTTTACCGACAGCTTAACTTCGGTGACGATTGCTTTTCCAAAACTCCCATTAGGTACACGCGGTTTCATTTTTCACTGTCATTAAGGTCGGAAAGTGAGGGGGAGGTTACAACGTCTGTCATATAAATATAGTTCGGTAAGATTTAATACGAATCGTAATTGAAAAATATAATAGCACATTTCTCCTGTGTTCAGTAGTACGTGCTGTAATGATCATTTCTGCCAATACTCTGAGTAATCTGAAGACAGGGACATTGTTTTGCGTTGTAGAATTGTAGATATCCTTCTAGGTATTACCTGTTCATGTTCGTAATGTTATGCCGCACATTACGTGATGGAGACGCAAATCGTTATCTTATTAGGTCGCTGTCAACCGTCAACTAGATTACGACAATGCGTCACGTTAATGGGGAATGTAAATGGCGACCGGGGGACCACAGTGACACCGCCGTATAGATGCATTTCAGTCCCCACAACATACACTACTGTTTGACACAGAGTCGTAGTACCCTAGCGAAGTATTGTGTTCGTGCATCGACGCTTATCGTTTGTCATTTCTGTATAGCACGCTGCCTTCTAGTTCATCTTTAATACGATTTCAGGAAGTGGTGGAAACAGTGTGTTTTTGTTTCGAGGAATGCTTAAGGAATGAAAATCATTGCCAAGGAGGCAAAACGAATGTAAATAATAGAATGAAAAAATATAAAAGTAATGTAGTAGAAAGATAGGGGATCTTTAGCTACGATAATGAGTTCTGTCGGAAGAATCTACGGATAAAATGCTTTGTCTTTTGTGTGCTGAAAAATTCGACGCTGAACAAGAACCATACGAAAAAGCAGCAAACTTTTGAAATGGTAGTTGTGCCAAAAAGAGGCTACTGTACTACGTTTATTATATTGCGAGACGACATGACAAAACAGTTCTCGAATTACATTCAGAGGGAAGAGAAAGGCAGAACTCGAAAAAAAAAGAAACTTGTTGGATGATCTAAAGGAATTCAAGAGATATAGGGAACTGAAAAAGGAAACTACGGATTTCAAGTAATAGAGACAGCAAGGACCTGCTGTCAGAGCTGAAAATCAATGAGAATATGAGTATCTCAAAGTGTCACTCCTACTGTTCGGCAGGGGGTGAAATGAATCACGATGAAAAGTGCGACGAAGTGCTAAATAAGTAACATTGTCTGTGTCTATCACGCTGTTTAAATTAGTGCCGGAAAGTTTCGGACCACTACACCTTTGTACCTGGTGTCTACAAATGCTTCTATAGCGACACTGGCTCTCTACCATTGCAGTAGTCGGCGATTAGTGTCTCCGGATATCACTACAGACACATGACTTAATAGGTGCAAAGGCGATGGAAACAACAATGGGGAACTACTTAACTGCTTCTCAAGACAAATCGACCCAAGGGTAAATTAGCCACCGGTGGTACCACAGAATCGCAAAGGGCTGAGTTCGTGACCAGTATCTGAATGGCGTAATTAGTGGAGTAGCCAGTGGAAGCACAGTATTTAGCAACCATAGATTTGTTCAGCTGTAGACGCCGAGTGTGAGGCTGTTCTTCGTAAAGGCCGTGTACCATTGCAGTAATATCTGCACGTCTTGTTCTTGTATTTTATCAATACTTATTGCTTCACATGGGGTTTGGCTGCAGCTATGACAGGAAATCGAGTCAAATAATAATCCAGCTCTTAGAATTACAGGAAAAACATTTCTTATTGCAGACAAATGATCGCTCAGTACGTTCTTAGGTGTATCAATTAATAACGAACGAAATATAGCGTGGTCAAATTACTTTGAGTAATCAGCTCGAGATTAGAAATCATTTGTAATACCGTGTATTAAATAGGGCGTCCGAGTTAAAAATGTAATAATACACATATTAAAAAAAGTTTTGCATTACCTCGGTTCCGAGAGTTCCGGAACCTGTACAGAAAATTGGAATAGAGATCAACACAAACATTATTTACGCCCTTTTATCGCTCTTGAAATCCACACATTGCATGTTGTGCCACCGTACAAATGATTCACATGGCTCTGAGCACTATGGGACTTAACTTCTGAGGTCATCAGTCCCCTAGAACTTAGAACTACTTAAACCTAACTAACCTAAAGACATCACACACATCCATGCCCGAGGCAGAATTCGAACCTGCGAACTTAGCGGTCGCGCGGTTCCAGACTGTAGCGCCTAGAACCGCTCGGCCACTCCGGCCGGCGTCACCGTACAGCGAGACCTTCAGAGATAGTGGTCCAGATTGCTGTGCATACCGGTACCTCTAACACCCAGCAGCACGTCCTCTTGCACTGATGCATGCGTGTATTCGTCGTGGCATACTATCCACAAGATCATCAAGGCACTGTTGGTCCAGATTGTCCCACTCCTCAACGGCGATTCGGCGTAAATCCCTCAGAGTGGTTGGTGGGTCACGTCGTCCATAAACAGCCCTTTTCAATCTATCCCAGGCATGTTCGATAGAGTTTCATGTCTGGAGAACGTGCTGGTCACTCTAGTCGAACGATGTCGTTATCCTGAAGGAAGTCATTCACAAGACGTGCACGATGTGAGCGCGAATTGTCGTCCATGAAGACGAATGCCTCACCAATATGCTGCCGATAAGGGTGCACAATCGGTCGGAGGATGGCATTCACGTATCGTAGAGCCGTTGCGGTGCCTTCCGTGACCACCAGCGGCGTACCTCGGTCCCACATAATGCCACCCCAAAACAGCTGGGAACTTCCACCTTGCTGCTCTCATTGGACAGTGTGTCTTAGGCGTTCAGGCTGATCGGGTTGCCCCCAAACACGTCTCCGACGGTTGTCTGGTTGAAGGCATATGCGACACTCATCGGTGAAGAGAACGTGATGCCAATCCTGAGCGCTCCATCCGGCATGTTGTTGGGCCCATCTATACTGCGCTGCATGGTGTCCTGGTCGCAAAGATGGACCTCGCCATGGACGTCGGGAGTGAAGTTGCTCATCATGCAGCCTATCGCGCACAGTTTGAGTCGTAACACGTCGTCCTGCGGCTGCACGAAAAGCATTATTCAACATGGTAGTGTTGCTATCAGGGTTCCTCCGAGCCATAATCCGTAGTTAGCGGTCATCCATTGCAGTAATAGCCCTTGGGCGGCCTGAGCGAGGCATGTCAAGGAGCATTGCTGTCTCTGTGTATCTCCTCCATATCCGAACAACATCGCTTTCGTTCACTCCGAGACGTCTGGACACTTCCCTTGTTGAGATCCCTTCCTGGCACAAAGCAACTATGCGGACGCTATCGAACTGCATGGTTGAACTACAGACAACACGAGCCGTGTACCTGCTTCCTGTTGGAATGACTGGGACTGATTGGCTGACGGACCCCCTAGGTCTAACAGGTGCTGCTCTTGCATGGTTGTTTAAATCTTTGGGTTGCTTTAGTGATTTCTCTGAACAGTCAAAGGGACTGTGTTTGTGATACAATATCGACAGTCAACGTCTGTTTCAGGAGTTCTGGGAACCGGGGAGATGCAAAACTTTTTCTGATGTGTGTATGAAATATAATAACTTAATAACTTGAGACGTTATTGAGATATTTATTGGCGATTTCTTTTTGTAAGTATGGTAACTGAAAATCTTTTTTTGTTTGTTTGCTGAAGTTAGTATCGGGTGGGCATGCGCGTAACAGTTTTTTTCACGTAAACACGAGTTAATAGCCACGTATGCTCCACAGCAGGAGGTGTTCTGAATGCTTTCTCTGGAGGAGGTGAAGTTTGTTACACAGGTACGACGACGATTTCGTTCTCCTCGGTAGCTGCGCCGTCAGCTTGGAGGTTTGCTAACTGACGGGCTCCAGGTTCGATTCCGTGCCTGGTAGGAGATTTTGTGGGTGGTTGGGTGTTGTATTATCGTTACATTCTTATCTTCATCTTCATAAATAACTTTTCACTGTCGAGGTGTCCGTATGGGCACGTGCCCAAAGTCAATAATAATAAAAAAAAAATCTTCATTTTCGGCGTAAGAAAGGACCACAGCCAACTGACTATGTTCCCCTTACGTAACATTCAAAAAATGGTTCAAATAGCTCTGAGCACTATGGGACTCAACATCTGAAGTCATCAGTCCCCTAGAACTTAGAACTACTTAAACCTAACTAACCTAAGGACATCACACACATCCATGCACGAGGCAGGATTCGAACCTGCGACCGTACCGGTCGCGCGGGTCCAGACTGTAGCGCCTAGAACCGCTCGTCCACCCTGTCCGTCTACGTAACATTCAAGAAGTGGGACAGGTGGCTTAGGGAAACTAGGATTTTGCTTTCAATATCGGACCACCACTTCAAGTACGCAGTTCCAGAGGGTACTGTTGAATTAATTCGTTCATCCTTCGAGCGGAGACCTCGTAAGTCAATCCGACGAGCAAGTAGGCAGTCACAGTTATCTAGTTCGACAGTAAGCGATGTCACCCATGACTCAAAATCAAGCATGACGGTAGGCCGCGATTGAAGGTATTTGCGAAGACAAATAAGGAAAAACTGGATGAAAACGAGGCATTCCTCGATTTCACTGTCTCGGACGAGGCTACCTGCGACACTTTCGGCATGGTAAACACGCACAGTTACCACATATACGGAACTGAACGCCCTCCCCCTGCCCCCCTCCCCCCTCTTGGCACTCCTTCACCAACGCATTGATAAGAGTGCGAGAGTAACTCCCCGCCAGTGAATGTTTGCTGTGGATTGTTAAAGGGCAGGGTTCTAGACCCAATCTTCTTCGGGAAGCCAACACTTAATGCAACAACATACGTATACATGTTGCAACTGTACGCTGTGCCACAACTCCCTCGCGACGTGATCTTTCAACAAGATGGCACATCGTGTCACTTTGCGAACATTGTGAGGGATTTCTTGGATCACCATTTCCCAGATATCTAATTGGGACAGATAGTTCATCGATTGCTTGGCCCCTTAGAAGCACAGACATTACGCCACTTGATTGTTTCTGTGGGGGCTTGTCAAGAAACAAGTGTACCAGGCACCAGTTCGTGATCTACCACACCTGCGCTGTCGCATTCCTGCAGCTGTCGTAAATGTTACGTCTGCAATGCTGTAAAACACTTGAACAGAAGTGGAACACAGATTAGATGCCTGTTGCGCCACTAGGCTAACCCGGCTGTTCACACTTTCTGAGACGAGAAAAACACTCTCAACGTTTTGGTTAAAGCTAAGAATAAAGCTACACAGAAATTCTGCGTTAGCTCTTTGAAGCATAATTTTATATATGTTCTTCTATTGAACTTCTTAGTCAACAGACGTTCATAACGATAAACAGCACTTCTAAAATTAAAACAGGACTCGTTAAATTTATAAATTGATTACTCTGAAACGAATCTATGATGTACAACTAAATTATGATTTTTTCTTTTTTTAGCAACAGCATCTCTCATCAACATGTGCGTCTCTCTGAACGACGCTACATCTTCGCAGAACGAGAATTGTCAGCAGGTATGTTCTCTAATATTTATTTAGTCAGGAAAGCACCAACAGCATGCTTGTTATTCTTTCTGAGAATACATGTGCTACTTTAATCAATATGCCGAAAACCGATGTGCAGGGAGAGTGTCCGAGCGGTTCTAGGGGCTTCAGTCTGGAACCGCGCGACCGCTGCGGTTGCCGGTTCGAATCCTGCCTCGGGCATGGATGTGTGTGATGTTCTTAGGTTGGTTAGGTTTAAGTAGTTCTACGTTCTAGGGGACTGATGACCTCCGCTGTTAAGTCCCATAGTACTCAGAGCCATTTGAACCATTTTTTTTTTTAAACCGATGCCTTTTGAATGTTTCTGTTACTAGACACACATCCACCAATAAACGTCTAATTGCCTTGGTGTGGGTGAAGACGGCTACACAAAACGAGAGTAAAACTTTGACACATTTAAAAAACGCTGTTTGCATTATTTAGGGGCCTACATTCATTTAACAAAGTATTTTGCAAATACATAGCTCATCAAATGATATAACACCAAGGTGGGAGCATCCTCGGTTTCATATTTTGACAGAGGAAGGATTTTCGATGGGAGATAGATGTTCGTGATCCGCTGGTACCTAGAAGCCTTGTGAATCCAGAGGTTTTCCTCGATAATAGACTGTTCTATCATTTTTCCGGCGTGTTCCCGTGAAATCATTAAATCCTCTTTTGTGGCCGAAAATCTTGCAGCCATTTTTCTATACCACTCGAAGTAGGCAGAACACAGTTTATGATCAATGATACTGGCGGTGACGTAGAACCGTGGGATCAAATAACCGGTTCTTGTGGACGATGACGGCGGATGTATGGCAAACAATAGTCTTGGTTGCAGAATTGATTTTATTGCTTTATTAATTCATGACACGCGTTCCGCCTAATACGAGATATCTTCAGATTGAACAAACCAGTGTGGGTAAGTGGGTTTTGAATGCCATGATTAGAGCATCGTGTAAAATAGCCTGCCATCGTCTTCTATAGTAAAATAAATCGAAATAAGTACTTCCTCATGTCGTACCTTAAAAGTGGAACACCCGATAACAGTGCACGTCTGTGTAGCGTAGACCAGAGGATACAATGCGAATGCCTGCCTCATTTTTACTGGAGACGGTAATACACGTCGCTCAACTCTGTTTAGTAGATTTCAATGCCTGTGTGTCACATATGAAATAGCTGGTATATCAGTATGTCACAGATAAAACGTATGTTTGAAAGTAGAAAAAAAAAACACAGAGATATTCAGTGGAAGCTGAAAATTCACTGTGGTTTTGTGAGCTGGTTCGTCATTTAAATCGAGGGGCAGGTATCAGACCTGGATACAGAGGCTTAAGAAATTTCTGTGAGAGTGAAGGCGTGGTATAAGAGAACTCTCTAAGTGGAAGTTCTTAGATTCTCTCCTAGTTGTATTTCCACTGATTTCTTCACTACAGAATTCGAAACTGATGAGGCTCGGTTTAGTATCTTAATGTTATTGTAATTCATGGAATCATTGATGATAAACAGTGCACAGTCGCCACAAATTTGTGCGGCCGTCAATGGTGAGTGTTCTGTCGACATTGGATGCGCAGTCCTTCTACAGCGCCTGATAATATACTCACGGAAACAAATCGCAACACCGAAAATAATTAAGGAAGAATAATGAAATTTCGGGAATACATTTGTCTAGGTAACATATTTAAGAGATTAACCTAGTAAGACCACGGATCCGAGACAAGTCATTGCAAATGTGAGATGCTGGCACATTATTAACTGATGTAACCGTCAGAATGACGAATGCAAGCATGCAAACGTGGTTGCATTGCGTTGTACAGCTGCCGGATGCCAGGTTGTGGGATGCAGTCCCATGCCTGTTGCACTTGGTCGGTTAATATAGGGACGATTAACGCTGTTTGTGTATGACGATGAGTTGTCGTCCGAAGATGCCCCATATGTACGCGATAGGAGACAGATCTGATGATCAAGCAGGCCAAGGCAACATGTCGACACTCTGTAGAGCATGTTGTGTTACAACAGCGGTATGTGGACAAGCGTTATCCTGTTGGAAAACAGCCCATTTGATGCTTTTCGTGAATGGCAGCACAACAGCTCGAATCACCAGAGTGACGTACAATTTTGCGGTCAGGATGCGTGGGATGGCCACAAGAGTACTCCTGCTGCCATACGAAGTCGCACCCCAGCCCATAACTCTAGTGCGCCTTGCATGCAGAGAGGTTGCTTTCAGGCTCTCGACTGCCTTCCTCCTAACCAACACACGGCCGTCTCTGATATCGAGGCAGAACCACTTCTCATCAGAAAACAACGGATCTCCACCCTGTCCACTCATGAGCTCTCGCTTGACACTAATGAACTTACAAATGACTGTGCTTTGGGCTCAGTGGAATGCACGCTGCAGGGCTCGGAGCTGTCCTTGAAGTAACCGATTTGTAACGTTTCGTTACGTCACTGTGGTGCCAACTACTGCTCAAATTGCTACTGCAAATGCAGTAAGATACGCCGAAGGCACACATAAAATACGATGGTCTTCCCTCTCGTTAGCGCCATATGGCCGTCCGGAGAACGGTCTTCTTGTGATCGTACATTTTCGTGACTGCCGCTGCTGAGAATCATATACAGCAGCTACATTCCTCCCAAGTCTTGCTGGAATATTACAGGAGGAAAATCGAGCTTCTCTTCCAAATTCAGTACGGTGTTGATGATGGCGTCTTTTTCGCCTTAACGGCATTCTTGACTAAGATTAACTCACCACGTCCAGTCCTAAAGGTAACTAACGCTCACGACCGTTATATCGTGTATGTAAAGCGAACATGCTCATAATGGCACACTTACGCGACTGTCGCGCAGTTTGAATACAACACGTCTAACGACTTTCGTTTATGTCTCATAACTCCTTCTTGGTGCTGCGATTTTTGTTTCGTCAGTGTATTTAGCACGATAGCACAGAATTTTATCAAGTCGTTCCTTCACAATCACCAGAAGAGCTGCGTTATTGATATGTAAATGGAACAACACTTTCACTTAATCTTTCATTGTGAGTCAGGCAATTAAAAAGAAAAATTACGTATTTTCAATAAGGGAAAGCAAACCATAGATTTTGACATACCTCTCAGCTTTTTGTGGTTGTTGCAGCAACTTTTGCCCATCTGAGAAATTAGCACTTTGTTCTTGTCATCTCATTAAAAATATCAATTCCGTAAAAACAGGGCAGTCAGAATTTGAACTTAGTCTCACTAATAGTGGTCATTGAACAGTTAATGAAGGTTTCAAAACAGTTTCCCGATGTACGTGGGGGAGTTGGAAAATAAGTTTGCCCTGTCGACTGTGGTCAGAGTTGTGTGTGAAAGAAAAAAAAAAAAAGAATGAGACATTAAAGATAAGACATATCTTTATTTTTATACATAATTTCCAAGTACATTGAGACATTAGTCATACCGCTTTATAAGCTACAAAAAGCCTTCCAGGAAAAAATCTGGGCGTTGCCTATGGAAGAAATGTTGTTTTACATCAGCTCTGCTGCTAAAGCGCCTTCCGCCGGGAATCTTCTTCAAAGCAGGAAACAGATGGAAGTCACTTGGTGCGAGATCCGGACTGTAAGGCGGATGGTGTAGGCGCTCCCAACCAAGAGTTACAATCTGGTTTTGCGTTGCCGTCGCCGTGTGTGGTCCCGCATTGTCATCCGACAGCAGAACGCCAGATCCGAGAAGGCCAGACCGCTTTTTCCGAATCACCTCTTTCAGTTTTGACAGAGTGGCACTGTTCCGCGCAGCATTGATGGTTGCATCCTCCAGAAAGTCCAGCAGCAAAACTCCATTGGTGTCCCAGAAAACGGTGAGTAGCACTTTACCTACGGACAGAGTGCTTTTGAACTTCTTTCGGACAGGTGATGACGGATGTTTCCTCTCCATGGATGCGGCTTCGATTCGGGCGTGTAATGGAGGACCCAAGTGTCATCCCCATCACAATCCGAAACAGAAGGTCATTGCCAGATTCAGCACGAGCTGTTCCAAGCTGAACGCCATGCGTCGTTCCATGTGTTTCGGGGTCAGTTGGCGGGGCACCCATCGTGCTGACACCTTCCTGTATCGAAGAATGTCGTGGATGATCTTGTGAGCTCGCTCATGTCCGATTCCAAGTTCTGCCGCTACTCCATCGATGGTGAAATGCCGGTTCGCTTTAATCATGTCATCCACCTTCCTGACATTTGCATCTGTAGTGGTCGTGGGGGCCCTTCCAGGTCTCTTTATGTCCTGCACGTTGACGTCCATCACTGAATTGCTGGCACCATCTCCGCATCACTTGCCTCGGCATCACATCTGATACATACAACTCAACAAGCCAGTTATGAATTTCTCTGCCTGATACTCCACGTGCCAGCTCATAGCGGATAACAGCTCTCACTTACGCCTTTGAGCACGACTCCAAAACGCACCTTCTCTCCATAGCTCCGGGAAAAGACTGAGCGGCTGGCCTCTGCTTTGCGCATATACTGCGACAGCGCCATCTGCTTGATTGCGGTCGACCTCTACCCAATGGTGTATCGGTGTCTTGCACGTGCGTGTTCACCTGCCATGTCGTCTTTCGCCCATATCACACAACTCTGCCCACAGTCGACAGGGGAAACTTATTTTCCAACTCTCCATCGCATTTACTAATACATTGGGTGCAACAAATCAACGTCAATACAGAATCCATTTGGTTGATGATATTCCGCTGCGACATGCCCCTTGCCATCTTGTAAAACTTTCTAAATCTGATGTTATCAATATCCGTTTCTAGTGAAGACGGCTTGTACGTGTACTATGTCGTCCAGAAGACTTTCATCACGGATACAAGGGCCCTGAGAATCAGGATTCTGTGGACCAAAAACCTGCCACAAGGGAGTAATAAGGGTAGTTAGCTAGAGACTCGTGCAGTAAACGTCGTGTACTCAAAAATAATATACAGTCTCTGTTGTCGCACTCCGTGGTGAAACTGATGTTATCGTGATCGGATGTGAGATGCTCCCAGAAGTCCAATAGTCTGCCCCCACTGCTGGGTCAAACTATGTGAATTATCTTCGACGCATCTCTACCACACCCTCAAGGGGCAAGCCAGTACTAAACAAAGAAGGGAAAGCTGAAACGTGGAAGGAATGTGTAGAGAGTCCTTATAAGAGAAACAAACGAGGGTTATATTATTGAAATAGAAGAGGAACTTAGTGAAGAATGGATGGGGGATACGAGGGAGGCAAAAAAAAAAAAAAAAAAAACTGGAATAACATTGCCGCGGGTGGAGCTTGTGTAGCATGCATTTCTGCTACTAGGCGTGTAAAGCGCAACTCATTGCATGTCCGTGCCGCATTCGTTGTCCACCTGGCTTGTTCTGTTCATCTGCAATGATTGTTTTTTTAGCGCTGTTTTGTTCCTGTTTCGTTTTTTATCGCGGCTAGTTTACATGAACAACGTGCAGCTCTGAAATTTTGTTTTCTGCTAGGTAAAAACGCTGCTGAAACTATTTTAACGTTGAAAATAGCTTACCGTGATGATTCTATGGGAAAAACTCAAGTTTACGAATTGTCAATGGATGACAAACTTCGTTCTGGACTCCATCAACTGCCCGATTCGACGAAAATATTGGAAAAATTCAAGAGCTTGTGTTCACAGACCGTCGACAGACAACTGATCAACAGTCAGAGGTTAGTGGGTTATCTCGGAGTTCGGTCCAGCGAATTTTAACAGAAGATTTTGGAATGAAAAGGGTTGCTGCCAAGTTTGTTCATCGGGTTCTGACTGACAGTCAAAAGGAACGTCGAATTGAAACATGTCCTGCTTTGAAACAACAGCTTGAAACTGATCCAGATTTTCTGTCAAATGTCATCACTGGTGATGAGACATGGTGTTATGGCTACGACCCAGAAAAAATGGTTCAAATGGCTCTGAGCACTATGGGACTCAACTGCTGTGGTCATAAGTCCCCTAGAACTTAGAACTACTTAAACCTAACTAACCTAAGGACAGCACACAACACCCAGCCATCACGAGGCAGAGAAAATCCCTGACCCCGCCGGGAATCGAACCCGGGAACCCGGGCGTGGGAAGCGAGAACGCTACCGCACGACCACGAGATGCGGGCCGACCCAGAAACAAAGCAACAGTCAAGCCAATGGAAGACACCATCGTCACGCCGTTCAATAAGATGTCGTCAAGTCAAATCAAACATCGAAACAATGCTGATTTGCTTTTTTGATGTCAAGGGCGTAGTTCATTGAGAGTTTCTTCCCCAAGATCATACCTTAATCAAATGTTTTATTTGGAAGTTGTAGGAAGATTGCGCAGCAGTGTTCGTCAAAAAAGACCCGATTTGTGGCAGACGCGAGACTGGGTCTTCCACCACGACAATGCATCTGCACCTCTCTTACTTGTTAGAGAGTTTTTCGCTAAAACCGGCATGGTTCCGCTGCCCCACGCACCTTACTCGCCTGACCTGGTTCCGTGTGACTTTTTCTTATTTCTACTCACGAGAAGGGCATGAAACGACACCGATTTGACAACGGTGAAGAGATCAAGGAAAAATGAGGGCGTAGCTGTCATCCATTTCTAAAGACAACAAAAACTGTTTCGAACTTATGGAAGCAGCAGTGGGACAAAATATTAGTGGCAGTGGAGACTATTTTGAAGAGGATGAGGTTGTTTTTATTTACAATTTGAAAATATATAGCTTTTAAAAAATAATTACGTTTTTTTGGATACCCCCCTCGTGTGTTACTGCGAGAAGAGTTCAACAGAGCACTGAAAGACCTAAGTAGAAACAAGGCCTTTTAAATAGACAACATACCCGTAAAATTATTGAAATCTTTCGGAGAACCGGCCATGACAAATGGTTTCACCTGATGTGCAGCACATGTGAGACAGGGCGATATATCCACAAACTTCTAGAAGAACGTAATAATTCCATTTACAAAGAAGGCGTTGCCGACAAGTGTGAATACTACCGAGCAATGAATTTAATTAGTCATGCTGTAAAATACGACTGAATTATTTAAAGTAGACTGAAAAAATTGGTGAATCCGACCTCGGAGAAGATCAGTTTCAATTCCGGGGAAATGTGAGAACATACTGAGGCAATACTGACCCAACGACTTATCCTAAAAGAGAGACTGAACCAAGGCAGAACAGAATTTGTAACAGTTTTACATTTAGAAGTAGCTTTCGGTAACGTGGAATGGACAGCAGTCTTTGAAATTTTGAAGAAAGCAGCGATAAAATACAGGGATTAAAAGGTTATCTGCAGCTTGTAAAAATACCAGACTGCAATTATAAGAGTCGGAAGACATAAAAGGAAGTCGTAGTTGAAAATGAAGTGAGACACGGTTATAGCCTATCCCCGAAAATTTTCAGTTTGTACATAGAACAATACACGAAGAAGTCCAAGGTGATTTTTGGAAAGGGAATTAAAGTTCAGGGAGGACAAATAAAAATTGTACGGTTTGTCCTTGTATTTCTGTCAGGAGGAGGAGGAGAGGAGACTAGTGTTTAACGTCCCGTCGACAACGAGGTCATTAGAGACGTAGCGCAAGCTCGGGGGAGGGAAGGATGGGGAAGGAAATCGGCCGTGCCCTTTCAAAGGAACCATCCCGCCATTTGCCTGAAGAGATTTAGGGAAATCACGGAAAACCTAAATCAGGATGGCCGGAGACGGGATTGAACCGTCGTCCTCCCGAATGTGAGTCCAGTGTGCTAACCACTGCGCCACCTCGCTCGGTTTTCTGTCAGGTGCTGCAAAGAATTTTGAAGAGCAGTTGAATGGAATGGCACATGTCTTGAAAACAACTTATAAGATGAACATCAGCAAAAGTAAAGCAAGGGTAATGGAAAGTAGTCGAATTAAATCAGGCGATGATGAGAGAATCAACTGAGGCATCTAAATAACTGATGATGGCCGAAGCAGAGAGGATATAAAGTGCAGACTGCCAATACCAAGAAAAGCATTTCTGGAAAAGAGGAATTTTTTAATATCTAATATAAGTTTGTGTGTCTGGAAGTCTGTACCGAATGTGTTTTTCTGGAGTGTAGCCCGGTATGGTACCGAAACGAGAACGATAAGTAAGCCGTAGATATTTTTGAAATGTGGTACTACAGGAGAATGCTGAAGATTAGATAGGTCGGTCGTACGACAATGGGAAGATACTGAATCGAACTGGGGAAAGAAGCAATTTATGGCACAACTTACTGAAATGGAAGAATCGAACTTAGGTTACATCCTGAGGCAACGAGCAATTGTCAGTTTGGTGAAGGAAATAAGTTGAGGTAAAAATTGTAGACGGAGACGAAGGCTTGAATACGGTAGGCAGGTTCACACGGACTTAGCTTGCGGCAGCTATGCAGAGGATAAAGTAGCACGGAGAGCTGCAAAAAACTAGTCTCCAGACTGAAGGCTGGAACAACAACAACAACAACAACAACTACTACTACTACTACTCCTATTGCTCGACGTCTGCTCAATAATGTCATAGCTAAGCAAGTTTCTAACTTAGGGTCATGAACATTATTTTATTAGTCCGTTTATCATCCAACGCTACATCAGTATTCGCAATTAAACTCAGTAGATTGTGCGCCACAGTTGCAAGTAAAACTTTCCACATAGAAATTCTAGTTCGCGTGTCTGTCCCGGACGTGTGTACCTGAGCTCATTCTGCAGTGTTATCGCCAACCCTCCGCTATCTGGTCGTTATCGTGTATTCACATATTAATAATTTAAGTGATCGATATGTTAGCACATCTCTTTTCCACGACTAGACAAGACCTGGATTCAAAACGAAGTACTGTGAGCTCTAGTAGCGCTGACACTATGTACGACTCATTGTTATTGGTCAATAATACGCTTTTCTTCTTGTGTGTGTCTATGTGTGTAATTGGCTTGCGGAATTACTCACAAAGCTATTAAAATGTTTGTGCATAGTACGTGCTGCATAACTGACAGCGGGCCGGCCGGGTGACCGAGCGGTTTCCAGGCGCTACAGTCTGGAACCGCGCGACCGCTACGGTCTCAGGTTCGAATCCTGCCTCGGGCATGGATGTGTGTGATGTCCTTAGGCTGGTTAGGTTTACGTAGTTCTAAGTTCTAGGGGATTGATGACCTCAGATGTTAACTCCCATAGTGCTCAGAGCCATTTGAACCACTTTGTTTTGCATGTTGATACGCCAATTGCTATGGGATTATCTACCGATTGTCATTTTTTATTTGTAGTTCACTGTTGATATCTGATTTTACTTGTTATAGTTTGTCATTTCTAGATAGTGAGTGGAGTTGTAGACTCTAGAAAATCGAGTGCCAAGTGGAGAAATCGGAACATTTCCGACATATTCTTCTGTGTGAGTTCAACAGAGGGGTGACAGCATCGGAGGCAACTACAAACATTTGCGCCGTGTATGGGTATAATGACATGGGCCAGAGCAACGCAAGAAAATGTTTTTCTGGTTTTAAGGAGAATCGACTTGGCGTTAGTGACTCTCCACGCTCAGGAAGATCTTCGGGGTTTGATGAAGGTCGTTTAAACGAGTTAATCCACAATGATCCACGTCAGTTTACTCGAGAAGTGGATAATGTGATGAACTGTGATCATTCCGCCAGGTGCCACATTTGCATGCAATCGAGGAAGTTAAAACATAGGGTGTATGGGTACAACGAGCTCTAAGTCAAACTCACAAAATTCAGCGGATGGCCATACACTAAGTGAACAAAAGTATCCGGGCACATGGATGAAAATGACTTAAAAGTTCGTAATGCTGGAATTCAGTATGATGTTGGCTCACTCTTAGCCTTCATGACAGCTTTCACTCTCGCAGGCATAAGTTCAATTAGGTGCTAGAAGATTTCTTGCGGAATGGCAGCCCTTTCTTCACGGAGTGCTGCACTGGTCGTGAGGCCTGGCACGAACTTGGCGTGCCAAAACATCGCAAACGTGTTCTAAAGGATTCACGTCAGGACTCTGACCAGGCTAGTCCATTGCAGGGATGTTGTCGTGTAACCACTCCGCCACAGGCCGTGTGTTACGAACAGGTGGTCGATCATGTTGAAACATGCAATCGCCGTCCCCGAATTGCTCTTCAACAATGGGAAGCAAGAAGGTGCTTTAAACATCAATTTAGGCCTTTGCTGTGATAGTGGCACGCAAAACAACAAGGGGTGCAAGCCCCATCCATGAATAACACGATCAGACCATAACACTACCGCTTCCGAATTTTACTGTTGGCGATACACACGCTGGCAGATGACGTTTACCGGGCATTTACAATATCCCCACCCTGCCATCGGATCGCCACATTGTGTACCGTGATTCGTTACTCCACACCACGTTTTTCCACTGTTGAATCGTCCAGTGTTTACGCTCCTTACACCAAGCGAGGCGTCGTTTGGCATTTACCGGCGTGACGTGTAGCTTAGGAGCAACCGCTCGACCCTGAAATACAAATTTCTCACGTCCCGCCTAATTGTCAAATGGCTCTGAGCACTATGGGACTTAACATCTGTGGTCATCAGTCCCGTAGAACTTAGAACTACTTAAACCTAACTAACCTAAGGACATCACACACATCCATGCCCGAGGCAGGATTCGAATCTGCGACCGTAGCGGTCACGCGGTTCCAGACTGAAGCGCCTAGAAACGCACGGCCACACCGGCGGCGCCTAATTGTCATAGCACTGCAGTGGATCCTGATGCAGTTTGGAATTCCTGTATGAATGTCTGGATAGATGTCTGCCTATTAGACATTACGACCGTCTTCTACTGTCGGCGGTCTCTGTCAGTCAACAGATTAGGTCGGCCTGTACGCTTTTGTGCTGTAAGTGTCCCTTCACGTTTCCACTTCACTATCACATCGGAAACAGTGGACATAGGAATGTTTAGGAGTGTGGAAATCTCGCGTAAAGACGTATGGCACAAGTGACACCCAATCACCTGACCACGTTCGAAGTCTGTTGAGTTCCACAGAGCGCACCATTCTGCTCTCTCACGATGTCTAATGACTTCTGAGGTCGCTGATACGGAGTACCTGGCAGTAGGTGGGAGCACAATGCACCTAATATGGAAACCGTATGTTTCTGGCGGTCGTCCGGATACTTTTGATCACATAGTGTATGTGCATTTCTGGCTGCTCGTCGTCGATTGGGTCGTGAACAACACCGACGATTCCGGTCCTGTATCGTTAGGAGAAATTGTGTCTTTATGCTAACATAAGGAAAAGGATGGAATGGTTGAGCAGAAACAAAGCAGCAACTCCCGTACAAAGACTTGCGCGCATCCACAAAAGATAATGTTATTCATTTGGTGGAATAGCGACGATATAGATTAGGAATTACTTCCAGTGAGGTGTAACCATCACTGTTGATATTTACTGTCGACAACTGAGACGCCACGCAGAAGCAATCCATGGAAAACGACCAGGAAGACAGCGTGAAGTGATGCTACCTCACGATAACGCCCACCAGTATTCTACTAGACAGGCAAAACAGCATGCAGGAGATGGGTTGGGGAGTTATTCCGCACCCACCTTATTCACCTGATTTTACGCCCTCATATATTCTCCTTTTCCGCTCTCTGTCGAACAACCTTCAAGGTTCCTACATGGAACATTTCGAGGAGGAAGCTCTTGAACCAGCACATCTAAAACTCACCTGTTTCTTTAGATATGTGGATGATACCTTCGTTATCTGGCCACATGGAAGAGATAGACTGGCAGACTTTCTCACACTTCTCAACTCCAGACACGAGAATATTAAATTCATCATGGAGATCGAAACGGATGAGATACTCCCTTTCCTAGATGTTTTGATTAGAAGACGAGCTGACGGCACTTTGGGCCACAGCGTGTGTAGGAAGAAGACGCACACCGGTGTGTACCTACATGCGGTTAGGTGCCACCACCCGGCACAAAAGAATGGCGTGTTCAAAACTCTTGTACACATAGCTCACACCATCTATGACAGGGAGAGCCTCCAACAAGAATTGGACCATCTGAAGACCATGTTTCGGAGGAACGGTTACAAGGAATGACAAATTCGGAAGGCTCCACATGCCACACCTGCAGCACCGGCGGAAACTGAGGATGAAACTCAGGAGGAGGCGGCCGTTTTGTGGGGCCTTATCCGGAAAAATTGGACGCATTTTACGTAAACACCAAGTGAAAACCATCTTCCGTCCCCCAAGTAAAACCAAGAGCCTTCTTGGTAGTATCAATGACAACCTTGGTGCCGGCCGCGCTGGTCTCGCGGTTCTAGGCGCTCAGTCCGGAACCGCGCGACTGCTACGGTCGCAGGTTCGAATCCTGCCTCGGGCATGGATGTGTGTGATGTCCTTAGGTTAGTTAGGTTCAAGTAGTTCTAAGTTCTGGGGGACTGATGACCTCAGAAGTTAAGTCCCATAGTGCTCAGAGCCATTTGAACCATTTGACAACCTTGGTCTACGTAAGTCAGGTGTTTATCAGATACCTTGCCAATGCGGTAGTGTATACATAGGGCAGACCATTCGTACCGTTGAGGATAGACGCCGAGAACATCAACGGCACACTAGACTGCAACAGCCCAGTAAGTCTGAAATAGCTGAGCATTGCCTGTCGGAACTCCACAGCACGTATTATGACCAAACCAACGTCCTGACACAGACTTCCAAATACTGGGACTGTGTCATCAAAGAAGCCATAGGGATCAGAGTAAGGGAGCCACAACTAAATCATGGCAGCGGTTACATCCTTAACAAGGCGTGGGAACCCACGATCACCCAGATTATGAAGAAAAAGGACTTCGGGGGAGGAGGGAGGAATAACGAGAGCGGTGCCGGCAGACCCTCCTGAACGAGAAGACCTAGGACGCAGCGCCCAGGCGGCGGGAGAACGGACGCTGTACCTGGACCGCGCGCGGGGCGCGGACCGCACCGACTCATAGGAAGCGCCTGAGGGAGGAGCGGGAGGGAGATTGTCCTACATATACATGGCGCCGGTCCACCGTCGGTCAGTAATCAGCGCACCTGATGATGGCAACGTGGTCGATTGCCGAAGTATTGTGTCCTATGCACACTCATACCAGGCTGTTCACCCGAGATTTATTTCGTCAACCTTCAAGGAATTTCATTCCTGGAAAAAAAAATGCGCTCCGAACATGGAACGACGCGTTCTTCGCCTCAAAACCACGTAATTTCTAGAGTCGCGGAATCGGAAGGTTACCCAGCCCTGGCAGACTGTTGTACATTGAAGGAGAACATATTATTGATCACTAAAGACTGTTATTTGTATCTGTTATGTTTATTACACATGTGGGAAAAAGCTGTCAGCTGCCAACTGGTGCACCAACCTAATGATAACATAAAAGCTAATAACTCGAGATGTAATTTAGATATTTATTAACGGTATTTTCTACAAGTATGGTTACTCAATTTTTTACATGCCTATGCCCCTCTTTACACTTACTTTATCTGGTGTTGCTGCAAAACGTTAGTTACCCGGCCGGAGTGGCCGAGCGGTTTCAGGCGCTACAGTCTGGAGCCGCGAGACCGCTACGGTCGCAGGTTCGAATCCTGCCTCGGGTATGGATGTGTGTGATGTCCTTAGGTTAGTTAGGTTTAAGTAGTTCTAAGTTCTAGGGGACTGATTACGTCAGCAACTAAGTCCCATAGTGCTCAGAGCCATTTGAACCATTTTTTTGCAAAACGTTAGTGTTTTGGTTGAACCACCATTTTTTGTGTGTAATTTATAGAGGATATCGTAGGATGGTGACGCCCTAACATATTCATGCCTGATCTGATATTTGGTGTTGTAACGGTGGAATTCAATACGACAGGTTTTGAAATGAACCATTCTGGAAATTTGGAAATTTCTGGTAAGATCTTATGGGACCAATCTGCTGAGGTCGTTGGTCTCTAGGCTTACACATTACTTAATATAACTTAAACTAACTTACGCAAAGGACAATGGTTAGAAAATAAAGAGTGCTGTTGGGAATGCATAAAGTGGGCAACGTACCATGTGACGTAGGCCCTTTCACCCCAAGGCACTTGGAACGTCGCCCAACAGTCGTACACGCCTGGCTCTGCTTCCTGGTACGAGAAGATGAACAGCTGTAACAAAGGGAACAAAAGTTTCCGTAAAAAATGAACATATGGGAAGTAAGCACAATGCGTGCATTTCCACAGTACAGGTTATGGAAACGTAATACATATGAACATGGACTGCATGGAACATAAAGGTTTAATTATTATCTCGAAAGTACAAAGTTATTTTTTCAAATAACTTTACAGCAATGCAGTTGGTTGACGTCTCCATACATAATCATACGTCACCCTGCTGCGTTTCCTTAAGTTATTTACACATCTTATAGCAGGAGAAACTCAACTTTTATAAAGTTACATATAGGCTAGAATTTTTGTTTGTTTGCAGATTCATGACTGCAGCCCTGGTACACATTGAAAACCCCGCTGCACAGTATCCTATCGCTTCGCTAGAAAAGACAAAACAAAATGTTGCAACACGTTGCAAAAGCGGAGAACAGTGCGGCAATTCACTTTCTGCGTTTGGAAGGGGACAACACTGCGTGCTGAGTAGCTCCTAGTGAAGGGCAAGAGTGCACCGTCACGTGGCACAGTACTTCCAGTGTGGACATACCAGTCTAAATGGCCATGAGATAAGCAGCAAACTCTCTATGCAGAATCGAGAAGTGCGGACTCTGGAGTTACGAGATCGGCATAAAATAATCCAGGCGATAGCTAAGAAAACGAAAATCAGTCGTGGATCAGTTTTCGACAGTTCTGCCGGTTTCTTTCCTCTCTCGCACTCCTGAATTCGCGCTGTAACCACAGATTGGTTCGAATGGCTCTGAGCACTATGGGACTTGACTTCTGAGGTCATCAGTCCCCTAGAACTTAGAACTACTTAAACCTAACTAATCTAAGGACATCACACACATCCATGCTCGAGGCACGATTCGAACCTGCGACCGTAGCGGTCGCGCGGTTCCAAACTGTAGGGCCTAGAACCGCTCGGCCTCCCCGGACGGCTAACCACAGATTGAGTAATTCCTCTGCTTGTTTCGCCGACCGCTATAGAGGGGTGCTGGCGACATCCGGAGTGCTTACGGTGCATGGGGCGTTGTCTGGGAGGCTCTCCGTGCCGTGCCGCCAGTGATTCCGATAGCAGCGTTGTACAGAGGCTCTACGGTGGGGATGTCGAGTTTTGACATTTGCCGTAGTCCTTGTACGTATTCTGTTTGATTCCGCAAGACGTGGTCGTAATTTAATAGTAGATGGTAAAAGGTTTCATTGTTTGTGTAGCTTAACCGCCGTTGCTTGATATTTTTAGTTCTTTCGCCACAGTGATGGAAGAGGCCAGTGTAGTGTGCCGTTGAGTTGTCCTGTTGGTTCCATGTGTTCGCTGATGTGTTTGTAGATCGTTACTCCGTTGTCAGCGAAGTTGCTAGTGGTGTTTTTAATTTACTGGAGAGGAGAAGATAGCAAGTGCTATAACCTGATTTCCCAGAAACTTCACTCCGTTGGAAGAAGGGCCTAAATAAGCGAATACATGTCTCAGCTTATACGTAGATGCTAGAGCTGTTGATTAAAAATCGATATATCGATGTGTTCCGAAAAAGCTATTGATATATGTAGGCCACTTTTCCATCAAACTGCATCGATACATCAATATCAATATCGAGTGCAGATGTTTTTTATTTTATATTACTTTTTTTTAGCAATTTTCGGTAAATACTTGAAATTGTAGTAGAACATAATTTTACTTCACTGTGTGAAAAAGTCCTATTACACTTTGAGCTTCCATCATGTCCGGTCCCTCTCTTTGACTGTGTGAATCAAGTATAAGTGGCACTGGTTGGTAAGGGGGGTGGGGGTGTGGTTCCGGTGTGAAGGGGATAACAAAATTTCCTATGTGAAGAAATATAACACACTAGTTGCGCTAAAAAAACAATTTTTAACTCAGCTAGTGTGCTGTTTCTCCACATCGGCATTCTTCAAAAACAGTTGCTAAAAACGATGAACAAAAACCTAAATGGCAAGACTGGTCTTTACATTGGGCGGAAACGTGTGGGGGGGGAATGGTGACGTAATCGGCGCTCGGCGCTACCAACACAAACTGGAACGTGTAACATCGCCACGAAATGTTGACACTGCAACTGCTAGGTCGCTGGCGTTGGCAGAAAAGAGAGAGAGAGAAAAAAAGCCGGGGAACTTGACATGAAGTGTTCCGAAGAAGTCTGATACGTAATGAAACCGAACGACAGACCCATTGGACACCTTTTATTGGGCTACTTATATGCATTTACCATTGTTAACAAAGTGGTAACCGGCCGGTTCTAGGCGCTTCAGTACGGAACCGCGCTGCTTCTATGCTCGCAGGTTCAAATCCTGCCTCGGGCATGGATGTGTGTGATGTCCTCAGGTTGGTTAGGTTTAAGTAGTTATAAGTCTAGGGGACTGATGACCTCAGCTGTTAAGTCCCATAGTGCTTAGAGCCATTTGAACCATTTGAACAAAGTGGTTATCGCCAAGCATGAACATATATCGTGTTCCTTTCAATTCTTGCTCTAAGGGGGATAGGCAGGTTGCTAGCTTGTTGGTGAACAAAACATCTAATAATAAATCAACACTTAAATATACAGCTCCAAAACTGGCAGTATATTTACAATGTGCAGCCTTTGTTTTATTCGCCAATACGTCGATATTTATTCTGTCTACATGTCGATATATCGATATTACTCTTAATATTCTGAATGCCGATAAAGAGGTTTTTTTGAATATTGATACATCGGACTCCCGACATTTTTAAAGATATCGACATTCGTAGCATGTACTCCACCGTGTCTACCGTCTCTGAGAAAACGACGGTCAAAGTTTTCGAGGAATTTTATGTGCACTTCAGCGCGCAAATAGTTCATTCGTAACGGTAGCACAGCGGCTAGCGTCACGACCTGTGTAGGAAACCCGATTTTTGTTGTTTCATTTAACTACTCATGTTCAAAAAATGGTTCAAATGGCTCTGAGCATTATGAGACTTAACATCTGTCAATTGAAGTCACATTACCCACAATTGATTCACATACAATGAGATTTAAAGAGCAAGTATTATCTAACTTCATTAATCTAACATAAATGCAAATTATCAAATTAAATATAGCTGTGTTAACAAATCTTAGAAACATTACAAAGTGAAATATCTAACTAGTCTTTTTATCGACACGGTTCAAATGGCTCTAAGCACTATGCGATTTAACGTCTGAGGTCATCAGTCCCCTAGAACTTAGAACTACTTAAACCTAACTAACCTAGCGAGATCGGACACATCCATGCCCGAGGCAGGATTCGAACCTGCGACCGCAGCGGTCGCGCGGTTCCAGACTGTAGCGCCTACAACCCCTAGGCCACTCCGGCCGGCAACTACTCATGTCCGTAGACGAGTACTACACGAATGTTTTCCACTGTATATTGAAATAACGTTGTCCTTATCGTCTATTAATAGTATGTGTGGCGAACAAATTAAAAAAAAAGTTATATGTGTGATGTCTGTTCTTTCGGATATGTCCGAATGTAATTGTTTCGAGTTGATGGCCAAGAAATCCACACTCTTTAGTGCGGATGCACATTTATGTTCGAACTACAGCGAGAATTTAAAATTAGCGAGCGTGAAGGACATGGACAGGAACTACGGACAGTTGACCCTGGAGGGGAGCGTGGTTCGCTCGGGGACCGTGCCGAGATAGTAACGCCCACTGGCGACGAACAATGTGGGTGCGTAGCGCAGTGCTTACGGCAACTGCCAAGTAAGCATGATATCCGAGGTTCGAATCCCGATCTGGCACACATTTTCACTCGACCCCGCCGATTCAGCACTAAATCCGATGTAGCTGATGTCATTAGCTCCTTTCCTTTCTCTCGCGAAAGGAAGTGTTTGGAATTGCTTTCGGTGAAGTTCCTGTGATGTATCTTGATCCATCAACTGCAAGCGACAGTTTTCGGAAAAGTGATCTGTTACGCCTGAAATCTTCAGCAGTGTTAATAACGTGAGATTCATAGGAAGAAATGTCACTGTGGCAGTCCTACCTCGGGCATGGATGTGTGTGCTGTCCTTAGGTTAGTTAGGTTTAAGTAGTGCTAAGTCTAGGGGTCTGATGACCTCAGACGTTAAGTCCCATAGTGCTTAGAGCCATTTGAACAGTTTCGATAAAAAGACTAGTTAGATATTTCACTTTGTAATGTTTCTAAGATTTGTTAACACAGCTTATTTAATTTGATGATTTGCATTTATGTTAGATTATTGAAGTTAGGTAATACTTGCTCTTTAAATCTCGTATGTGAATCAATTGTGGGTAATGTGACTTCAATTGACAGATGTTTTTGAAAAGACAAACTTAACTTGCAATATAATTTTGCAAAAAACTCAGTGCTAGCGATTCACCACAATCAGTACCGCTACCCTGTCCAGGTCATATATTTTTTCAAAGAAGTTGGAATTTCTTAAATGTTCTCGTTGATCAGCCAAAAGAACTTCATGTGCATTTCAAGTATTATGACCAGCATTGCACACTGCTGGGCCTGTATGTATTTTTTTAATGAGAGACCAGAATATATCGCGTTCCCACCGTTGCTGCTCTAGAGGTAAGATAAATTAATTTATTTTTATGTGCACAGGGACCAATGTTATCAGTTTTTAACAGGGTCAGATGATTCAGTGCCTAAGGGGCTGAATGTATTTTGCACTGACTGTATTTTTTTTACTGGTATTGGGAGTTGCATTGCCCAATCAATTCGTGTAAAGTTTTGCTAACAATAACACAGAGTAAGCACACCACTTGCACTTACATCAAGCAACACGACAATTTGAGTTCAGTACTCATTCCACAGATCAGACATTCATTCAACGTAATCGAAAAGAAATAATCTTTTTAAAAGAAAGTTACAATCTGGGTATGGTGATACGGTCGCATTGATGGGTGGTTAACCCACAACACATAACTGGTCTGATTATTCAGCGGTGTGCTCGGGGGCTGGGCGCCACACACGTGAAAACTTACTGCTGTGTGATGTACTTAGCCAAGGCGGGGAGGCCGACGTGTTATACTAAAGGTGCGTTTACACCGGTGTGCCTTAGGGCTCGTCCCAGCGCGGCTGTAGCTTGCCCCACACGCTGGTGTGAATGGAATCACTCCCACGCACATGTTGGGGAAGAGGCATGCACCTATACGCGTGGCTCTACTTGCGTGTTGAGCAAGCTACAGCCGCACGGTGACTAACCGCAAGGCGCACAGGTGTGAACGTACCTTAAGCAGCCTGTGGATCTGCTGGGTCACCGCATTACGCTGGCGGTGCGCAGTGTCGACCGAGCAATTCTGTGCGGCGCGGTCTTCAGGGGGAACGACGGGGTGACGGACAAAAATATTGCTCAAAATCAGAATTTTCTTTCTCCGTCCTGGAATGCAGTAGGCAAACGGGGTTTGCTTCAACGAATGTCACATACGTTGAAATTTTTATTGGTATTTTCTTATTGGAAAATATTAATATCTTCACTGTGTAATTGGGATTTTCCCGAGGCAAATCTGAAAGGAAGTAGATCGGCGGTTGTCGCTGTAATTCCTGTTGTGGTTAACTGAAACCTGAAATTAACTTATCATCCTGATCTTTACAGATGTAATTGTAGTTCATCGTAGAGAGCTGCAAAAATTTTTTGGCGAAATTGTAGATATTTGAATAAATGACCATTTTTGGATCCTTTTTTTTGGCCGAAAAAAATACTAAACATCAACATAAAAAAATCGGCTACGGTGAATAGAAGAGAATTCAGTTTACTTCAAGGAAGACCAAAAATCATTAAAATAGGATGAAAACTAAACATCGACATAAAAAAATCGGCTACGGTGAATCGAAGAGAATTCAATTTTCTTCAAGGGAGACCAAAAATCATTAAAATCGTATGAGAATTGTAGCGTGGGCGACGACAACCATGTCGAAATACATGGTTTTGAGAAAAACGCGTATAAAGTTTGGCAAGTATTTGTCATAGAAAGAAAAGGGACAAAGCTTGAATCTTACCATCGATGCCTGGTCCATAATAACTATCGCTCCGGCTACTTTGACCTGAAAAGGTCTTATTTTCGACCTCGAAGCCCTTCTCGTCGCTGAGCGCATCGCCGCCGGGGTCTGTATCTTCACAGAATCGGCGCGTTCCATCGCCGATTTCGATTTCAAGAGCATTTGCCACGTGCATTAATGACACGTGGATTATTAAGTATGACCTACAATGTATAGACATAAGGCCAAATTTGAAGCAATGTTGATAACTTAGCTTCTGCTGGATGTTACTTTTAGGGCATTCACATTTTGAGAAAGACCGGCCAAACAACGCTCCAACAAATCCGGTTTACTCAAACCGGTAAAAATAGAGGCGATGCCATCGATATGACTTGTCACAACCAGTTCTCTTACGCCGAGGCGTGTCGTGCACTCTTGGCTTCAACCGCTTTCAGAATCGTTACTTTTTTGAGTTCGCGCGTAATGTTTTGGGCAATAATTCTTCAATGTGTGTACATTCGAATACCGTAATAAAAAACTTTCGAGTTTTTTGACCGCCATCCTGTCATTCCACCTTAAGGCCGTTACCTTCTGAAGTTATCGTTATCACCTTGATGTTTTGTTATACTTTAAATAGACCTAAGGTCTTATTTGAATAGTCTTTTTGTACAGTAGCTTATTCCATTTCCTTCTCGGAGGTTCCCACTTGGCTTTGTTACTAGAATGGCAAGGCAGTTTTTTTTTTAAAGTTATCTAATAACTGACAGTTAAGTTATTCTTTTCAGAATTTGGTTGGTAAAGTTATTATTTCAGCTTTAAATTGGCTGACTAGCTTTAATTAAATTTACTGCTGAGTTTTGAGGGCCCGTTGCATCTGTGATATTAGGGCCCGTTCTTAAATAGTACTCTCCGATATAGTGATTATTAGATTTAAGTTCTCTCTGTGCATTCGAAGTAAATGTTTTGATTGAAGAGTAGATATTTTTAAATAGCCTGACCTATCAATGAAAGTGCGTTCAAGGGCGAATTACCGTTGGAGATTCTGCCGTGTCCGATCATCCGCAGGCAGGATGGTGAAGACGCCTTCCGGCAACCCGAGCAACGTCTGCACGTAACTTGCCAGTCACCCTTGAGAGCTTAATCTATTCTGTAAAAGTCTTTAATTAATAGATCAGAATCAAATTATCCTCGTCAGAATAAATATCCATCCCTCCACTGCCATCATTTGACCATACCCCAGTTCAAGCTTTTACTTCTCAAACCTGACAAAAGTCGCTGCCCACTGGTGTTCGCAACATCTTACACCCATAAAAAAGTGCCGCCTACTCGAGGCAACAACGGAAAAGTTGTAGTTGTGTCGGGCCATAGTCGGCTAATTAACACTGACGATTGCACGGCAAGCAGTGGTGTACCGCCACAGAGAAAGGGGGATGGCTATCTGGCAAGTTGATGCTGAGTATATTTTGTGTTGCTAGGTTATGACGTTAAGCGGCAAACATTCATAGAAGAATACCACCGAACTGTCCCCAAAAAGTTACGGGAGGACGTAAAGACGACAGGCAGCAAACAGCTATCGAAAGGAGCATTTCTACACCACAACGACATCCAGTTCTTTCAGCACAGGACTATGTTACACATCGTACTCTGCCCTCCCCCTCCCACCGCCCCATATAGTATCTGTTTACTTCTTGTCACATTGTCCAGTCATATTTCTGCGACCACCTATCAATAGCGTGAATAACCTTATTTCGCAGCGCGGGCCGCTGTGAGGCGAACAGGAGGGGAAGTTGTAGACGGGGATACGGAGCGATTGTGACGCCAGCGCCGTCACCAGGTGCCCTAGATTTGTCGATCGAGGCTCCATATCGCGGACAGACCGATCGAAATGGCCACGCAGATTCTTGTTTGGGTTTAAATGTGTGGAGATGGTGCCAGTGCAGTACGGTAAACTCACCCCAGTGCCCTGCGAGGTGGGCGTCACGCTGCATTGTCCTACTGGTAGATGCCACTGTGCCGAGGTAAAACGGATCGCATGTAGGGGTGGATATTGTCTCGAAAGGTAGAAGCATACTTCTGTTGATCCATTGTGCCTTCCAGAATGAAGAGATCAGCCAGGGAATACCCTCTGATCTGGGTCCTTCCAACGATTGTGCTGGGTTTCTTCCAGATGTTCCACACCATAAACCCAAAGGCCATCTGCCCAATGGAGTGTAAAATGTGATTCACCTGAAAAAGCCGCCTGTCCTAGACATCCAGAATGACGAGATCAGTCAGGGAATACCCTCTGATCTGGGTCCTTCAGACGATTGTGCTGGGTTTCTTCCAGATGTTCCACACCGTAAAACCAACGGCCATCTGCCCAATGGAGTGTAAAATGTGATTCACCTGAAAAAGCCACCTGTCCTAGACTTCCAGAATGATGAGTTCAGCCAGGGAATACCCTCCGATCTGGGTCCTCTCGACGATTGTGCTGGGTTGCTTCCAGATTTTCCACACCGTAAACCCAATGGCCATCTGCCCAATGGAGTGTAAAATGTGATTCACCTGGAAAAGCCACCTGTCCTAGACTTTCAGAATGACGATATCAGTCAGGGAATACCCTCTGATCTGGGTCCTTCCAACGATTGTGCTGGGTTTCTTCCAGATGTTCCACACCATAAACCCAACGGCCATCTGCCCAATGGAGTGTAAAATGTGATTTACCTGAAAAAGCCACCTGTCCTAGACATCCAGAATGACGAGATCAGCCAGGGAATACCCTCTGATCTGAGTCCTTCAGACGATTGTGCTGGGTTTCTTCCAGATATTCCACACCGTAAAACCAACGGCCATCTGCCCAATGGAGTGTAAAATGTGATTCACCTGAAAAAGCCACCTGTCCTAGACTTCCAGAATGATGAGTTCAGCCAGGGAATACCCTTCGATCTGGGTCCTCCCGACGATTGTGCTGGGTTGCTTCCAGATTTTCCACACCGTAAACCCAATGGCCATCTGCCCAATGGAGTGTAAAATGTGATTCACCTGGAAAAGCCACCTGTCCCAGACTTCCAGAATGACGAGGTCAGCCAGGGAATACCCTCCGATCTGGGTCCTTCCGACGATTGTGCTGGGTTTCTTCCAGATGTTCCACACCATAAGTTCTAGGCGCTCAATCCGGAACCGCGCGACTGCTACGGTCGCAGGTTCAAATCCTGCCTCGGGCATGGATGTGTGAGATGTCCTTAGGTTAGTTAGGTTTAAGTAGTTCTAAGTTCTAGGGGACTGATGACCACAGATGTTAAGTCCCATAGTGCTCTGAACCATTTGAACCACACCATAAATCCAACGGCCATCTGCCCAATGGAGTGTAAAATGTGATTCACCTGAAAAAGCCACCTGTCCTAGACTTCCAGAATGATGAGTTCAGTCGGGGAATACCCTCTGATCTGGGTCCTTCAGACGATTGTGCTGGGTTTCTTCCACATGTTCCACACCATAAACCCAACGGCCATCTGCCCAATGGAGTGTAAAATGTGATTCACCTGGAAAAGCCACCTGTCCTAGACTTTCAGAATGACGAGATCAGCCAGGGAATACCCTCCAATCTGGGTCCATCCGACGATTGTGCTGGGTTTCTTCCAGATGTTCCACACCGTAAACCCAACAGCCATCTGCCCAATGGAGTGTAAAATGTGATTCACCTGATAAAGTCACCTGTCCTAGACTTCCGGTTGCGGTACTGGCGTGCAAATTCTAGCTTTCGTTGCCGATGAAGAGCAGTCAGCATGGTTACACATACCAGGTGCCTGCAGCGGAGGCCCGTACACGGCAATGTTCGTGGAACGTTCGTTGTCATGAAGCTATTGGTTCATCTGGGCGATCAACTACTCAGCCGTTACGCGTCCCAGACACTGTCGTTCACCCCTGTCATCTATGGGCCGACTCGGTGCTGGTTTTGGATAGCTCCATTTTGCCACGGTATGCTTTAACCATGGTAGCAAAAAAATGGTTCAAATGGCTCTAAGCACTATGGGACTTAACATTGGAGGTCATCAGTCCCCTAGACTTAGAACTACTTAAAACTAACTAACCTAAGGACATCAGACACATACATCCTCGAGGTAGGATTCGAAACTGCGACCGCAGTAGCAGCGCTGTTGCGGAGTGAAGCGCCTAGAACCGCTCGGCCACAGCGGCCCCCGGCAGCACGTGAACGGTTTATAGACTTAGTCGTTTCGGAAGTGCTTCCACTCCTGAAACGAAAGCCTATGATAATGGCCTTTTCGAAGTGAGATAAATCGCTTCGCACCCACATTGTTGGACTGCACCGTTTCCCGCATCGTCGGACGCTGTTAGTATCGTCAGCTGTCATCTGTGGGTGGTTATTACACGTTACATCGAACATAGGCGGCGACTGAATTAATGTGAATGGACTGTGTATTTTCTCTTATGAAGAAACCATAACGTTTCAATTATTTCCGCCACTGTGCCGAGGTTATTTTCGAGATGGAATTTCTTCTGAGCAACCAAATGCAGACTTCTAGAACCAAGATCTCCAGCTATGTGCCGCATTGAAGGATGATTATTGATTGTTTTTAGATGTGTCGATTAAAAAGTTTTTGACTCTGCTCGTTTGTTTCGTAACGAGTAAACAAGAACTGCCCGCTGTCAAGCTGCGTTCTCTCGCTCCTCTGTCTAGATTTGTAGGAGATTAGTGTCTAACGCATTAAAGGCGGAGCACAAGCTGGAATTAGGGAACGATGCGGAAGGAAAGCCGCTGTGCCCTTTCGTAGGAACCTTTCCGGCATTTGCCTTACACGATTTAGGAAAATGACAAAAAACCTACATCAGGATGGTCAGACGCGGGCCTGAAACTCGAGAATTCGAGCCTAGCGTGCTAACTACTGCATCTCTCTAAATTTATATGGCTCTGACATCAGACAGGACAGCTTACATAACGAGCTATTTGTCGTGCCTTACTGGCGCGCGAATGTCTTTCGCCCTTGAAATACTTCCTCACACAGCTACACGCTTCCTCAAAGCTGATTGCGCTAGTGTACAGCGACGCTTCACTCGCTGGATTGCATAATGAACACAGTGCTTGAAAACATGACCCATATGTTAATTTTTCACAAAACTAGTACAAATACACAGACATTTGGTGGCAGCACTGGCAGTGGAGGGTTTATAAGGCGTATCGGGCGAACGCGGGAAACAGTGCAGTCGTTGTCGTAATGCGGCAAATGAGCGATTTATCTGACGTCCAAAGGGGCACGATCATTGGATCTCGGGACAGGAGTGGAAGCATTTGGGCAAAGGGCTAAGTGTGTAAACTGTTCGCGTGCCACTGTGGTCAAGGTACACCGTGCATGGCGACGAGGGAACTGTGGCGCACTACGGGCCGTAGATGATAGAGGTGAACAACTGCTGTTGAGGTGTTTACAGGGGAATAGACGGGCTACTGCTGAGCAAGTGACCGCCCAGATGAACGAAGGTGGCCAGCCGTTGTGACCGAGCGGTTCTAGGCGCTTCAGTCCGGAACCGCGCTGCCACTACGGTCGCAGGCTCGAATCATGTCTCGGGCATGGATGTGTGTGATGTCCTTAGGTTAGTTAGGTTTAAGCAGTTCTAGGGGACTGATAACCTCAGATGTTTAGTGCTTAGATCCATTTGAACAATTTTTGAACCAACAGGGTCTCCGCAGCAGTGTTCCCATGCTGACTGCTGCTCATCAGCGAAAAAGAACAAAATTTGCACGCCAATGCGGAAACTGGACGTCCACTGAGTGGTGATTGGTGGGCTTTTAGGACGAATCACGTTTTATGCTCCTTCGGACAGACGGCCGTCGGAGTGAACGACGTGAACCGTCTGAAAGCAAACACCCGGCAACCAGGAGGGATGCTTATGGCATGGGGAATGATTTTATGGTATTCCCTGGGTGATCTCGTCATTCTGGATGGAACAGTGTATCAGCACACGTATGCATCTGTCTTTGGATACCATATCCAGCTCTACATGCAATTTATTTATCCTCGGCACTAAGGCATCTACCAGCAGGACAATGACACGTGTCTCGCAATGTATGTGCGTGGTTCGAGGAGCATCTGAATGAATTTACTGTAGTCTCCCGGCCACGAAACTCTCCGGATTTAAAGCCAATCGAGATCGGGATCTTCGCGCCGTGGATCTTCAGTCGAGAAACCTAGCGAAGATAGCCACGGCACTGGGGTTGGCATGGCTCCGACTTACAGACTGACTTTTTTCCTGCACGTCTCCCATTGCAAAAAGTGTTTGAAATCTGATTTCGCAGAACAGAGCTGATCAGGTTGTGGAAAGGGGTCAAGGTCAATTACTGTTAATTATACAAGATAACATACAACTTTATTCCTCAAACCAATGCACAGTTTTCTCTTTAAAACAACAAAGATCAATCCACGGTTGAGGGCCCAAGTAACTTCTCCAGAATAAGTTTAAATGATTGCTTTTAAAACACCAGGATTTAGAGTAACGGCTGAAGGTCTTATGTAAGTAAAATTACAATATCTCGTCGGCTAAAGCCCATATTAGGGAAAATTCAAGTTAATTCTTCGGCTGAAGGCCCATTAAAAAAACAATCTTTACATAATAAAAGACAGATTTTAAAGATAAGCTTTTACACAGTACAACAGAAAAACATCTTAAGAAAACTTGAAGTATCTTGTCTTCTGGAGGCCCAAACAATTAATCAAGAATAATTAAAGACAACCTCAAGATAAACATTTACAGAAGACGGTGGAAGGTCGTTTCAAGAATTCAATATAATTAAAGAGAAAGAATACAGACAAGGATTTACATATTAAAGCCACAGATTCTGGAACAAACGCGCCTGAAGGCCTAAATACAGAGCAAGAAGAATTTTCAATGAAACACGGCTGAAGGCCTAATCTTAAAGTTGTTATGAAGTTGGGCTGAAACCCATATACTAAACATGAAACCGACAATATTAATTCACGGCTGAAGGCCTGGAACAGTACCTGCCACCAAATAAAATGACAATCACAAACAACATACAGTGGTGTTCGGAAGTGTTCCAAAGGTCGGCCTGGGGAGGAAACTGTAAAAACAGTTTAGGTGAGACAGGCAGCCAAGCGTAACACTAAATAATGGGGTGGCAGCACGACCTAGGGACGGCTGAAGAACCAACCAACAACCCAATCAATTCCCTCACCCTCACCCCCCGGAGACCTCCTCGCTGCTCCGTCCCAATCGACCAACTGAGTACTTCAGTACGCAGACAGCATTCATCTGCACAATGGAAATCACAGAAGCTACACACACACACACACACACACACACACACACACACACACACACACAAAATGGCCCTGAGCACTATGGGACTCAGCTTCTGAGGTCATCAGTCTCCTAGAACTTAGAACTACTTAAACCTAACTAACCTAAGGACATCACACACATCCATGCCCGAGGCAGGATTCCAGACTGAAGCACCTAGAACCTCTCGGCCACATCGGCCGGCAGCTATACACAGTTCTACGTAAATACTTACACCAAGAACTCCGACAATCCTAAAACCAATCACCGTGGAACAACAGGGAGAAATGACAAGTCGAACACACAGAGTTTCCATAAGCGGTCGGCGACCAAATACACGTCGTCCGATGAGACGACCGACCGAATGACCAACCAAGGTCGTCTCCACTCAAATTATATGTGTCGGCAACGGTCGGACGAGTCTTGGCTATCCGGAGCTCACTGCAGCTCCAACCCGACTCAACTCGATGTCTGTTCGGAACTCGGAGACACGGGGTCCCGGGCACGCTGGCTCGGACCCAACCATGCAGAGGTAACACTTGCTCATTGGCCACGACTTTTATTCAGAAGGAAGGAACCGACCCACGTCCGGCAAGATGACCAACTGACGAGGCCCAGAAACGGTCAAAAGACCACATACAAGTCGCCCGATGAGACGACCAACCGAACGACCAACGAGCGGTCGTTCCCGCTCCAGTCTCCTTCCGTCGGACAATTCATGTGTGTGGCCAGCGGACGGCAAGTACTGGCTGTCCGCACCTCGCTGGCGCTCCGTCCCCGACTTCACTGCAGCTGCGTCCGGACTCAACTCTCTCAGACGACGACCCGGAAATACTAGCAGTCGCTCGAGAGATGGTACGATAGTGCACATATGGATAAGCGCTGCTGCTGCCACTCACGGGCAGGCAAACCAGCTACCTAGTGACCCCAGTAAATCGAATTGAAAGAAAAAAAACGAGGTGACAGAACCACAAAAACAGGTGATCACATTAATGTGACTGGATAGTGTATAGTATTTTATGTTTCGAGAGAAGTTCGTAAATTTAATGTAGGAACACTCAAAATGAATGTTGCATAACCACGGCTAATAGTGAATAGAATGCTAGAAATCCTAGCCAAAGATAAAAAATAAAGTTATTTGAAAGACTATTAATTTCTGTATTAAATGCTGCGGGTCCAAAGAGTGATGCACTTCAGTTGTTCAGTTCGTGTTTCATCGAGGATATCGATACTAGGCATAATTGATAGTTTTCCCCGTAGTATGCACACAGGGTAATAAATTAGTCAGGATCAGGAAACATCACGCTAATACTGCGTAACGCCCCCTGTAGCTTTGATAATGGCCTTAATTCAACAAGTTTCTACACGTATGCCGTGTCCAGCTGAAACCACTCATTGACGATTATATCCCGTAGAGCTGCCAAACGGCGTGGATGTTGACTGATGTGATTCACCCGCTATTCCTGAACTACATATTCATCACGAGATACTTCCCTTATGAAGAAATAGGCTTCGTTCTACACCCGCTGCTGCTGTACGCTGAACACTTAGTTACAAGTAATACCAAAATAAGAGATCGCTGGAAAACGTTCTGCCAACACATCGGAAATTACCAAGAATGGGAATGGTTCGAGAAATACAACTGTGTTGCCGTGGGTATCGAACTTGACAGAAAACTGTGGCTCAAATGAAATAGAATCCGCACTTGAAGTTGTCGGAGCTCTGAGTCAGTCAATAAATGGGGTACTGGGGAATCCCAGAGTTGTGACCGTGGTAGACTGAATAGTCGTTTTATTTTTGTTTTAAGAAACAAAATTCATTACATATTATAAATGTACTGCATGTGTGCCATATGAATGATGATATGATGATGATGATGAGACACTCGGTTGTGGTGCGACGACTACAGAATGAATGGTGACGAGTTAGACTCTAGAGCCTGAGGGCTGTGATGAATAGAGCACCCTCAGCCACGCACCGTCAGGTGGCTTGCGGAGTATGGCTGTAGATGTAGATGATGATGATGATGATGGTGGTAATCGTTCTGCATATTTTTTGAGGGATTCGTATAGGGAGATTTAGCGGATCATTCGAAGTCAATCCACATGCTTCTACGTGCAGCCCAGTGAAGACGGCCACTGTCATTTTGGAAGACCAGCGTATTCAACGTGTAGATAAGGAAGGAACGGCAGCACTTGGTCATGCGGAACGTTGAAATAAACATGCTAGTTGACGTTCACGGTAAACCTCAGCCAACGCCTGAAGTCACGGTTCGAAAAAAATCCATAAAACGTCACAGAGCCATCTCGGCCTGAGCTGCATCCTCCAAAACCTGTAGGTTAAATGCTCCATTGCGCAGTCTTCCAAATTATATCATCCCATCGTTGGGGCTAAGCAGACATAAGGAAAACATTTCCAGGGATACTGTAAACAACAACATGCTTGTTCAGCGAAGTGTTCTTTTATAACGAAATATGTGCCTTCCATGCCTCGCCATGGCTGCCCGTCTGTCAGTGTATGCGATATGCCATATGCGAGTTTTCACTGTTGAAATAAGTCATTCATGAAGAATCGTGTGAGAAAGCGACGGCTATATTTGGTATGTCTAACGTCGCTTGAACTATTCAGGTGGTGATGGATCTTATGCACGTGCATATTACCGCCATCTTTCGGGTTGAGGAATGTCGAAGCGTTGGCATTAGCGAAATGGCACCAGCATATCGAAAGACCGCAGACACTCGGTTGTGGTCAGAACGAATGGTGAAGAGTTGGACTCTAGAGCCTGAGGACTGTGGTGAATAGAGCGGATGACAGCTAGAATCCGGGCGGAGGTTATAGGGAGAATGTCACTATAGGGGACAGGTTATTGGAGGCTGTGTTGAAATCTCGTCGACGACACCATACCACAGACAACAGAGACTTGCGTGGTGTATAGCCAGAGTCTACCGGGACGTTGAGTGACAGTCTGTGATGTTCATCGATGAAGCTTGCGTCTGTTTGTGGGGGTAAGCCCGACGCCAACTTGTCCGTAGATGCCCTGGTGCTACGTCACAGGAAGCAAAGACTCTAGACGTATACCTTCTTTGTTATGTATTTACTGCTGTTGCATGTGACCTCGTTGTCTAAGGCCGATAGTTGTATTCTATACTGCAAATCCTATACTTCTTTCAGTGTAACACTGAATATGTAATGTTAAACACTCACAGTAAAATTCTACAACCTTATCAACAGAAAAACGCAGAAATGAAAGAGAACAAGAAGAGTGCAGTAAAAGCGAAAGAAAAACCTACCACCACAGAACTTTTTGTCCCCAATTCCTTAAAGTGGTAACTAGCAGTCTTGTAATTGCTGAAACCTGCTGATCATACATGCTAAATTAAAATGCTGCTAAATAATTATACAGTACTCGAGCCTCCACGTTATCATTTGTGTTCCAATGGCTAATTTTTTTGCTGCAGTTTGAACAGCAATGCACTCTGTTTTTCTCGTACATGTACGCTCTGAACCCCGTTGATCTTGAACCACTTGATTACCAGGCGTATTGGCCCATACTTCAGCATCAGTATCCCCTTGTTCCCTGAAGTAAACTTAAAATGCAGTATCAATATTATAGTGGCAGCAGAGTTAAGTAACTACCATCCTTCGGTATTGTGATCAGTTACGTCCAAATTCTAATCATTCAGTTCATTTCCTCATTTTATATGGTGGAAATTACAATGGAGCACCACATGTTCAGGTGTCCCTATTTCTCCACAGTCGCAGGCAGATGTTTCCCATTTTCCTGTTCTGAGTAAGTGGGTGGGGTAAGGACCATGTCCAGTAATGAAATGCACCATTCCATAGCTGGGTCATCCAAGTGCAATGGCAGTCCGTCACTAACGCTTGGGAATAAGTTATACACACTCTATCGGTGGTCCTATCATTTCAGTCGCTCTGCCATCAATATATTCTTCGGAGTTTAATTTCGTTACTGATACTTACGCTCGCCCTGTTCCAGAGGAAGTCTCTCGTCCCGCAAGGTCTGGCATCTACAAAGGGTGGGATTACTGATAGTTGGGAGCGCGAACGCTAGCCGCGAGGAATGTCATTCCAGATGTGGGAAGGCTGCTTCCAGATGCCATGAAGAACACAGGGTACAGCCAAATGCAGGTGGTGGCTCAAGACGGTTCTAATGATGTGTGCCGCTTTGGATCGGAAGAGATTCTCTCTGGTTTCGGGCGGCCAGTTGAAGTGATGAAGACAGCCAGTCTTGCTTGCGAGATGAAGGCGGCGCTCACCATCTCTAGCATCGTCGATAGAACCGACTGTGGTCCTTTGGTACAGTGCCGAACCGAGGGTTTAACTCAGAGGCTCAGACGGTAGTGTGACCGTGTAAGCTGCAGATTACGACTTGGGCTATAGCGTGGTGTATTTCCTGGTGTCACCTAATAGGTCAGGAGCCCACTACATACAGGAAGCGGCTATGTGGGTAGCGGGGCCTCTGTGGGGGAGATGGGCGGTTTTTTAAGTTAGTCTCGGAAAACTACAGAAAAGGCGTCAGTCTAAAAGGGTGCAGCGCAAACACAGGAAGGTAGACCTAGTGATAACTGGTATTGTACTTATAAACTGTCTTAACTGTGTTGCAAAAGAACCAGAGATCCAAGTGATAATAGAAAGCACAGAAGCTCAAATCGTTATAGGTACGGAAAGCTGGCTAAAGCCGGAAATAAGTTCCACCGAAATTTTTACAAGAGACCTAACAGTGTTCTAACGGGGAAGATTAAACACTGGAAAGAGATTTTCACTCTGCAGCGGAGTGTGCGCTGATATGAAACTTCCTGGCAGATTAAAACTGTGTGCCGCCCGAGACTCAAACTTGGGACCTTTGCCGTTCGCGGGCAAGTGCTCTACCAACTGAGCTACCCAAGCACGACTCATGCCCCGTCCTCACAGCCTCACTTCTGCCAGTACCTCGTCTCCTACCTTCCAAACTTCACAGAAGCTCTCCTGCGGACCTTGCAGAACTAGCACTCCTGAAAGAAAGGATATTGCGGAGACATGGCATAGCCACAGCCTAGGGGATGTTTCCAGAATGAGATTTTCACTCTGCCAGCTGAGCCACCCAAGCACGACTCAGGCCCCGTCCTCACAGCTATACTTCTGCCAGTACCTCGTTCCTACCTTCCAAACTTCACAGAAGCTCTCCTGCGAACCTTGCAGAACTAGCACTCCTGGAAGAAAGGATATTGCGGAGAGATGGGTTAGCCACAACCTGGGGGATGTTTCCAGAATGAGATTTTCACTCTACAGCGGTGTGTGCGCTGATATGAAACTTCCTGGTAGATTAAAACTGTGTGCCGGACCGAGACTCGAACTCGGGACCTTTGCCTTTCGCGGGCAAGTGCTCTACCAACTGAGCTACCTAAGCGCGACTCACGCCCCGTCCTCACAGCTATACTTCTGCCAGTACCTCGTCTCCTACCTTCCAAACTTCGAGTCTCGGTCCGGCACACAGTTTGAATCTGCCAGGAAGTTTCAAGATTAAATACTGTTGGCGATGGAGTGTTTATTGCCTTCCGAAGTAGTTTACCTTGCATTGATATTGAAGTTAGTATGGGCAGAGGCTATACTTGACAACCGGAATAAATTAATAATTCGTTCCATATACGACAGTCGCTTCCTCCCACCCTCTCCCTCCACCTCCCTCGACTCAGATGATACTTTGCTGAACAGTTCAAAGAAAACTTGAGTCTGATTCCAAATAAGTACCCCCACTGGAGCAATTATACTTGGTGGTAACTCCATCGTATCCTCGATGCGGCTGGCGAAAATACGTGTTTAAACTCGGTGGCAGGCATAAAGCGTGGTCCGAAATCGTACCGAAAGCGTTCTCAGAAAATTATTTTGGACAATTAGTTCAGCAGCCCACACAGAGCGTAAATGATTGCAAAAACTTATTTGATTTCTTAGGTACAAATAATCCCTAGAAAATGGGTGAAATGATGGGTAGAGAGTTTAGTCACCACAAAGTAGTTGTAGCGAGATTGAATACCGAACATCCAAACTCACCAAAAATAAACACAAAATACATCAATTTAGAAAAGCAGATAAAAATTAGCTTGATGCCTTCAAAAGCGACAGTCTCCACTCTTTCCCATCTGTCTATGTAAACGTAGAGTAGATGCAGCTTAAATTCAAAGAAATAGTATCGGTGCCAATTGAGATATACCAAATAAATAAGCAAGAGATGATACTGATCCCATGGTGCACAAAACAGGTCAGAACACTATTTGAGAAACAACGAAAAATGTATGTCAGATTTGAAAGAACGCAATAGCCTAAAGATAGACGAAGTTTTACAGAAGCTCGAAATTTAGAGCGAACATCAATGCGAGATCCTTTTAATAGTTTCCACAACGAAACTGTGTGGAAATCTGGCAGTAAACCCTAAGATTCTGGTCGTACGTAAAGTACACCAGGGGCAAGACGCAGACAATACCTCCAATTCCCGACGACAATGAAGATGTTACTGATGATGGTGCCATTAAAGGGTTACTAAACACAGTTTTCCGAGATTCGTTCACCAAAGAAGACGAAGTAAATATTCCTAAATTCGCGTCAAGCACAATTGTAAACATAGCTAACGTAAAGCTCGTCGAAAGATCCGCACCTAAAAACTGGAAAGTTGCACAAGTCACACCAGTACCTACGAAAGGAAGTAGGAGTAATCCGCTGAATTACGGACCCGTATCGGTTGCACGATCAGTCACACAAATCAGAAGGCTGTCAATTCGACTAAACATTTAGGGATAACAGTTACGAATAACTTAAATTGGAACTATCACGTAGTTAACGTTGTGTGTAAAGCGAACCAAAGACTGCGATTTAATGGCGGAACACTCAGAAAGTGCAACAGGGATACTAAAGAGATGCTTGCCGGCCGGTGTGGCCGAGCGGTTCTAGGCGCTTCAGTCTGGAACCGCGCGACCGCTAAGGTCGTAGGTTCGAATCCTGCCTCGGGCATGGATGTGTGTGATGTCCTTAGGTTAGTTAGGTTTAAGTAGTTCTAAGTCCTAGGGGACTGATGACCTTAGATGTTAAGTCCAATAGTGCTCAGAGCCATTTGAACCCTTTTTTTTTAAGAGATGCTTACACTACGCTTGTCCGCCTTCTTCCGGAGTATTGCTGTACGGAGTGGGATCCGTAGCAGTTAGGATTGACGGAGGACATAGAAAGAGTTGAAACAAGGGCAGCTCGTTTTTTTAATATCGCGAAATAGGGGAGAGAGTGCAACGGATATGATACGCGATGTAGGGTGGTAATAATTAAATGAAAGGCGATTTTCGTTGCGGCAGGATCTTCTAATGAAATTTGAATCGCCAACTTTCTCCTTAGAGTGTGAAAATATTTTGTTGGTGCCCACCTACAGAGATCATCATAATAAAGTAACATAAATTAAAGCTCGAACGGCAAGATTCGATGAACCCTCCGTCACTGACTTAATTGTGAATTGCAGCGTAATAATGTAAATGTAGACGTACCCCTGTAATCACTTGCATTCGGTCGAGTTTGCCATTATCTAACCAGGAGCACGCCGCTGTATGTCGTATTTGACTGTCGGTAGGGCAGATACATAGAACTAACAGTATAGCCTCGACAGGTGTTGTACCGCAGGCTCCAGTAAACTCAAGGAGTACGCCCATCTGCGCTCGTCCAACTATGATTGGTTGGATTGGGACAGGGGACCAAACAGCGAGATCATCGATCCCATTGGGTTAGAGAAGGATGAGAAGGGGAGTCGTCCGTGCTCTTTGAAAGGAACCATCGCAGCATTTGTCGGAAGTGATTTAGAGAAATCATGCAAAACGTAAATCAGGAGGGCCGGACGCGGGTTTGAACCGTCGTCCTCCCGAATGCGAGTCCAGTGTCCTAACCACTGTGCCACCTCGCTCGATGTCCAACGTTGCATCGCAGCTGCTGCAGACACTGGCTGCGAAGGTAACTGCAACATGGGATATAGCGATGTGGTAGCTTGTAATAAATGGTAGTGGCTCGCACAAACTTGAATATTATGTCATAAAATTCCTCTTTCATCCAGCTGTACTCCTAGATATCTGCAGACCTTGCTGGTTGGTATGGAGGTGTTATTAGTTTTAATTGTGCGATTTCTAGTCCGATGTAGTTGGTCTTTGAGTAGTATGTACGTAGCTGTCTGTGCTGCTACGTCTAGTTTATTATTTAAATACCATAGCCCCATCTGCTCAAGCATGCCCTTTCTTCCAGCCATACCAGACAGTCCACAGGTACTACCACCAGGGCTTCGTCTGCATACGCCACTATCCCGTCGACAGTGTTCTCCTCACTGAGAATAAAAGGAGAGGTTAAATAATTAAGTCGCAGAAGATTCGACAACTTCTTGTTATCTTTTTGAAAAAGTTTTTGTTTATTAGATACACGTCCGCAACAATAATTTATGAAGCTGAGACGCTTGAACATTGCGGATCATCAAATGTCGCCAGAAGCAATATCTATCATGATTCCTATTTCGTACGTCCTTCTGGAGCCATCCAAAATTTCAAGGACTGTATTGATTGCGTCGTCAGTAGATCAGCTTTTGTAGAAGCGATAATGGCACACCTTTCCGACTTCTGGAATCATGCCGTGTGGAGCAATGGCAGATTTGTTGAATGGAGGTTGAATTCTTTGCCGTATGTGGCAAAAATGTTAAACAGAAATATAATTTAAGACGACATATTGTCTTTCACAGCACAATCGCTTTCCGAAATGACTGAAGTGGTTTACGGAAAGCCATCGAGTAAAACAGAAGTGATTTCTGACGTTTCCCAATGCAGACCCTGTGCTGCTCCTTAAACGATTTAGTAGACAATCTGAGCAGCCGTCTTAGGCTGTTTGCAGATGACGCTGTCGTTTATCGTCTAGTAAAGTCATCAGAAGATCAAAAAAAAAATTGCAAAACGACTCGTATGAGATATCTGTAGGGTGTGAAAATTGGCAATTGGCCAGAAATAAAGAAAACTGTGAGGTCATCCACATGAGTGTTAAGAGGAATCCGTTGACTTCGGTTACACGATAAATAAAAAAAGTCTAAAGGCCGTAAATTCAACCTAGTAATTACAATTACGAATAAATTAAATTGGAAAGAACACGCAGAAAATGTTGTTGGCAAGGCGAACCAAAGACTTTTATTGGCAGATCACTCGCAGATGCAACAGATCTACAAAAGAGACTGCCTACACCATGCTTGTCCGTCATCTTTTGGAGTACTGTTGCGCGGTGTGGAATCCTTACCAGATGGGGTCAACGGAGTACATCGAGAAAGTTCAAAGAAGGGCAGCACTTTTTGCATTATCGCGAAATAGGGGAGAGGGTGTCACGGACATCATACCGGATATGGGGCGGACATCACTAAAACAAAGGCGTTTCTCGTTGCGGAGGGATCTGCTCACGAAATTTCAGTCACCAATTTTCTCCTCCGAATGCGAAAATATTTTTTGACGCCGCTAGACGTGGGAAGAAACGACCATCACGATAAAATAAGGGAAATCAGAGCTCCCACGTTAAATAGGCATCCGTTTTTCCCTTGCGCTGTTCAAGAGTGGAATAACGGAGAATTAATGCGATGGTAGCCCGATGAACCATCTGCCAGGCACTTAAGTATGATTTGCAGAATAGTCATGTAGATGTAGATGTAAGGCATATCAAGTCAGAGTATAATGAATGTTCGACCTGCGGTATATGGCGTAACGCCTTCCATTTCTGTCAGTGTATGAAGGTGTCAAGCAGGGGGATAAAACAGCTTAAGTTCTCACAGCTGCCAAACGAGAACAGTGATGGACCGTTTGAAGGACGAATAGCGGCCTTAATTTCAAAAGACAACATAAACATTCAAGAAATAGAATGTCGAACCGTTACCCGTATGTAGTGTCTCCTACTGAAGCCTTAGGCAAGCGATGAAACAGCAATCAGCCGAAATCTTCTGGTGTGGTGTGACTAGTCTAGGGAGTTGGTATTTTTTCTTTTCCAGTCATCAGTCTTCTGAATAGTTTGATGCAGATCACCACGAATTCCTCCCCTGTACCAACCTCTTCACCTCAGAGCAGCTTTTGAAACCTGTGCCGTCTGTTATTATTTGAATCTATTCCAATCTCTGTCTTCCTTTACAGTTTTTACACTCTGCAGTTCCCTCTAGTACCACGGTGGTTATTCCCTGAAGCCTTAACAGATGTCCTGTCATCCTTTACCTTCTTCTTCTCAGTTCGTTTCTTCGCCGATTCTGCAGAGCACCTCCTCTTTCCCCATTTTATCAGCCCACCTAATTTTCAACATTCTTCTGTAACACCACATCTCAAAAACATCAATTTCCTTCTGTTTCCGTTTTCCCAGTCCAAGATTCACTACAATACAATGCTGTGCTCTAAACGTGGACTGTCAGAAATTTAGTCCTCTAATCAAGGTCTATGTTTGTTACTAGTACACTTCTCTTGTTTGTACTAGTGTGCTTTTTACGTCCTTCTTGCTCCGTCCCTCATGGATTTTTTTGTTTGCAGTTCAGCAGAATTCCTTAACTTTACCCACTTCGTCATAACCAATGTTGATAATGACTATCTCTCTATTCTCATTTTTGCTATTTCTCACTATTTGGGGCTGTCTTTGGTTTACTCTCAATCCATATTCTGTACTCATTTAGACTGTTTATTCCAGTCAGCAGATTCAGTAATTCTTCTTCATCTTCACTAAGGATAGCATTGTTCTCAGCGAATCTTATCATTGATATTATGTCATTTCGAATTTTAATTCACTCTTGAATCTTTCTTTTATTTGTGTCATTGCATCTTCGATGTACAGATTGAACAGTAGGAGTGAACGACTGCACTCTCCCTTATACCCTTTTTCATCCGAGCACTTTGTTCTTCGTTTTTCTACATTTTGCATATTAACCATCTTTTCGTTTATCTGACTCTTATTTCTTTCAGAATTTCGAGCATCTTCGAGCCATTTTACACTGAAGAATGCTTTTTTATGTCGACCAATCCTATGAAAGTGTCTTGATTTTTATTCAGTTTTGCTTCCATTACCAATCGCAACGTCAGAACTGTCTCTCTGGTGCCTTTACGCTTTCTAAAGCCAAACTGATCGTTTTTTTCTTTTCTTCACCATTCTTCTCTATATTATTCTTGTGAGAAGCACAGATGCCTGGTACGTCATGCTGATTGTGCGATAGTACTCGCAATTATCTGCTCTTGCTACTTCGGATCTGTGTGGATGATGTTTTTTCGAAAGTCTGATAGTATGTAGCCTGGTTAATAGATTTTACACACCAAATTCAGTGGATGATTGGTTGCACAATTCAAGACGATTCTTGTTCAAGAAATTTATTATACCACCTATGTTTGTCATATGTTTATCAGCGACTTTGTAATTACATCTAGGTTTTGTTTATCTTTGGTGTTTATTATACAGGGTGGTCCATTGAAAGTGACCAGGCCAAATATCTCACGAAATAAGCGTCAAACGAAAAAACTACAAATAACGAAACTCGTCTAGCTTGAAGGGGGAAACCAGGTGGCGCTATGGTTGGACGGCTAGATGGCGCTGCCATAGGTCAAACGGATATCAACTGGGTTTTTTAAAAATAGGAACCCACATTTTTTATTACACATGCGTGTAATAAGTAAAGAAATATGAATGTTTTAGTTGGACCACTTTTTCGCAATGTGATAGATGGCGCTGTAATAGTCACAAACGTGTAAGTGCGTGGTATCACGAAACATTCCGCCAGTGCGGACGGTATTTGCTTCGTGATACATTACCCGTGTTAAAATGGATCTTTTACCAATTGCGGAAAAGGTCGATATCCTGTTGATGTATGGCTATTGTGATCAAAATGTCCAACGGGCGTGTGCTATGTATGCTGCTCGGTATCCTGGACGACATCATCCAAGTGTCCGGACCGTTCGCCGGATAGTTACGTTATTTAAGGAAACAGGAAGTGTTCAGCGGCATGTGAGACGTCAACCACGACCTGCAACAAATGATGATGCCCAAGTAGGTTTTTTAGCTTTTGTCGCGGCTAATCCGCACATCAGTAGCAGACAAATTTCGCGAGAATCGGGAATCTCAAAAACATCGCTATTGAGAATGCTATATCAACATCGATTGCACTCGTACCATATTTCTATGCACCAGGACTTTGAACGTCGTGTACAGTTTTGCCACTGGGCGCAAGAGAAATTACGGGCCGATGACAGATTTTTTGCACGCGTTCTATTTAGCGACGAAACGTCATTCACCAACAGCGGTAACGTAAACCTGCATAATATGCACTATTGGGCAACGGAAAGTCCACGATGGCTGCGACAAGTGGAGCATCAGTGACCTTGGCAGGTTAATGTATGGTGCGGCATTATGGGAGGAAGGGTAATTGGCCCCCATTTTTTCGATGGCAATCTAAATGGTGCAATGTATGCTGATTTCCTACGTTGTTACTACAAGATGTAATAGTCACAAACGTATAAGTACGTGGTATCACGTAACATTCCGCCAGTGCGGACGGTATTTGCTTCGTGATACATTACCCGTGTTAAAATGGACCGTTTATTAATTGCGGAAAAGGTCGATGTTTCACTGCATGACAGAATGGCGACGTACATGATGGATGTCCGGCACATATATCGCGTGCGGTTGCAGTAGTACTGAATAGCATATTTCATGACTGGTGGATTGGTTGTGGAAGCACCATAGTATCGCCCGCACGTTCACCGGATCTGACGTCCCCGGATTTCTTTTTGGGGGAAAGTTGAAGGATAGTTGCCATCGTGATTCACCGACAACGCCTCAACTACTCGCTGTTGAGAGGAATGTCGTTACATTTATTGCCAAATGCATTGAGGTTGACGGACAACATTTTGAGCATTTATTGCATTAGTGCGGTATGTACAGGTAATCACGCTGTAATAGCATGCGTTCTCAGAAATGATAAGTTCACAAAGGTACATGTATCACATTGGAACAACCGAAATAAAATGTTCAAACGTACCTACGTTCTGTATTTTAATTTAAAAAACCTACTTGTTACCAAGTATTCGTCTAAAATTGCGAGCTATATGTTTGTGACTATTACAGCGCCATCTATCACAAAGCGAAAAAAATGGTCCAACTAAAACATTCATATTTCTTTAGGTACTACACGAATATGTAATAAAAATGGGGGTTCCTATTTAAAAAAAAAACGCAGTTGATATCCGTTTGACCTATGGTAGCGCCATCTAGCGGGCCAACCATAGCGCCATCTGATTTGCCCCTTTCAAGTTAGACAAGTTTCGTTCATTGTGGTTTTTTCGTTGGATGCTTATTTCGTGAGATATTTGGCCCGGTGACGATCAATGGACCACCCTGTACAAGCGCTGAAGGAACTGCATTCCCCCACTTCTCTTGTCCTGTCTTACGAGAAGACACGTAAGTTCTTTGCGTTCAAATCACAGACATTTGTAATTTTTAGCAAGTAAATACACTACAATGATAGCATTTCAGTTAAATGGTAATAAAACTTACGATCTCATACAGATAACTAATCCAATTATAATGGGAGTTCTCTTTTTCTCCAGCTATCTAAGCGAGACTCTTTTATGAATTACAGCGTGTATTCTATGACGGACAAAAGTTTTGAGCGTTATTCCAGCTCTGTCACAAAACGAGTTTTTTTTAAATTAAAGTCTGATCTGCTTCTCTCTGGTAATGTTGTCCGTCACTAACAATAAATTCCAATAATTTATCCAAACAAATCATATCAGAATAAACGGTCTCAGGTAATATATTTATTCGATATCTTCATTGTCATCGACACATGAAAAAGCTGTAAGTAAATATTTCCTGCGTTGCTTGAAACCTAATTTCATTTGAGAATCAGCCAGTATCTTTTTATTGTGGTTAATTCTGGAAGTATTTAGGGAGAAAAGTTTTATCTGGTAAACAAAAATAAATTCAGAAGACAGAGCAATTATTAACAATCAATCAATACAATAATTAACAATAATTAACAATTAACCCTTCTACTTTTTTTACTCTTATGTCTTCCAAAAGTTTTTAAATTCTGCCTTTAATAGTGGATCCCCTACGTCTTCCTTATCGACCCCAATTTCTTTTCCTGTCACGTCATCAGGGAAGTTCTCCCCCTCATAGTGGCCTTCATTGTACTCTTTCCACATACACGCTCTTCCCTCTGCGTTTAACAGTGGAATTCTCATTGCGATCTTAATGTTGTCACCCTTGCTGTGAATTTGATTGAAGGTAGACTGAAGGTAGTTTTTACTTTCCTACATGCTGAGTTAATATTTCGGACGATCATATGTTTTTCGATTTCTTAACATATTTCTTGCAGTCATTTCGCCTTCGTTTCGTAGCACTTCCTGTTTATTTCATTCCTAAGCGATTTACATTACTGTATTCCTGTCTTTGCCTAAAGATTTTTCTACTTCCTTCTTTCGTCGATCAACATATTTCTTCTGCTATACGAGATTTCTACGCAGTTACCCTCCTAGTACCTACGTTTATTTTTCCAACAATTGTGGTGTCCACTCCTCTTCGGCTGAACTGCCTACGGTGGTACTCCTTTCCGCAGTATCCACATCTTTAGCGAATTTCAAGCCTGTGTCAACCTTCCTCAGTACTTCAGTATGCTATTTCTTTGCATTCTGATTCGTCCGTACCATTCTCGGCCCGTTCTTCATCACCACCAAATTGTGACCTGAGTCTTTATCTGCTTCTGGATATGCCTCACATTCAGGTATTTGTTTTGGAAACTCTGTCTGATCATGATGTCATCCAGCTGTAATCCCTCCGTGGCTCCAGACCTGTTCCAAGTGCACCTTCTCCGCTTGTGATTCTTGGGCAGAGTATTCGTTATGGCTGGCTGAGATTAACTGCAGAATTCATTTTAGTTTTTCTTTTCTCTCATTCTTACTACCAAGACCGTATTTACCAGTAACCCTTTCTTCGGCTCCCATTCTTACAGTCACATTCTAATGCCTCACGGTTATTAGATTTTCACCTCCCTTTACTTACTGAATTACCAGTTCAGTATTCTCATATACTTCCCATGTATCTTCATCTTCTGCTTGCGACTTTGTCATGTATACCTGAACCATTGTTGTCGCTGTTGGTTTCCTGCGAATCTGAAGAGAACAACTCTATCGCTGAACTGTTCATAGTAGCTCTGACCCTTCATTCTTATTCATAACGAATCCTACTTCCGTTATATTATTTTCTACTGCTATTGATATTACCCCGTATTCCTCTGATCAGAAACTCTTGTCTTCTTTCAGTTCACTTCACCGACCCCCTCTATATGTACACTAAGGAGCCAAGGAAACGGTTACACCTGCCTTATATCATGTAGGGCTCAAGTGAGCACGCAGAAGTGCCACAACACGACGTGGCATTGACTCGACTAAAAGTAGTGCTAGAGGGAAATGACATCTTGCAGGGCTGTCCATAAATCCGTAAGAGTACGAGGGGCTGGAGATCTCTTTTGAACAGCAAGTTGCATGGCATCACAGATGTGCTCAATAATGTTCACGTCTGGGGAGTTTGTTGGCCAACGGAAGTGTTTAAACTCAGAAGAGTGTTCCTTGAGCCACTCTGTAGCAATTCTGGACGTGTGGGGGGTATAGCATTGTCCTGCTGGAATTGCCCAAGTCTGTTGGAATGCACAATGGACATGAATGGATGCAGATGATCAGACAGAATGCTTACGTACGTGTCACATGTCAGGGTCGTATCTAGACATATCGGGGGTTCCATACCACTACACACGCCCCACACCATTACGGAACCTCCGCCAGCTTGAAGAGTCCCCTGCTGACATGCAGGATCCATGGATTCATGAGGTTGTCTCCCTACTTGTATACTTCCATCCGTTCGATACAGTTTGAAATGAGACTTGTCCGACCAGGCAAAATTTTTCCAGTCATCAACAGTGCAATGTCAGTGTTGATGGGTCCAGGCGAAGCATAAAGCTTTGTGTTGTACAGTCATCAAGGGTACACGAGCGGGCCTACGGCTCCGAAAGCCCATATCGATGATGTTTCGTTGAATGGTTGTCACGCTGACATTTGTTGATGGCCCAGCATTGAAATCTGCAGCAAATTGGGAAGGGTTGCACTTCTGTCATGTGGAACGACTCTCTTCAGCCGTCGTGGATCCTATTTTTGCATGATCTTTTCTCGGCCGCAGCGATATCGGAGAATTGACGTTTTACTGGATTCCTGACATTCACGGTACACTCGTGAAATGGTCGTAAGGGAAAATCCCCACTTAGTCACTACCTCGGAGATACTGTGTCCCAACGCTCGTGCGCAGACTACAATACCACGTTCAAACTCACTGAAATCTTGATAACCTTCCATTGCGGCAGCAGTAATCGATCTAACAACTGCGCCAGACACTTGTTGCCATATATAGGCGCTGCCGCCGTATTCTGCTTATTTACATATCTCTGTAGTTGAATACGCTTTCCTATACCAGTTTCTTTGTGCAGACTGAGACTTAGCAGTTCCCATCTCAGGTCTTCTAATTTTTTACCACGTTCAAACTTCTGATATTCCACATCGTGAAGCGTAAAAAGTTATCGTTTCGTTGGTTACCCTGTCTTTTTCTCTTAGTCACCTACCTTTGGCAGTTTCCTGCCGCAGATTGGAATGGGGACTATTCCGGAATATGGTGTCAATTTAAAGATCATCATGACAATTTTTCAGTTACAGGTTACATATCCTGTGAATGTACATTATGTGTCTTTAATGCAGTGGTTTCCATTTACTTCTGCATCCTCGTACCGTTGATAGTTGCTGATTCATTCGAGTTTTAGGTGCAGTTTCCCATCGCAAGGACAACAGTGTTCCATGAACCTCTGTCCGCTCCTCGGCTCTCTTTTACAAGACCACTGGTAGAACGAGGATGACTTCTTATGCCAGAAGTTATAAACTTGGCTGTTTCTCACCAACTGTATACAATTTTCAAACATAGGAATTATATAGCTAACCATTTGCAAAAGACTGTTTGGTACAGTTGACTAAGGGCGTCTTCATCAGAATAACATTTTGAGAATCCGTAAAATTACATTGCGAGAAAGCAATGGTCAGAATTTAGACCAGCTGTGCTGAAGTCAAAAATAAAATAAAATAGTTCCAGCCTTGTCACGCATGCCAAGTTAGGAATAACATGCCAGAAGTCTTCCACCGCATTTGCTGATAATTTTTATTGAAAAATAGCTGACAACCCCAGAATTTCTCAGGTAATGATTTTGGCAGTTTTCTTTTAGGCACAGAAACAAAAAAGTGAACTGCGTTTGTAGTGGAAATACCGAAAAAATTTCATTTTCATGCATTCTTGAAAACACCTTTGAAATTATGAAACAGTCGTACAAAAATCTGCATAATGTTAATGAAGAGTATCCAAACTGAGAAAGATAGAATGCAGACTACATATTGTTTATTTAACTCCTGCGGTAGTGTTGGGATGAGATGATCCCGGACAGTTTCTGTACGGTACGTGCAGATGCTTCGCGATTTTGTAGACTTCTCTATAGCAAAGCCTCTTCATAGGCTTTTAGAGAGCTTTTGTTTTCGACTACAGCCGTTGGCACTTCGTAGTTGAAAGTTGCCAAAACCGCTGCCATGTGTCAGGGATTTACTTAAGTTGACTCGACTATAGGAATGTCTCACAAAGAGAGGTCCCCAGGAGTGGGATCGAGTTTTTGAAACCATCTATACATTGATGTATGGCGGGGTACCAGGCATGCCACCCTGCAACCATTTATCTTGGTGGGCCCTCGTTTGCGAGTAATCGAGGTATAATAATTTTGTAATTATGTATGATATTCTAGAGCCTTAAAACTGACACCTGTGCAGATAGTGGGGTTGTAATGTAATGGTTACCGTATATGAGACTCATGTGCGAAAGGTTATGGCGAGTCTCTTCAGGTGCTTCAAAATTTTTCATTTTTAAATAGTTACCAAAATGAGCTTCGTCATTATTTTTGTTCAAATAATTGGTTTAAATGTATTTTATAAAATTTTTAACGCTTTTTCACGTAACTATAATCATCGAATTAATTTTTACAGCCACGCGGGATCAGCCGAGCAGTCTAGGGCGCTGCAGTCATGGACTGTGCGGCTGGTCCCGGCGGAGATTCGAGTCCTCTCTCGGGCATGGGTGTGTGTGTTTGTCCTTAGGATAATTTAGGTTAAGTAGTGTGTAAGCTTAGGGACTGACGACCTTAGCAGTTAAGTCCCATAAGATTTCACACACATTTTTTGAATTTTTACATTTACGCTTATTTTTTTCCTATATGTATGTTTTTTTCATGTGTAATCTTCGTACATATTATTCTAATTATTTTTTGTATTAATTTAAATTTAATCTCTTCCGTTTGGTCATCTTGTGTATTTTCGTTCGTTCATTATTTCTATTCCTCATTTTGCGCATTTCTTTCCCTCGAATACTTGCAAACGACTGCCCACCAGGGCGAATGACTGCAATATGAGATTTCTGGGACGCTAACATACAGTTGGCTTCAAAAATTCGATCCCACTGCTGGGGACCTATACTTGTTAGTAATAAAGGAAAAATGGATTAAAACTACATGCATGATGCGGCAGTTTTTCGCACGTATCATTGTTTATAATGTCATATCTCCTGAACTATGATTGGTAGGCGGTTCTTACCCCCACAGTGATGCTTTCCGGGCAGTAAGTGATACATGTACCGAGTTTAGTTGAAACTGGTCCAATAGTTTAGGAGGAGATGTAGTAGACACACGCATATACACTGATCAGCCATAGCATTATGACCACCGACGTACTATCGATATAAACCCGTCCAGGCGATAGCAGCGTCATCCGGCGAGGAATGACTATTAGATAGACACACCCAGAGAGCATGCAGCATCAGTGAGCGTACTGTCCATGTGTACGATGGGGGAGACATGCGATCTAACTCAGTTTGACCGATTGCAGATTGTGATCGCCGGAATAAGCACGACGTGTCGGATGTTGGAGGAATGCTGTGGTGAGTGTCTTCAAGACTTGACGAAACCAACTCGCAACCACGTCCAGACGTTGGGGGTTGGGCGGTCACTTCTCATTATAGATGTCGGACGTCGTAGGCTGGGCAAACTGGTGAAACAGGACAGGCGGCGAACTGTAGCGGAACGAACATCAGACTTAATGGTGGACAGAATACAGATGTCTCTGAACACACAGTGCATCGAACACGCCTAACGAAGGACCTCCACAGCCGACGACCCACGCATGTGCCAATCTTAGCACCACGACGTTGGCAGCTACGACTGAAACGGGCATGTGATCATTGGAACTGGACGTGGGCGCATTGGCAGAGCGTTGCATGGTCTGATGAATCCCGCTACTTTCTTCATCAAGCCGATGGGAGGGAGCAAATACGTCGTCTTCCATCGGAACAGGTCCTTGACGCCTGTACTCCGGGACGGAGGAAAGCAGGCGGCCGCACCATTATGCTCTGGGGAACATCCACATGGGTATCCATTGGTCCAGTGGAGCTCGTGCAAGGCACCATAATGGCCGAGGAGTATTGTACACTGGTTGAAAATTACGTACACCCCTTCATGACCATCACGTTTTCTGTCGGTAGTGGAATTTTTCATCAAGATAATACGCCATGTCACAAGGCCAAGAGTGTGATGGCGTGGTTCGAGGAACACAGTGACGAGTTCCAATTAATGTGCTGGTCAGAGCTTATCGCCCCAGTCCCCGGAATTAAGGGCAACTAGGTGACTTGTGCGTGCATATGTGGAGCCTACTCCTTCTAGCGATCTACCAAGGCCTCATTCCACATTCCTTCCATGCCACAACGCGCCGCCTCTGTTATCAGTGCCCTCTATTAGGTAGGTAGTCATAAGGTTCTGGCCGATCAGCGTACACGTACACTGCTGGGCATTAAAATTGCTACACAAACAAGATATGCAGATGATAAACGGGTATTCAGTGGACAAATATATTATACTAGAAGTGACATGTGATTACATTTTCACGCAATTTGGGTGCATAGATCCTGAGAAATCAGTACCCAGAACCACGACCTCTGGCAGTAATAACGGCCTTGATACGCCTCGGCATTGAGGCAAACAGAGCTTGGATGGCGTGTACAGGTGCAGCTGCCCATGCAGCTTCAACACGATACCACACTTCATCAAGAACAGTGACTGGCGTTTTGTGACGAGCCAGTTGCTCGGCCACCATTGACCAGAAGTTTTCAGTTGGTGAGAGATATGGAGAATGTGTTGCTCAGGGCAGCAGTCGAACATTTTCTGTATCCAGAAAGGCCCGTACAGGACCTGCAACATGCCGTCGTGCATTATCCTGCTGAAATGCAGGGTTTCGCAGGGATAGAATGAAGGGTACAGCCACGGGTCGTAACGCATCTGAAATGTAACGTCCACTGTTCAAAGTGCCGTCAGTGCGAACAAGAGGTGACCGATACGTGTAACCATTGGCACCCCATACCATCACACCGGGTGATACGCCAGTATGGCAATGACGAATACACGCTTCCAATGTGCGTTCACCGCGATGTCGCCAAACACGGATAGGACCATCATGATGCTGTAAACAGAACCTGCATTCATCCGAAAAAATGACGTTTTGCGATTCGTGCACCCAGGTTCGTCGTTGAGTACACCATCGCAGGCGCTCCTGTCTGTGATGCAGCGTCAAGGGTAACCGCAGTCGCGGTCTCCCAGCTGATAGTTCATACTGCTGCAAACGTCGTCGAACTGTTCCTGAAGATGGTTGTTGTCTTGCAAACGTCCCCATCTGTTGACTCAGGGATCGAGACGTGGCTGCACGACCTGTTACAGCCATGCGGATAAGATGCCTGTCATCTCGACTGCCAGTGATACGAGGCCGTTGGGATCCAGCACGGCGTTCCGTATTACCCTCCTGAACCCACCGATTCCATATTCTGCTAACAGTCATTGGATCTCGACCAAAGCGAGCAGCAATGTCGCGATACGATAAACCGCAATCGCGATAGGCTACAATCCGACCTTTATCAAAGTCGTAAACGTGATGGTACGCATTTATCCTGCATGCACAAGGCATCATAACAACGTTTCACCAGGCAGCGCCGGTCAACTGCTGTTTGTGTATGAGAAATCGGTTGGAGACTTTCCTCATGTCAGCACGTTGTAGGTGTCGCCACCGGCGCCAACCTTGTGTGAATGCTCTGAAAAGCTAATAACTTGCATATCACAGCATCTTCTCCCTGTCGGTTAAATTTCGCGTCTGTAGCACGTCATCCTCGTGGTGTAGCAATTTTAATGGCCAGTAGTGTAAATACATCCATTTTTATAACATGTCTAGGTTTAGTGAATGGCACGTGGCCGCACCTGCGGCACGCAGCAGAGCAGCGCGGCGGCCCAGGCGACCCGCATCATGGCCCTGGAGCGCTGGTACGTCCAGGAGCAGTAGGTGAGCGGCCGGCACACCGCCTGGTGGCGGTCCAGCGCCGTCACCACCAGCACGAACGAGCTCAGGTACGGCCCCAGCGGCTGCCCGTACTTCACCAGCTTGCACAGCACCGCGCCGCCCTGCCACACACCAACAAGTAGAGCCAGTTCAGTTTAGCCTTTTGCACGTTCCGTGGACCACATTTCTGCATCTACATACGGAGAGAAAACAGTTGATTTTTCTGAACTGCTTTTCACGATGTAGCTAGAATAGATGGATTAATATTTTTCACATGAATTAGTGGGTGACGGCAGTTAGCTTCATATGTGATCTAGCAACCGTAAATCAGAAATACACTCCTGGAAATGGAAAAAAGAACACATTGACACCGGTGTGTCAGACCCACCATACTTGCTCCGGACACTGCGAGAGGGCTGTACAAGCAATGATCACACGCACGGCACAGCGGACACACCAGGAACCGCGGTGTTGGCCGTCGAATGGCGCTAGCTGCGCAGCATTTGTGCACCGCCGCCGTCAGTGTCAGCCAGTTTGCCGTGGCATACGGAGCTCCATCGCAGTCTTTAACACTGGTAGCATGCCGCGACAGCGTGGACGTGAACCGTATGTGCAGTTGACGGACTTTGAGCGAGGGCGTATAGTGGGCATGCAAGAGGCCGGGTGGACGTACCGCCGAATTGCTCAACACGTGGGGTGTGAGGTCTCCACAGTACATCGATGTTGTCGCCAGTGGTCGGCGGAAGGTGCACGTGCCCGTCGACCTGGGACCGGACCGCAGCGACGCACGGATGCACGCCAAGACCGTAGGATCCTACGCAGTGCCGTAGGGGACCGCACCGCCACTTCCCAGCAAATTAGGGTCACTGTTGCTCCTGGGGTATCGGCGAGGACCATTCGCAACCGTCTCCATGAAGCTGGGCTACGGTTCCGCGCACCGTTAGGCCGTCTTCCGCTCACGCCCCAACATCGTGCAGCCCGCCTCCAGTGGTGTCGCGACAGGCGTGAATGGAGGGACGAATGGAGACGTGTCGTCTTCAGCGATGAGAGTCGCTTCTGCCTTGGTGCCAATGATGGTCGTATGCGTGTTTGGCGCCGTGCAGGTGAGCGCCACAATCAGGTGTGCATACGACCGAGGCACACAGGGCCAACACCCGGCATCATGGTGTGGGGAGCGATCTTCTACACTGGCCGTACACCACTGGTGATCGTCGAGGGGACACTGAATAGTGCACGGTACCTCCAAACCGTCATCGAACCCATCGTTCTACCATTCCTAGACCGGCAAGGGAACTTGCCGTTCCAACAGGACAATGCACGTCCGCATGTATCCCGTGCCACCCAACGTGCTCTAGAAGGTGTAAGTCAACTACCCTGGCCAGCAAGATCTCCGGATCAGTCCCCCATTGAGCATGTTTGGGACTGGATGAAGCGTCGTCTCACGCGGTCTGCACGTCCAGCACGAACGCTGGTCCAACTGAGGCGCCAGGTGGAAATGGCATGGCAAGCCGTTCCACAGGACTACATCCAGCATCTCTACGATCGTCTCCATGGGAGAATAGCAGCCTGCATTGCTGCGAAAGGTGGATATACACTGTACTAGTGCCGACATTGTGCATGCTCTGTTGCCTGTGCCTATGTGCCTGTGGTTCTGTCAGTGTGATCATGTGATGTATTTGACCCCAGCAATGTGTCAATAAAGTTTCCCCTTCCTGGGACAATGAATTCACGGTGTTCTTATTTCAATTTCCAGGAGTGTAGTTCGGAAGATCTTACGAAAGTTATTCAGTCCAGCTTTAAACCATCAGAACTGTACGTCTTTACTACCTTTGTATCCATTACGGGTAAGGTTACCCTATTTGTTAGGGTTAAAATAGTTCGCTTGTCTTTTGAAATGATTCATATGCCAAGACGAGACTTGACTGATATCCCTTGAGAGCCGAAATGCTAACGTGTCCTCTCGGTCATAATGGATTGAAAATTTCTGACGCGATACCAATTCAACGCTGCAACGGGTGTGCACATGTTTTCGTTGACGGCCCGACGTCGTGTGCTGCACGCTGAAGCGGTATCTCATTGGTAATGCTGGTTAACTCCATCGCTGGCGCATGGAGACACGAGGCAAAACGCAGTGATTTCGGATGAGTTCTATTTCACACTGTCTTACAGCAATGGCTGCATTCTGCATGCTACTCTGGTGACCGCAGTCTACCAGCCTGCGTTGTTGAGCGGTGTAGAGGACGGACGCTAGTTGTGCTGGTTTCGGGTGCAACTGCGTAGAACATCCAGCCTCGACTGATTTTTGTTGGGGGCAATATGAACAGCAGTCACTACATTAGATACTGGCCAATATTTCAGGAAGATAATTCGAATAACAATGGGTGCCTTCGAGTTTGCATGCCTCACCGCCTTCAAAAAGTATTTCTACATCTACATCTGTATTTACATCTACATTTATACTCCGAAAGCCACCCAACGGTGTGTGGTGGAGGGCACTTTACGTGCCACTGTCATTACCTCCCTTTCCTGTTCCAGTCGCGTATGGTTCGCGGGAAGAACGACTGCCGGAAAGCCTCCGTGCGCGCTCAAATCTCTCTAATTTTACATTCGTGATCTCCTCGAGAGGTATAAGTAGGGGGAAGCAATATATTCGATACCTCATCCAGATATGCACCCTCTCGAAACCTGGACAGCAAGCTACACCGCGATGCACAGCGCCTCTCTTGCAGACTCTGCCACTTGAGTTTGTTAAACATCTCCGTAACGCTATCACGCTTACCAAATAACCCTGTGACGAAACGCGCCGCTCTTCTTCGGATCTTCTCTACCTCCTCTGTCAACCCGACCTGGTACGGATTCCACGCTGATCAGCAATACTCAAGTATAGGTCGAACGAGTGTTTTGTAAGCCACCTCCTTTGTTGATGGACTACATTTTCTAAGGACTCTCCCAAAGAATCTCAACCTGACACCCGCCTTACCAACAATTAATTTTATATGATCATTCCACTTCAAATCGTTGCGCACGCATACTCCCAGATATTTTACAGAAGTAACTGCTACCAGTGTTTGTTCCGCTATCACATAATCGTACAATAAAGGATCCTTCTTTCTATGTATTCGCAATACATTACATTTGCTACGATTACAATTGCTACGATTTCGAACGTTCTTGCAAATATACACGAAAGAGACATTTTCTCTGTAAAAACGTGGCTACATCTGACTATTTATGTACCTGGATTTTTTTTTAAATTTTAATCAAACACAAAATTTTATACATGTAACCCAGTCACATACCGGTCGGTTGTAATTAAAGCGCAGCTACTCAAAAGAGATCCAGTGTAGGTTGTAATTATCGTATGGCAGCGAAACTTCTAATGCTTTAATGAGGAACCAATATACTCTGGGAACAAATTAGTTCCAATTTTGGCCACCAGGTGAAAACATGGCGTTGTGAATGCAAGAAAGACGTATAGAAATGATTTAATAAGTAATGTATTAGGAACAGGATGAGGACACAAATGGTCAAAAAAGTGAGAAGGGCATAATGTTGATTTTATGATTAATCGCAGCTTACACAATCTCTTGGATGTCAGTGCCGGAGACGTCGACGAGATGCTATACAGCACCAAGTTTGCACCTGGTAGCGAAAATTGGGACTAATTTTTTTTTAGCGCAAATCTATTCTTAATGAACGTATCGGCGTATCAACCAAGTTGCGCCTCCATACGATAATTATAGCCCGCATTCCATCTCAACGAGTAGCTACATCTTAATAATATACACTCAGTACATACATCTGAGGAGTAGACAGAATTGTCAAGCACAAGATGACTTTCATTTGAGGATCGATGATTGGTGAAGGGAGACTGATTGTAAACAAATGTAAGGTGCATGAATAGCCGACATCATTCACTACTGACTGATGTCACTTTTGGCGACAAGTCACTGGAAACATTAACTACCGTAACCATGCAGTGTGACTTAAAGTGGAATGGTCACATAAAGAAAAAAAAAATCCGTTGAAGTGCCAGCAGGACTTGCGCAACCAGCATTCCGCACAAATTTAATTATTCATACGGGTAGTTCATCCATCGCAGGTTATAAAAAAAAAAGATTCAAATGGCTCTGAGCATTATGGGACTTAATATCTGAGGTCGTCAGTCCCCTGGAACTTAGAACTACTTAAACCTAACTAAGCTAAGGACATCACACACATCCATGCCCGAGGCAGGATTCGAACCTGCGACCGAAGCGGTCGCGCGGTTCCAGACTGAAGCGTCTAGAACCGCTCGGCCACGGTGGTCGGCCCAGGTTATCGATATAGGCAAGATATACGTCTAACCATTCCTGAGAAAAACGGCTCGCAACAGAAGCACGGACAGACAGTTGGATAACAGATGACAAAAGTATTTTTTTAAGTGAGATATAATTACAAATAACAATTGTCGGATTTTCTCATTTGCTTCTACCGTGGAACCTAGCTTCTTACTAAATTTCATGCTCATAGGTCATCGGGAAGTACCCTATATGTTTGATAAGTCAGTTTACGAGTACCAAAATATGTAATATAAATGACCGTATCGTTTGATCGCATTGACCTAGAAGCTCCAATTTTCTATGCTGTCAAGGGACCGTAGACCTTAATAAATGACATGAATGTCACCTTGATACGTATCCTCATTCATGAGAAAAGAAATTTTAACTGTCTAACAGTCAGACAGACAGGCGGACGAACAATTAAGCGATCCTATAACGGTTCTGTTTTCATCGATTGAGGTACGGAAACCTAAAAACTGCAGGAAGAGCAGATGCGAGGCTGAAATTCATTGGAAGAATATTAATGAAATGTAATTCTGTAAATGTAATCTATTCACGAAATAAGTGGCTTACAAAAAGCTTGTAAGACCAATGTGGTTCTCATCAGTTCAAATGGTTCAAATGGCTCTAAGCACAATGGGACTTGACATCTGAGGTCATCAGTCCACTAGACTCAGAACTACTTAAACCTAACTAACCTAAGGACATCACACACATCCATGCCCGAGGCAGGATTCGAACCTCCGACCGTAGCAGCAGCACGGATCCGGACTGAAGCTTCTCATCAGTCTGGGAGACTTGTAAGGTTGGTTTTATAGAAGAGACAGATAAGACTGAATTATCACTTTGCAGCGGAAACTCACTGGCAGATTAAAACTGTATGCAGGAGTATGACGAACATGGGACCTGTAAGGTAGAAGAGGTCCTGGCGGAATTGGAGCATTGAGAGCGGCTCGTGAGACGTGGGCCAATAAACGCACTGTTCCACGAAAGACAAAGGTTCCAGGCTCGAGTCTCGGTCTGGAACACAGCTCTAATCTTCCAGGAAGTTTCAGAGCTAGACAAGATTCGAACAAGAAAGGTGAGTATTCTCACACAATCGGTTAGTCAGCTCAACAAACTCCACTGGTAGACGATACCGTATAAACGCAGAGTACATTAAAAAAAAACAGATAAAAATTCGCTTAACGCCGTTCTGAGAGACAGTCTCCACCGAACTTCAATGCGAGATGCTTTTAATAGCTCCCACAAAGAAAGCCCGTCTCGAAATCTGGCAGAAAGCCCAAATAGATTCTGGTCATATGTAAAGTACACCTACGGCAGGACAATCAATGACTCTACTGTGCGATAACAATGGTAATTTTATTGATGACAGTGCCACTAAAGCAAATTTACTAAACACTGTTTTCAGAAAGTCTTTCACCAAAGAAGAAGTAAATATTCCAGAATTCGAATCTAGAGTAAATGCCAACATAAGTTATAAGTAGATATCCTCGGTGAAGCGGAGCAGCTTAGATCACTCAAAAAAAGCAACATTTCCTATCGATATTATATACAAAATACGTTCCTTCCAGAGCATCCCGATATAATAGGCCTATATTTAACAATCGTATACAACCACTCGATCATTTCAAGATCCGTACCTCAAGACTGAAAAGTTGCGCTAGTCTCACCTATACCGAATAAAGGGAATAAAGGTAATCCGCTGAATTATAGACCCAGTAGGATTTTGGAACATATACTGTGTTCGAAGCTCATGAATCATCTCGAAGAAAACGATTTATTGACAAATGGTCAGCATGGATTCAGAAAATATCGTTTTTGTAAAACACAGATAGCTAGTTATTCTCACGAAATGAGTGCTGTTCACAGGGGATTTCAAACTGATTCCCTGTTTTTAAATTTCCTGAAAGCTTTTGACACCGTTCTTCACAAATTTGTTGCTTGCGTAACATCGCCTCAGTTGTGCCATTGGATTCATAAGTTCCTCTCACAAACGTCACAGTTCGTGGTAGTTGACGGAAAGTCATCGAGTAGAACAAAAGTAATATCTGGCGTGTGATGTTTCTGACCTACACAAACGACGTAGGAGACAATCTGAGTAGCCCTCTTAGATTTACGTCAGATGTTACTGTCATTTACCGTCTTGTAAAGTCATCAGATGATCAGAACCAACTGAAAAATGATTTAGAGACGATACCGGTATGGTGGAAAAAATGGCAATTGATTTGGCATAATGAAAAATGTGAAGTCATCAACACGAGTACCACTCACGGAATGACCGCAACGAAAAACATTAGAGAAACTGGTCATACGGAGGTTCATCGTCATTCTTCTCACGCGCTTTTCTGAAATGGAACTGCGAAGGGTGGCAGTGCGAGAACTACCATCCGCAGAGTTCAGATGCGGATGTGCATCTGCCAGCACCTTTAGTTCACAAGGTAGCTAACGTTCTCAAGTTTCTGGCTTCATACTTTGTTCTTTCCTGTGCAGAACTAGTGTTAAGTTAAGGCTAGTTTTATTCCTAGCGTTATATTTGCGAAACCTGTTATTATTTTTAAACTGCGCATGATGATTTACAATATAGCAGGCCCTATCGACAGTACATCATCCGTATGGATGGAAGGAAGTAATATGCTGTTCGACTCTTGCTGGAACGGATTTCTTTACACTATGTCACGGCGAAGTATCTTCGGGCGAATGCAGTTGTAACTGTATAATTAGGATTCTGTACTCTTCATCATTTAAATTGTAGCACCCAGTGAAACCACTGAAATGGTTCGAACTTGGTAGGCTTGTTACACATCATCCAATTCGGTCACTGTCAAGGGCACCACACGACAATTGAGTTCCTTATGTCTGTGGCACATCTAGTGCAGACCTCAAATATTAGACCCCTGAAACAGTTCGATGCACTTTCAAAAATTCTTGTGAAAATCGTCTTTGAAGTCGATGCACTGGTGTCCAAAATTAAAGCAGCAAACGAAAATTTTACAAGTTTGCTTTTTTTGCCACAAAAGAGTATAAACAAGTGATAGTAAAGTAGACACAAAGTAAAGAAGAACGTAAGCAACTGCAACATGCATACCGGTAGACAAACATGTTTTTCGTTTTTTTTTCAGCTTAACAGATTTGCGCACACGTTACGGCGACTGGTTAATGTGCTCACTATGGGGTGTGACTACCTCTGGCAGCAACACAGGCCTGACAACGACGGGACATGCAGTGAATGATGTCATCGACCTCATGTTGAGGGAATGACGCCCATCCTTCCTGGAGAGCTGCTCGCAAGTCTTGAGAAGTGATTGGTGGATGCTCACGTGATACAACCTATCTCTGTAGTGTATCCTAGACATGTTCTTTGGGACTCAAATCTGAAGAGTGACCATGCAGCACCATCTATGCAGTATCTTCCGTTTCCAAGAAAACATCAACATCCCGTGCTCAATGAGGTCGAGCATTATTGCCCATCAATACAAAGTCTGCGCCCACAGTACCTCGCAACAACCACACATGACGTCCCAAGGTCTCGTCACGGCAGCGAAACCTTACCGATTCACCTGTACACTTTCATGAAGGGCATAATCCCTGCCTACACCAATAGGGATCCTCCTCGATCGGTCTCTTTCCACAAGGATTGGGTCCTGAAATCGTGTTCAATGTTCCCTCCAGAAGCGAATCCGTCGAGAATCATTCTGCAGACCAAATCTGGACTCTTCTGTGAAAAGAACATTGGCCCACTATTCGACCGTCCAGGTGAAATGTTGACGACTCCATTCTAGAAGTTCCCTTCCGTGAAGACGCAACAGAGGTACACACACTGCAAGTCTCCGACAGTAAAGGCCACTTTGCCAAAGCCTTCTGTACACTGTTATGTTCAGAAAACAAATATCGGGAAGCCGATGAACAGTGATGGTCGGAAACGGAGCACTTACAGTTTCAGAACTTCGAGTAGACAAACCCTGGAGCAGTCGCTATACTGACAGAACAGTGGGAAAATCTGATTTTATTCGTATTTATTCCTTCGGGAGGCCAGCGAGTGTTGGATTTTATTTCTTTGCCAAAGAATTTATTTTATTTCAATAAGAAGTAACGCCAGAAAGAAGGTATTTTATTTACATAAATTGTTTTTTCATCAACTTTCATTTCGTATTTCTTTTTTCGACAAGGAGTTACAGCTTTCTGTTAAAGGACGGAACATCATAACACAAGAAGAACAAATTCATAGTTATGAAGAGCAGTTACGTTTTACACGCTCAATAACTTAATATTATTCATACTCAAGTATGAATGAGAAAACAGAGAAAACAATAAAAAATAACATAAAACAAATTTTTTTTAAATGCAGAAAAGGAAATTAAAAAGTGTATAAACCAGAAAAAACTATAAATGAAACGCTTTATATTACAGCAAAATAATAGTTTGGTTAAATAAAAGGTTAAAGAAAGATAAAAAAAAGTGGCGCAGTTTCTTAGCGCACGGTACTTACAGGAAAGTAACCGTGAGCAATGGCAGCATTGTCAGTTCAAGCCTCACCAGGGCCGTAGTTCTATTTGGTAGCAGCTGGACACTGAAAGCTTGAAACGATAGATGTGAAAAGAATCACGTTCTTACCAAACATTAAGGTTTATTCACCCCAGCGACAACTTCGGAAACAGAAAGATAGGCTGTGTGGTAGAATGTTCGCCTGCCTTGTAGGGGTTTTAGGTTTGATTCCCTGCTGACATAAATTTGTAAACAGAGGTGCCTGTCCTAATTGCAATTCCATTAAGTTTAAAATACATGAAAATGAAAAAAATCTGTGGCGCTGGAGACTGGTAATCGCTGGTTCGTCTTTCGTTTCCGTCATTTATCAGTTTTTTTACCGTTCATTTCGAATACCTACATTATTTAAATATAAAATTTAACAAATATGCTAATTAACAGGTATATAATTTCTATTCTTATGAAAAATGCACGGCTTCTTAATTGCACTTACATATTGCACACAAAAATACAGTTTTCGTTGCAACTAAAAGATCTTAATCTCTCATATTAGATAAAAGATTGTTTAAAATAAAGAAATAATTAAAAATTATATTATTTTTTCATCCTTATGTATTTAATGCTTCAGAGAAATGTTCGTGGAATATGTACTTTTGTTTAAAATTTTGCCAGGGCTGGTAATCAAACCTGTGCCACACACGCTTTGCCGAGCATTCTGCCACACAACTACACAACCTGTTGTGAAGAAACGATTTTGATTTAGCATATTTAGGAAGGTTGGAAAACTTCAAAGACGATTTTATAAATTTTTATGAGTATTTCATCTAACTGTTTTTCCTGAGTTTTGAGTTCTGAACTTCAAGTACCATAAACGAAAAAATAAAAGAAATACAAAAATCCATTCGCAATGTGACCCTCTTGTGAGAATGCGTCCGATGAAAACAGCTCTAATGCTCGGCCTGCTGTATCCACTCTCCATCAAGAGTGGCGTGAAATATCACGCATCGCTTGCCGATGCAATTTTCATGGAGTGTGGTGGAAACTTCCAACTGGTGCGCCGTTCAAACAGCCACAACAGCAGCACGAAAATACCCATATTTGCTACCACATAGTTTCTTATCAGATCTGCAAAAGTGTTACAGCACTTAATGACTTTCATTCAGACCTGATATTGCGGCACTGGTAATTTTTGTGCCATAATAGGAGACGCCCCGGGAGTAGACAACATTCCATTAGAACTACTGACAGCCTTGGGAGAACCAGTCCTGACAAAACTCTACCATCTGGTGAGCAAGTTGTATGAGACAGGTGAAATACCCTAAGACTTCAAGAAGAATATAATAATTCCAATCCCACAGAAAGCAGGTGTTGACAGATGTGAAAATTACCGTACAATCAGTTTAACAAGCCACGGCTGCAAAATACTAACACGAACTCTTTACAGACTAATGGAAAAACTGGTAGAAGCCGACCTCGGGGAAGATCAGTTTGGATTCCGTAGAAATGTTGGAACACGTGAGGCAATACGGACCCTACGACTTATCTTAGAAAATAGACTAAGGAAAGGCAAAGCTACGTTTATAGCATTTGTAGACTTAGAGAAAGCATTAGACAATTCAGTCTGTATATTGTTATAAGAGTCGAGGGGCATGAAAGGGAAGCAGTGGTTGGGAAAGGAGTGAGACAGGGTTGTAGCCTCTCCCCGATGTTATTCAATCTGTATATTGAGCAAGCAGTAAAGGAAACAAAAGAAAAATTCGGAGTAGGTATTAAAATTCATGGAGAAGAAGTAAAAACTTTGAGGTTCGCCGATGACATTGTAATTCTGTCAGAGACAGCAAAGGACTTGGAAGAGCAGTTGAACGGAATGGACAGTGTCTTCAAAGGAGGATATAAGATGAACATCAACAAAAGCAAAACGAGGATAATGGAATGTAGTCAAATTAAGTCGGGTGATGCTGAGGGAATTGGATTAGGAAATGAGACACTTAAAGTAGTAAAGGAGTTTTGCTATTTAGGGAGTAAAATAACCGATGATGGTCGAAGTAGAGAGGATATAAAATGTAGACTGGCAATGGCAAGGAAAGCGTTTCTCAAGAAGAGAAATTTGTTAACATCGAATATAGATTTAGGTGTCAGGAAGTCGTTTCTGAAAGTATTTGTATGGAGTGTAGCCATGTATGGAAGTGAGACATGGACGATAACTAGTTTGGACAAGAAGAGAATAGAAGCTTTCGAAATGTGGTGCTACAGAGGAATGCTGAAGATAAGGTGGGTAGATCACGTAACTAATGAGGAGGTATTGAATAGGATTGGGGAGAAGAGAAGTTTGTGGCACAACTTGACTAGAAGAAGGGATCGGTTGGTAGGACATGTTCTGAGGCATCGAGGGATCACAAATTTAGCATTGGAGGGCAGCTTGGAGGGTAAAAATCGTAGAGGGAGACCAAGAGATCAATACACTAAGCAGATTCAGAAGGATGTAGGTTGCAGTAGGTACTGGGAGATGAAGAAGCTTGCACAGGATAGAGTAGCATGGAGAGCTGCATCAAACCAGTCTCAGGACTGAAGACCACAACAACAACAACATTGAGCAAGCAGTAAAGGAAACAAAAGAAAAATTCGGAGTAGGAATTAAAATCCATGGAGAAGAAATAAAAACTCTGAGGTTCGCCGATGACATTGTAGATCTGTCAGAGACAGCAAAGGACCTGGAAGAGCAGCTGAACGGAATGGACAGTTTCTTGAAAGGAGCATATAATATGAACATCAACAAAAGCAAAACGAGGATAATGGATTGTAGTCGAATTAAATCGGGTAATGCTGCGGGAATTAGATTAGGAAATGAGACGCTTAAAGTAGTCAATGATTTTTGTTATTTGGGGAGCAAAATAACTGATGATGGTCGAAGTAGAGAGGATATAAAATATAGACTGGCAATGGCAAGGAAAGCGTTTCTGAAGAAGAGAAATTTGTTAACATCGAGTATAGATTTAAGTGTCAGGAAGTCGTTCCTGAAAGTATTTGTATGGAGTGTATGAAAGTGAAACGTGGACGATAAATGGTTTAGACAAGAAGAGAATAGAAGCTTTCGAGATGTTGTGCTACAGAAGAATGCTGAAGATTAGATGGATAGATCACATAACTAATGAGGAGGTATTGAACAGAACTGGAGAGAAGAGAAATTTGTGGCACAAATTGACTAGAAGAAGGGATCGGTTGGTAGGGCATATTCTGAGGCATCAAGGGATCACCAATTTAATATTGGAGGGCAGCGTGGAGGGTAAAAATCGTAGAGGGAGACCAAGAGATGAATACACTAAACACGTTCAGAAGGATGTAGGCTGCAGTAGGTACTGGGAGATGAAGAAGCTTGCACAGGATAGAGTATCATGGAGAGCTGCATCAAACCAGTCTCTGGACTGAAGACCACAACAACTACAACAAACTAGTTTTTGGCTTATTGGGCCATATTCAGGAGACAATTAACTAGCGACTCAAGGGACACTAACTCTTAGGTAACCAAACAGTATAAAGAAAGGTTCAATACTCTTGCTGTGTAACACGGTGCTGAGTGAGAACACGTATAACAGCATTTCTATTACCAGAGGTGAGGTGAAGTGTGAACAACGCCAAAACAGTGTAATGGAAAGTGCATAAAGCGAAAACTGTCAAATGTATATGTGTAACGAAGTCTCTTTCGACATCAGCTTCTGTTAGCATAAAGGGAAGAAGCAGTGATTTGCAGAATATGTTACCAAAAGCTAGAAACGCCAATGATCGCAGAAGATGCTTTGTAAATAAAAGTGAAATGCGTCTGGTGTAAAATTCTCTTTACTTAATGGCAGTAAGCTTAAGAAGGAGAAAACAGTGATTATTGACCTGTTACAGTGTCGAAGAAATCGCTGCTGAGTGAAATGTGCCTCGGAGATAAAATGGACAGCAATTTTGTCAGTAGCACGTGGTTAGAGAGGTCGCATCGTTGGACTGTGAAAAGTTGGATTCCTATTCCGCTATACTACATATTACAATGGTCGTGCGGACATCACTATCAGCGGCTGTTGGTGATAGGGGGAGATAAGCACACGTAATAAGCAGGTCGTTTATGAACAACGAGAACTACTAGGACACAGCGCTGTGTAGTCAGTCTGAAAAATTCGCATAACCTGAGCTTCAACGATTGTTGCGACTACTGCCTTTAATAATACGCATTTAATACAACAAAACCGTCGTCACAGATTCTAAGGGTGCGATCAGCGATAGGTAACGAAAACATATAGAACACATACCGGACAAGCAAGTTGTGAGAGATTTTTGTAGTTTGTAGAAGATACGTACTATTTTGGAAACGAATGGCAGAGGTTCCTATGGCTTTTTAGCACAGAACGCGTCCTACCACAGGCATCCCTTTTTCTTTATATATACGAGCATTTAAGGTAGATTTTCCTAAGCTGAGACAGTTTTGCTCTTAGGATAGGATTCCAGTGTTCACCTACCTCTCTTTAAATAGCCATCTGGGCTTGCTTAAGTCGGCAGAGGGTTTACCGTGACCTCAGAGAAATTTATCTGTACACTAAGCGTGAAGTATACTACTGGCCATTAAAATTGCTACACCACGAAGATGACGTGCTACAGACGCGAAATTTAACCGACAGGAAGAAGATGCTGTGATATGCAAATGATTAGCTTTCCAGAGCATTCACACAAGGCTGGCGCCGGTGGCGACACCTACAACGTGCTGACATAAGGAAAGTTTCCAACCGATTTCTCATACACAAACAGCAGTTGACCGCTCTTGCATGGTGAAACGTTGTTGTGATACCTCGTGTAAGAAGGAGAAATGCGTACCATCACGTTTCCGACTTTGATAAAGGTCGGATTGAAGCCCATCGCGATTGCGGTTTATCGTATCGCGACACTGCTGCTCGCATTGGTCGAGATCCAATGACTGTTAGCAGAATATGGAATCGGTGGGTTCAGGAGGGTAATACGGAACTCAGTGCTGGATCCCAACGGCCTCGTATCACTAGCAGTCGAGATGACAGGCATCTTTTCCGCATGACTGTAACGGATCGTGCAGTCACGTCTCGATCCCTGAGTCAACAAATGGGGACGTTTGCAAGACAACAACCATCTGCACGAACAGTTCGACAACGTTTGCAGCTGCATGGACTATCAGCTGGGAGACCATGGCTGCGGTTACCCTTGACGCTGCATCACAGACAGGAGCGCCTGCGATGGTGTACTCAACGACGAACCTGGGTGCACGAATCGCAAAACGTCATTTTTTCGGATGAATCCAGGTTCTGTTTACAGCATCATGATAGTCGCATCCGTGTTTGGCGACATCGCGGTGAACGCACATTGGAAGCGTGTATTCGTCATTGCCATACTGGCGTATCACCCGGTGTGATGGTATGGGGTGCCAATGGTTACACGTATCGGTCACCTCTTGTTCGAACTGACGGCACTTTGAACAGTGCACGTTACATTTCAGATGCGTTACGACCCGTGGCTGTACCCTTCATTCTATCCCTGCGAAACCCTGCATTTCAGCAGGATAACGCACGACCGCATGTTGCAGGTCCTGTACGGGCCTTTCTGGATACAGAAAATGTTCGACTGCTGCCCTGAGCAACACATTCTCCATATCTCTCACCAACTGAAAACTTCTGGTCAATGGTGGCCGAGCAACTGGCTCGTCACAAAACGCCAGTCACTGTTCTTGATGAACTGTGGTATCGTGTTGAAGCTGCATGGGCAGCTGTACCTGTACACGCCATCCAAGCTCTGTTTGACTCAATGCCGAGGCGTATCAAGGCCGTTATTACTGCCAGAGGTGGTTGTTCTGGGTACTGATTTGTCAGGATCTATGCACCCAAATTGCGTGAAAATGTAATCACATGACAGTTCTGGTATAATATATTTGTCCAATGAATACCCGTTTATCATCTGCATTTCTTCTTGGTATAGCAATTTTAATGGCCAGTAGCGTATCTTCTCTGGTTTCCATTCATCCCACTTTGTCCCACCAGAGATCAAATTCCTATCTCATCATAACAGAAACATAAGGTTTCACTTATCTGGTATCCTACCTGTTACTGTTCATAAAACAACAACATTCTCGAACTCCTTCTCTTTTGCCCGTGTGCCTCTGGAACAAGCAACCCTGCAATATGTTCAGAATTCAATGCCCTGCTGCTATTAACAAAAAGCTAAATCACTTCCACCCAACACTCTCGTAACATTTTCCTACGAAATAACGTGTATTACCAATGTTTCCCTCCGGCGATTAGTGAAACCAATGCACCCATCTTCTTACAGTTTTGCCACTCTCTCGCTCTCTTTCTTTGACTAACGCCACTTTCTTTTCTCTTATCTTCATTAAGTGTATGTAATCACGTCCCTCTTTCTCCCCCTCTTCCAGTCCTTTTTGTCATGTCCATTGTGGTTAGCGTCCATAGTTTAAATCCAGTTTCAGTTAATCTGTCTTTGTTATTGTACTTATTATGAAAGAATGTAAACTGTGTGTTTTTAATTGCGCTATTGAAGAAATAAAAACTTTGAGGTTCGCCGATGACATTGTAATTCTGTCAGAGACAGCAAAGGACTTGGAAGAGCAGCTGAACGGAATGGACAGTGTCTTGAAAGGAAGATATAAGAAGAACATCAACAAAAGCAAAACGAGGATAATGGAATGTAGTCGAATTAAATAGGGTGATGCTGAGGGTACTAGATTAGGAAATGAGACACTTAAAGTAGTAAAGGAGTTTTGCTATTTGGGGAGCAAAATAACTGATGATGGTCGAAGTAGAGAGGATATAAAATGTAGACTGGCAATGGGAAGGAAAGCGTTTCTGAAGAAGAGAAATTTGTTAACATCGAGTATAGATTTAAGTGTCAGGAAGTCGTTTCTGAAAGTATTTGTATGGAGTGTAGCCATGTATGGAAGTGAAACATGGACGATAAATAGTTTGGACAAGAAGAGAATAGAAGCTTTCGAAATGTGGTGCTACAGAAGAATGCTGATGCTTAGATGGGTAGATCACATAAGTAATGAGGAGGTATTGAATAGAATTGTGGAGAAGAGGAGTTTGTGGCACAAATTGACAAGAAGAAGGGATCGGTTGGTAGGACATGTTCTGAGGCATCAAGGGATCACCAATTTAGTATTGGAGGGCAGCGTGGAGGGTAAAAATCGTAGAGGGAGACCAAGAGATGAATACACTAAGCAGATTCAGAAGGATGTAGGCTGCAGTAGGTACTGGGAGATGAAGAAGCTAGCAGAGAATAGAGTAGCATGGAGAGCTGCATCAAACCAGTCTCTGGACTGAAGACCACAACAACAACAACAACAACAACATTGTATTTTCTAAAACCGGACAAAAAAACTGGAGTTTCCAGAAGAGGAGGCGTAAACGAAATGAAACTCCACTGGCTGAGAGGGTTTGCGATGTTGTTTTGGTGATTAAATAATCGAGTCATATTTCGTGTTGCTTACCAACCTTGTGTAGGGCAGTAAAACAGGTAAAATTTTCAAAGTTCCAAAGTGAAGCTATCTCAGTGCATTACGACAGTGTCGGCACGAGGCGGCCGCATTGAAAACATTTCGCCACCGAGACAGGGTCAGAGCAAAACACAACGTCGGCGTTTTTGGCGAGCCAGACAGAAGACTTCAGTAGAATGTAGGGAGGGGGTCAAAGCAGCCAAACAGGTCACGTCACCTTCTTCATGTGACGAAAGAAAGGCTAAGGCGATTGCAACAAACGGCACAAAGAGCTTTTACGAACCACTTCCTTGCTATAACAAACTCGTTAAGCAAGCACGGCAGAAGAAAAACCCCTGATACCTTCGAAATAGCGAGCCCTATGAGGTCATGACGAATGACGTCGGGTATACATTAGCCACTGCTTCGCTCTATAAATACCGCAGCAGCTTAGCTCGTAGGGCAGTCGGTCAGACGGATCGATGGCGTACGTGACGTTCACACCCGACTCCCTGATTGCAGCGAAGTGAATCGGGCGCAAGTCTGTTATTGATTTTCTGCACGCTACGGACAACAGCAGCCACTGGTGGGAGAGATGACTGCCTCGCAACAATCACCAGTGACAGAGTTCAACACCATAGTCTACCTCTGTCGCAGATGGGAGGGCTTTGGAGGTCTTTCCGTCCCACTAGGATCAGGATACCAGCGTTCCAGATATTCCGACGGACTGAATAGCGTCTATCTGGACGGTAGGCCAATATCGTCGAACTTCACGGCTACACGGCAACCGCATTCGCGGTACGACGGGTGACAAAGAAGGGTGGTGAGCAGGAGGGGACAGAGCACGTTCAAGTCGGCGCATCCGTCACTCACTGCAGAGGCGTCGCGTTACAGCCGGCGCCGGGGCTTTTGCAAGCGGCGAACCGCCAGTGCAGCAGCCGGCTGGAACGAAGTTCGCGGTGTCAGCTGCCTTGAGCGGGCTGAAGGCCGCTTACGACGCGATTCCTCAGCGGGCATTGACAGACAATGCCAACCACGAGTCAAGACACTACCTGTATTTTTATGGAAATAAATAAATAATTCTAAATCTTCTTTCACTGCGCATAACGGCGATAACAGATCACTACCATCCTTCGGAAGGAAACTGGCAACTGACACACAAGTGCCTCCTGACACAGAACCATATCTACACTACTGGCCATTAAAACTGCTACACCAAGAAGAAATGCAGATGATAAACGGGGATTGATTGGATAAATATATTATACTAGAATTGACATGTGATTATATTTCCACGCAGTTTGGGTGCGTAGATCCTGAGAAATCAGTACCCAGAACAACCACCTCTGCCGTAATAACGGCCTTGACACGCCTGGGCATTGAGTCAAACAGAGCTTGGATGGCTTGTACAGGTACAGGTGCCCATGCAGCTTCAACACGATACCACAGTTCGTCAAGAGTAGTGACTGGCGTATGTGACGAGCCAGTTGCTTGGCGAGAAATCTAGAGAATGTGATGGCCAGGGCAGCAGTCGAACATTTTCTGTATCCAGAAAGGCCCGTACAGGACCTGCAACATGCGGTCGTGCGTTATCCTGCTGAAATATAGGGTTCCGCAGGGATCGAATGAAGGGTAGAGCCACGGGTCGTAACACATCTGAAGTGGAACGTCCACTGTTCAAAGTGCCGTTAAGGCGAACAAGAGGTGACCGAGACGTGTAACCAATGGCACCCCATACCATCACGCCGGGTGACACGACAGTATGGCGAGGACGAATACACGCTTCCAATGTGCGTTCACCGCGATGTCGCCAAACACGGATGCGACCATCATCATGATGTAAACAGAACATGGATTCATCCGAAAAAATGACGTTTTACCATTCGTGCACCCAGGTTCGTGGTTGAGAACACCATCGCAGGCGCTCCTGTCTGTGGTGCTGCGTCAAGGGTAACCGCAACCATGGTCTCCGAATAAATGATGGCTAACTGAAAACCTCAGCTGCTGACAGGTGTTGTTGATATACCTCGATGTGGACAGCTGAAAATGTGTGTATATCAACAACACCTGCCAACAGCTGAGGTTTTCAGTTAGTCATCATTTATTCCAGGGAAAAGCTGCACGGTCATCAACAGTAACTGTTCTTTCGAGAACAAGTTACTGTCCTCGTATACATGGTCTCCGAGGTGATAGTCCATGCAGCTGCAAACGTCGTCGAACTGTTCGTGCAGATGGTTGTTGTCTTGCAAACGTCCCCATCTGTTGACTCAGGATCGAGACGTGGCTGCACGATCCATTACAGCCATGCGGATAAAATGCCTGTCATCTCGACTGCTAGTGATACGAGGCTGTTGGGATCCAGCACGGCGTTCCGTATTACCCTCCTGAACCCACCGATTCCATATTCTGCTAACAGTCATGTACAATATCCCTCAGTAGGATATGCAACAAATCTATTAAACAATGCCAAAGCGAATAGCTGTTTGCACAAGGGACAGAGGCGGACCAGTGCGCTGATGACTGGCCCAATTTGTGAAGCTCTTTCCCTTGAATAAATCATCCATTTTTCGGTAATGGTTATCATTTGTTTGTCTGTACATTTAATCACATTTATCTATTTCCATTATATTCGGATAATTCTTTCGTTGTGTGTCTTTTTTTTCTTTTTAGTGTGCTTCAGCTCCTTAATGAATCGTAATTGGACACATTTACCAAAACAACACGCTTTGTGCAACAAACACCAGAGCATAGCACAAACATAGCTATTGCTTTGAACGAAGTGAGGTAATTAAATGACATAGGATCATTGTTTTAAAAATACTAATTCTGAAACAGAAATTTTTGATTATCGGTGAAGGTCAACCTATTTCACAAACAAATGTTTTCCATAAACCTTCAGAAGAATTTCATCTGAAGCTAGGTTCAAAATTGCTCTAAGCACTATTGGACTTAACATCTGAGGTCAGCAATCCTCTAGACCTAGAACTACTTAAACCTAACTAACCTAAGGACATCACACACAGCCCTGCCCGAGGCAGGATTCGAACATGCGACCGTAGCAGTAGCGCGGTTCCGGCCTGAATTGCCTAGACCGCTCGGCCACAGCGGCTGAAGCTAGGATTCCACTGCAGCAAATCTGTTTTTATAGGTCTTTTAGCATAGTGAACTCTGTTTCTGTACAGAAAAAATTAAAAAATTGTTTCCTTATTGCAACTGTTAGTTGATTTTTTTTATTATATCACAGGCACTCCAGACGTCACGGCCCTGAACTCTAAAGGACACTCGCAGCGTTCTGCGATATCCTGCGCCTAGAACGCTTGCCGTTTAACGCGCCGAACCTCATATTTGCAAACACGAGAATCTTTATGGTGAAATGTGAAAAAATTGTCGATTTGGCGAGGCCGTAATTGGAAAATAATTTTACTTTTCTTCTTTTGTTATATCTGACAACAATCACGAGTTTTATTTTTCAAATGGTTCAAATGGCTCTGAGCACTATGGGACTTAACATCTATGGTCATCAGTCCCCTAGAACTTAGAACTACTTAAACCTAACTAACCTACGGACATCACACAACACCCAGTCATCACGAGGCAGAGAAAATCCCTGACCCCGCCGGGAACCGAAACCGGGAACCCGGGCGCAGGAAGCGAGAATTTATTTTTCTGTGACTAATTTCAGCTGTGTCCTACAGTCATCTTCAAACCTAAATATAGGAAAAAAAGATAAGCAAAACTAAAAAATAAGTACTTTCCGTAACACCACAGAAGCGAGGGATTATCAGTGTTACCGCGTAAGACGCCCTGTAGATTGAGGCGCATGCATTGTCACACCGTTTGATTTACTGTATCAAATAGATTGTGCAATGTGTTTCAAAATTTTTGTGACAAACATCTAGGAGCGATATATCACCCGTCACGGGGAACAACTTTTGTTAGAGTGAAAACGTTCACTCACGCTTCCCGGCGATACTACGCGTCGTATAAGACTGTTCACGCATCTGAGAGGCAACAGGGCGCAGGTACTTTGCGGCGTTCGTTTGCAATGTGTGTTGCCTATCATCCAGTCTTCTGCTCCGCATTAAGACAGTAGGCCGCGCAAGTTCCTGATTCGCTTGTAAAATACTTTCTCTGCCGCCGTAGCCCAGCGGTAGCGTTATCGCCTACCACGACAAAGGGGCCCGGGTTCGATTCCCGGCAGGGGACTGGGTATTGTGTGTCCGTCACCATTTTTATCATCATTGACACGAAAGTCTCCGAAGTGGCGTCAACTAAAAAGACTTGCAATACAGCGGCCGAGCCTCGAAGGGGATATCCCGGCCAATAAACTCCATACGATGACTTCATTTCATTTCCGCTTAGAGACACTCATTCTTATGGTTTTCTTGTTGCAAATCACTACCAGTTCACTGTGGGATGTACTATGCTGCACATCTGTTTAGCAGATATTGCTATATGAAGATGGTGGCTGGTCTTTCGGACAAAACGAGCGAGACGCCTCGCCTTTTCGTTATGCTGATCCGCACAGCTTTTAAGTCTGCTACACAGCATAACAGGCAAGGCGACGAAGTGCTACCAACATACTATGCACAGGCGTGAAATTGACAAACTATCTGAACTTTTTTAGACTGTTTATATTAATGCTGATTAATGTGTTAAACACAACACGTAAATATAAGACAGAAATGAAAGAAGAAACGCTAATTGGTATGAACTGTACAAATCAAAATGAATTTCAACTTATCGAGAAAACATAACTGTTTTAGTAGGACAAAGTACCCCAGACCGTTACGAATTAGCAAACTATTATGCGTATTCGGCCGCGAAACCGTCTGTGTCAACGTCATACTGGATTACCGATGCTGCACTACCATGAAAGTGTGCAAATTTAGCAATGCGTGAAGATTCATAACGAAATTCAGTTAAAAATTATTCAGTGCCACGCTTAAGTTTTCATATTTACATCCACAGGGCGCCGGTACAAAATAAAGGTAGCAATAAAATTTATTGGGGGCGCTAGAATCTCTTAAAATTGATTTACTGATAGTCTATCTGCCTCCATCGAGATTAGAACCGAAAACAAATCAGACCTCCCTTGGAGTAGCAAACACCTTTCACTACGCTAGCAGACAAGCCAGGCAAACTGCCCTCTATGATTTCCTCAGACATGAATAAGCCGGCTATTTCGCAATGAAAATGGCAAAATGATCTGCTGTTTCTGTTGCATAGAGCTTTCTGTACTCGAAAACATGAATTTTCTTTCTTTTCTACCTTATGTCACCGCTTATGTGACAATCATACGGGGTGTTTATCGAAATAACAAAATACTGTTATTAGCGAGTAAATTTAGTAGGATAATTCTGCACCATCCCAGGAAATAAACGCCGACTTAACCGCCAAACGTATTCTACAATGTTTCTATTTCTCCATTAGACTCGCCACAGCCAAAAAACGTTCATTAGCCGAAGTGTTTCTTAAGCTGGCTACCAATGGGAATGCTCGCACTTCTAAAACGCGTTGGCATTAATACTGGCAACGGAATTACCACGTGTATAGGCGAATGGATTTTCTTTGCATTCCTGTAAACGTAATTTGGATCGAAAGCGTAGCTACGATTAATATGTTGATGTATCGACTGCAACTAGAACATTTCTAATAAAGAGTAGGGGAATTATTTATGCGGCCCTCATCTTCAGTAACTGTCGTAGCTATTTTCGTTGTTAGGATTTCGTCACCTAAATCGGTAAAAATGGAACCCTACTAGTCTATCTGTCTACCCAACTCTTAATACCCGTTTACCTCGAGCACGGGTAGACATAATAAGCGGATATGTATCGCACTTCCTGCGGTATACGATCCCTTGGTGGCGTAAAAAAGTGAGCCTCTATGTCAACGCAATCTAAAGATACGGCCGTTTATGTAAAGAAAATTTACGCGAAAGGTCAAAAAATGGCTCTAAGAACTATGCGACGGAACTGCTTAGGTCATCTGTCCCCTAGACCTAGAACTACTTAAACCTACCTAACCTAAAACGCATTCAAGCCCAGGGAATAAGTCGAACTGACGGCGAAAGCAACCGCGCGGTCCGCGATATGACACCATTGAATGCACGGCTCACCCACGTCGCAAGCTGTTAATATCATTTGGTGTTGCTAAAAAGTTGCTCACTTCTGGTGAATGATTTTCTGCGCAGTTCATTTAAGATAGAATAACTAAAATGTATTTGATGTTACGGAAGAGGAAGACGCCTATTTCATTTCCCATTTTATTTATTTCTGATATTAGATTCGCAAGGCGAGGGTTCTCGGTCGTTTTGTCCGTGACTGTACACGCATTGCCCGAACTCTTACGGTGCTCGGTAAGATTGTCTGCCACGAGTAATGAGTGTAATGGGCAGGGGCACTACGAATGTAGTGTGTGGACATTAAGTTGAGAATGTGGGTCTCAAGGGGAGCGTGCAAGGGATAAATCCCTGCAGTCGCACTATCCTCTGTGCCCTCGGTGGCTCAGATGGAAGCCGGCACGGTAGCTCATCGTGTTCGGTCAGAGGGATAGCTGCCACCTGCAATAAAAAACTGAGTGCTGTCACCATCAGATGACCGTCGCAAAGACTTTGGAACACCCTGTATGCAGACAAAGGAGAGAACAGTACACGACAAGCGAAGCCACCTAGTGATAAAACAATTACTCTGTTTCGCAACAATCCCCTTGGAAATCGGAACTGCCAATAAAATTCAGTGGTTACGAAACGGCACTCAACAGCGATTTCGCGCTAGAAAGTAACTATTGATCTAGCTTTGCCTACAGAACACGAAAAACGAAAATGATTACTACTTCCCCACATCTGACAGGATGCAAATTGCTCCACTCTACGTTTGGGCCCGCAGTCAACTGACAGAACAATTTCTTAAAATGTAAGGCAACTGTACAAAATAGCTGCATATTTAGGACTTCTAGCCAGTCACCATTGTGATACACACTGACCAGCCTTCAACTCCATATTTGGGACTTCCTATGATTGTGTTCCTTCCTCCTGTACTAAAGCTTCGGTGCTCCCTCCTGGTGGAACTTTTAGTATAATTACTAGCGGAGAAACCGGGTGTTTATTTACAGCTGTGCATCCACGCCCTTGCCCCAGCTCTGGCCTGGTCATTAATGTTTACGACGTCGTATCTCCTGAACTATTTATTGTACAACGTTATAATTTTATTGGAACATCCCGCGGATACTGTCTGCAAAACATGTTGTAAATGGAGTTAGTAGTAACAAAGTAATAAATAGTTTATGATATTACGTCTCCTGACCTATGTATCATACAACGATGTAATATTGTAGCTACACTCCTGGAAATGGAAAAAAGAACACATTGACACCGGTGTGTCAGACCCACCATACTTGCTCCGGACACTGCGAGAGGGCTGTACAAGCAATGATCACACGCAGGGCACAGTGGACACACCAGGAACCGCGGTGTTGGCCGTCGAATGGCGCTAGCTGCGCAGCATTTGTGCACCCCCGCCGTCAGTGTCAGCCAGTTTGCCGTGGCATACGGAGCTCCATCGCAGTCTTTAACACTGGTGGCATGCCGCGACAGCGTGGACGTGAACCGTATGTGCAGTTGACGGACTTTGAGCGAGGGCGTATAGTGGGCATGCGGGAGGCCGGGTGGACGTACCGCCGAATTGCTCAACACGTGGGGCGTGAGGTCTCCACAGTACATCGATGTTGTCGCCAGTGGTCGGCGGAAGGTGCACGTGCCCGTCGACCTGGGACCGGACCGCAGCGACGCACGGATGCACGCCAAGACCGTAGGATCCTACGCAGTGCCGTAGGGGACCGCACCGCCACTTCCCAGCAAATTAGGGACACTGTTGCTCCTGGGGTATCGGCGAGGACCATTCGCAACCGTCTCCATGAAGCTGGGCTACGGTCCCGCACACCGTTAGGCCGTCTTCCGCTCACGCCCCAACATCGTGCAGCCCGCCTCCAGTGGTGTCGCGACAGGCGTGAATGGAGGGACGAATGGAGACGTGTCGTCTTCAGCGATGAGAGTCGCTTCTGCCTTGGTGCCAATGATGGTCGTATGCGTGTTTGGCGCCGTGCAGGTGAGCGCCACAATCAGGACTGCATACGACCGAGGCACACAGGGCCAACACCCGGCATCATGGTGTGGGGAGCGATCTCCTACACTGGCCGTACACCACTGGTGATCGTCGAGGGGACACTGAATAGTGCACGGTACATCCAAACCGTCATCGAACCCATCGTTCTACCATTCCTAGACCGGCAAGGGAACTTGCTGTTCCAACAGGACAATGCACGTCCGCATGTATCCCGTGTCACCCAACGTGCTCTAGAAGGTGTAAGTCAACTACCCTGGCCAGCAAGATCTCCGGATCTGTCCCCCATTGAGCATGTTTGGGACTGGATGAAGCGTCGTCTCACGCGGTCTGCACGTCCAGCACGAACGCTGGTCCAACCGAGGCGCCAGGTGGAAATGGCATGGCAAGCCGTTCCACAGGACTACATCCAGCATCTCCACCATCGTCTCCATGGGAGAATAGCAGCCTGCATTGCTGCGAAAGGTGGATATACACTGTACTAGTGCCGACATTGTGCATGCTCTGTTGCCTGTGTCTATGTGCCTGTGGTTCTGTCAGTGTGATCATGTGATGTATCTGACCCCAGGAATGTGTCAATAAAGTTTCCCCTTCCTGGGACAATGAATTCACGGTGTTCTTATTTCAATTTCCAGGAGTGTATATGCAGCATTATATGTGGAACCAGTCAGAAAAAATTTATGACGAAGAAAGTTAGTAAAAAAAAGGTAATTAATTTAAACGTCATGTATGATGTGGCATTTTTTGACGGTGCTCATTGTTTGTGACTTCATATCATCATATCACCTGAACTACGTGTATTACAATGATATAATTTTGCACTTACATTCAGTGGTATACTGTCTGCAAAATGTGTCGTGCATACAGTTAATAGTAAAGAATTAATAAATTACAACGCCATGCCTCATGAGGTATTTATACTGCATAAACAGCGGAAAAGTAGTAAGTGATGAATATTTTTCCTTTCATTATTTTGTAGGGATTGTCAGCGACAAAAAAATTTTGTTAAGATTCGAAATTATGCAAGTCGTTAAGTGCCCTCATTCTCAAACACTGGATGAATAAAGTCTGGGAATTCACGTGTCAAGGCGACGCTTCGTTTTCACCCCCCCCCCCCCCCGCCCACCCAGAGTCACTGTCACCGATATTAAGGTATATGTGTACCGAGTTTGGCTGAAATAGGTCCAGTAGTCTGGGAGGAGATGTCGGGAAAAAGAAAACACAAACACGGACGTACACACAATATGTACGGATTACTACTCCTCCTCTGTCGTTTCAGCATTGTCTAAAATAGGAATCAAATCAACTTTTTATTAAAGAATACACTAATACAATTTACACACTTTTCACACTTTATTTTCGATTTATATTTAGTTACGGTATCACATTTACTGCTCACACTTCACTGCCTCTCGGATCCTCCCTTCGTCACTGATAAGAAACTGACGTTCAACCCAAAGAAGCGTCTTGTTTCATACTCCCCTACCAATGGGTAGCCCCTCTAGAGGCGAATGGTTCAAATGGCTCTGAGCACTATGGGACTTAAAATCTGAGGTCATCAGTCCCCTAGAACTTAGAGCTACTTAAACCTAACTAACCTATGGACATCACACACATCCATGCCCGAGGCAGGAATCGAACCTGCGACCGTAGCAGTCGCGGGGTTCCGGACGGAAGCGCCTAGAACCGCTCGGCCACCGCGGCCGGCTCTAGAGGCGAATTCCAGAACATACCAAAAAGGCTTCGAATGGTCGACAATGTTCCAGAAGATTCCACAACATTCGAGAATGGTTCGGTATGCTCCACAATGATCTAGGATGTTCTGGGATGTTACCGAACATTCTGGAATGTTCCAGGCTATTCTCGAACATTCCAGAACATCCCGGATCATTGCGGAACTTTTCTGAATCTTCTGGAATGTTGTGGAATGCTCTCGAATACTTATATCTTCAAAACCACGCCCTTGAGGTAAAAACGGTAACCTTCTTCATGGATGAGGAATAGAGGGCTACCATACTATATAATTCCCTTGATCGTACTGGGACTCGTTTCTGAGTTTTAGCGGCACACACATTTGCTTTTGGAATATTTATTTATCTATTTATTGAACCTTGTAAGATTAGGTTCATCAGGTGCTTTCTTACATCTAACCATGCAGTCTACATATTTTATATTACGTGTATCACAATATGCATATTACAGGTCACGTCCACACTGCCTTACAAAAAAAAGTGAAGCGCCCAGAAGACATGGTCTGACATCAAGAACTTCACACATGATCACACCATCAGCGGATATGTAAATGGCTAGCGTTTCAATTCTCTCTGGTTGGTAGAACGACCACCAGAGAGCATTAAAGTTGCTCGTGTTATGTGTTGTTATCCAGCCTGGTAAGGTGTATAACGGGTGTAAACAGTATTAAATGATGAGTGATCACCTTGAAGGACACGGAGATGCTGCATACTCGTGAAGACAGCGTTATCACCTTAAGACAGAGCTGGATACTGGCCTCGTTTTGGGCTTCACATCTCCGAATCGTCCAGTATCCAGATTTGTCGGGTATTGCGATGCAACAGTGGTCCAACGTTGACCCCGTATGGGAACATGAGGAAAGACATACGTCTGACCACTACAAGTGCCCCTCCTTGCACACCACGCACGTTGTAACCCGTTCACATCCGAACCTGCCATCCGGGAACAAGAAATAGGCTCCCTGCAATATACTGTGATATTCCACACCAATGGTCGGAAAGTACATCAACCGGACTAAGAATTACAGTTCCAGGCATAGGCTACCGTTAACACCACAACACAATAGGCTACGTTTGTGGTGGAGCCGTGATTTGGAAGCATGAACTGTTGATTAGTGGTGACGCATTGTGTTCAGCGATTTCTGCACTACCCCGGAGGACCAAAGTCTGCTAATATGGCATAGACTTGGGGCTAGGTCCCATTATTCCAATGCTTTGGAGTGGCATAGCGATTTATTCTGGACGTCATGGTGTGGGGAGTTATGACGTCAGATCACGGCTAACAGTAACTGAGGGTACTCTGATATCACAACTATACGTCTTCTTGGTGTAGCAATTTTAATGGTCAGTAGTGTAAGACGCCAAAACGGCGTATTACATGAATCCAGTCTATACATGTAATATTACCAGAATTTTCCTATTGAAACGTATGTAGCGCTTGTAACAACGTCTTCTTCCACAGTAAAACATATAAAGTAATGACGAAACACGTAAAATTATATTGGCTGATTTATCGATGTGGACGGAAAATTCAAGGAGATAAAGATGATACTGAAAGAAATCGAGGAGATAAGTACAATTTTTCATTCAAAGTAATGTTTAAAGGGCCATAACTACTTTTCTGCAACTCAAAAATAAGTCGGAGGAATGTAAAATTCACTACATAATCCGCAAAATGATAATATTGCAAAAAATTATGGAGTTGCTTCATCTAAACGAAGCACGTTAGTCGCTAAATGCATGGCAAAAGAGGATCGTAGCTTCGTCTCAGTTCGGCTTGTAGCGCTACATGGCGATTATCGACAGTCGAAAGTGGGATAATTTTTTAAAATACATTATCCGCCCACTTTCAGCGCAAACCTGGAAGCCTCTCGCACAGCTGATTTTTCCGACATCCGTTAACAGCTGCCTTTTCTGGCTGCAAGAGGCTAATTTTAACGTTAATTAACAGCTTAACGATTGGCCGAAAAACGAAGAAGGAAGAGTAATTTTCGTTATCCATACTTTCTGCGGGTGACATTTCCAAACGTATCCAAAAGTCACCTTGAATAATACCCGTCTCATATGTTTGCCATGCACTCGCTCTTTTCAAACACGATGAAAGAATGAAATAGGAAGACAAATCGTAACAGTAAATCGAATGCCATATAGAAATGAAATAGGAAGGCCAATGGTAATAGTATATCGAATGCCATATGTCACATACCAATGTTCCCTTATAAGTGATTTAGATAAAATTGTGAAGAACTGATAATGATGCAGCTAGATGAAAAATTGGCTTCTGTGGTCTGGAGTAAATCCTTCGATCAACTTGTGCTAAAGCTAAAAATGAATTTCTGCATCACCAGCATTACGGGGTTGGAATGGACCCGTAACTTTTTTGTGATTACAGTAATCACTATGAACATCGTCTTAACTCTTCAGTTTCAACATTTCGTTGACACGGAACAGCAACTTTAATTAAATTTCTTAAAGCTTTTATTAATGTTTCTGTCAACTAAATACTGCAACTGTTGAGAGAACCATTAACAAACGCTTTAAGGAGACCGTCTTACGTTCAAGGGGATGGACATTTATTTATTGATGACCGGTTTCGGACTACAGTCATAAATGTCAGTCTTGCGTTACACCAGTCGTACAAGTGGAAAACTGGCGATGAAATCGAAAAGCGTGCTAGCAGATAACGTTTCCTTTACATGTAATCATCGCTAACTGTCAGAGCGAGTTTGGGGTTCCGCTCTGACTGTTGTAACGCAAGACTTACATCTATGGCTGATCTGATAATGGACAAGCAGTCCGAAACCAGTCATCACTAAATAAATGTTCATCTTCTTCAGCGCAAGACGGTTTTCATAATGGTCGTTGTAAAAATGAATTGCTTGAAACAAACGATTGAATGAAGTGATGATAGTAGGAAAGATGTTCTCTGAGTTACCGAATGTTTCGTGGTTTCAAGTCATGAGAAGAGTCCGTGGAAGATCATCGTTTTTATACGAACGGCAACATACACCAGTATTCAACCTTCCCTAGATAGCCAACAAGTTCAATAAAATACATGTTGCTCGTCTTTGCGAATGTATCGTTTTCGTTCCTGCAACTAACCGTTGAAAATTCGGAGGGAGAACCGAGTTAAGTAGACAGTTTCGTTATTTCAGTGGCAGGAGGCCAAACGTATCCCTCTCTGTGGACGTATCTTAACTTTACGAAAGAAGGAAGAACAGTATTTAACGTCTCATCGAGCGCAGAACCATTAAAGACGGAGCGCAAGCTCGGATTAGAAAAGGATGGGGGTGGAAATCGGCCACGCCTTTTCAAAGGAATTGTCCTGGAATTTGCCTTAAGTGATTCACGGAAATCATCTTCCGTCTGGCTGTCTACATTAAATTTTTCTGTGATTTGCTAACCACTGCACCACTTCGTTCGGTTTAGCTCTGCGATAATACGACGCCAGACCCAAATACTGCTCGAGCCGAAAGTTCTCATACCACCTATGCGGCAACGACGCACGAGTAATTACTGTGTCATTACGTATTACCTTCAGGGCTATCTTTCGGAGCAATGCATAAGATAAACCGGCTGATTACACACAAGTTTCACGCAGCGTACGCGTGAAATTCGGCATTGGCTTTATCTAGCGTCAAAGATCGATTCTTTCTTGCAAACAGGTACACTACACGCGCAGAAATTACTTTATTGGCGTGTTAACGGTGGTGGGTGCAATAACTAGTAACATTTCTTGTCCATCCTGTTTCCATAAATAGTGGATTTTTATTTTCCTGACATCTTTTCTGATAGACAGTTTTTAGTTCTCGATTTTTCCTTTCTTTCGTTTATGCTGACTTTCAGGAAATCTTTTCTCCTGAGTTATGTTCCTCTTAACAATTAAATATATTAAGTTTTTCTGTTAGTTTGCTAGAAAGACGTAAGACCTTATTAGGGAAGATGTAACATGTGATTTTTTGGCGTTGATACACGGTTTTTGTTCTTCAGATCCCCGGATATTGGCGGTTAATGTCTCCTTATCTCTGTGTTCCTGCCTTATATTGATAAAGATCTTTTCGAAGGCAAGATTTTGAAATGAACTCGGCAAAAGCTGTGTGCCTACAGCGCACAGTTGCACAACAGTGAAACTGATCCGATTTTTTAATTTATTAATCCGGGTCGCAGATATGGTAAAAGTGTACTATTCACCAGCGTACATCATACAGAAATCTAAAAAAATTAGACATGGTATACATTCTAAATATTGAAACAAATCCTTGTCTAGCTCTTCGTGGTATTCACACCAAGTGAACAAATAACACACGAACAGTCTCAATCCTATCGTTTAGACACACTAGGTGATCTGGTACGATATTTGGTGCTATTTTGAAAAATAACGTTCATAATGTGACTTATTTACGAGGAAAGCAACTCCCTAGCAAAAGTATTTGCTGTACTGCACTTAGAACTGGGAACTGACCATCTTCAACAATTATTTCGAGTTATTTTAAGTTCACTAATTAGTTCAACGCATTTTTATCTTACACAACTGCATAATGCTTTTACTTATACTTGTGCGCCTGGCAATGAAACTGTTAACACAAGACGGTATCTGCTACTTAATGGATTCTGTGTCATTGCTGCCAACATGAGTTAGTGTGCAGTGGAGCCCCACGCACCTCATACAACGACTGTTGCGTTAAAATGTTCGCTCCAGATTTAACTTTGTGCACAGCGTTCACAGTAAAGTGCATTAACAGCGTAAACGTATATTTCTTAAAACGGTGACATAAGCTATGCAACTAAGTAAACAGGTAGGACAACTTGCAAAAATATTTTAAATCACCTTGTTTATAAAAAGAAAAGTGGTTCAAATGGCTCTGAGCACTATGGGACTTAACATCTATGCTCATCAGTTCCCTAGAACTACTTAAACCTAACTAACCTAAGGACATCACACAACACCCAGTCATCACGAGGCAGAGAAAATCCCTGATCCCGCCGGGAATTGAACCCGGGAACCCGGGCGTGGGAAGCGAGAACGCTACCGCACGACCACGAGCTGCGGACTATAAAAAGAAAGGTGATGGCTGATTTCTACCCAACACGGTATCTGCTACTTAATGGATTCTGTGTCATTGCTGCCAACATGAGTTAGTGTGCAGTGGAGCCCCACGCACCTCATACAACGACTGTTGCGTTAAAATGTTCGCTCCAGATTTAACTTTGTGCACAGCGTTCACAGTAAAGTGCATTAACAGCGTAAACGTATATTTCTTAAAACGGTGACATAAGCTATGCAACTAAGTAAACAGGTAGGACAACTTGCAAAAATATTTTAAATCACCTTGTTTATAAAAAGAAAAGTGGTTCAAATGGCTCTGAGCACTATGGCACTTAACATCTATGCTCATCAGTTCCCTAGAACTACTTAAACCTAACTAACCTAAGGACATCACACAACGCCCAGTCATCACGAGGCAGAGAAAATCCCTGATCCCGCCGGGAATTGAACCCGGGAACCCGGGCGTGGGAAGCGAGAACGCTACCGCACGACCACGAGCTGCGGACTATAAAAAGAAAGGTGATGGCTGATTTCTACCCAACACCAAGAAGGAAAGAAATAAAGTTATTTAATTTAATTTGAATACGTTAAATAAGAAGCATGAGAAAATTAAGATAACACATTCTGCGTCACTTTTAAGTCAGCGAGACAAGATATAACCACAGTAATGTGTACATTTGCAGATTTGCATATGCATGTTAAAGAAAATAATAGAAGCTAATCTGTCTAAATGTGGCCTTCATATTGGGCTATATCTTGTTCATTTCGTGTGATAAATACGATTAAAAGCGATGCGTTAAAGCATGTCCAGTGCCATTACGACTGACTTTCAATTGTTGGAATGTGTCAGATCTCATTTAAGCACACTACGCTTTCGAAAGACTACGATCTATCTCAACCCGTTGTGATACAGTCAGTACCTTACAGGTACAGTACATGTATGTAGCATATACGAGGAGTAACAACATTAAAACAACTCTCTGGTACTATTTAGGTGACTGGCGTGACTGTCTATATAGCATTTATTTTCGAGGAAAACGGCTCTGTCGAGTTTAATATTTTATTAGAACTGAAAGAGTTTATAATATTCTCTACTGCTGCTGTATAAGAATGTATCATTTGCAGAAGAGGTAACACATCGAAACTGTATTAACAGCAGAGATCCAGTTGGATCCTGTCAAATTGTTCTGAAACTAGGTATGATGATATACTACTAGACATTGTAACTGTAAAATGATCTATGATTTTAAGAGAGCAACGCAGTTATAATAATACAAGACTAATGATACAGGAATATCACAAATAACTTCATGGAAAGACGTGATAGTCATAGTTTAATGTCGATGTTAGATTTAGCAACTGTCCAAGGTTGTGGAAAGGAAATCGGCCTTATTTTTGATGCATGTGCTATGTGAGTATTTACTTCAAATAATTTACGGAAAACACGAATAACGCGATTTACAATTGTGAAAGTGTTAGAGAGAGCTTAGTAGTGGACGGACAAGTGCTGAGAAAATCAAGTGTTAAGTCTCATCCATATATGAAGCGCGGAAATAACGATTTCACAATCACTTCAGTTTATTTTAAAAAGATTCCCAATTTTGAAAGGGTCTTTCATGAAATATAAACTGAGTCATTTTTCCTATAGAGACAAAATTATTCGATAATTTGCACTGTGACGTTCAGAACGAGCCGCATTACTACGATTAAGGACAGATAAAGTGGATGAAACTTATCAACTATGACGGGAAATAATTAATTTAGAGTAATGAAATTTCGGGAGTACATTTTTCTAGGTAACATATTTAAGTGATTAAGATTGCAAGATCGCTGGTAAGTGCAAGCGAGAGACAAGCCATTGTAAATGTCAAATGCTGGTACATTAATAACCGGTGCAACCACCAGAATGTTGAATGCAAGCACGCAAACGTGCATGCATTGTGTTGTGCAGGTGCCGGATGTTAGTAGGATGGAGTTCCATGCCTGTTACACTTAGTCGATTAGTACAGACATGGTTAACACTGTTTGTTCTTTGTGGATGACGCTGCAGTTGTCGTCCGAAGATGTCTCGTATGTGCTCGATTGGAGACAGATATGGTGATATGCTCTGTAGAGCATATTGGACTATAACAGCGGTATGTGACCAATCGTTATCTTGTTGGAAAATACACCCTGGAATACTATTCAAGAATGACAGCACAACAGGTCCACTCACCAGACTGACATACAAATTTGCAGACAGGGTGAATGGGATAAGCATGAAAGTGTTCCTGCTGTTATACGAAATCGCACCCCACGCCCTAACTCACGGTGTAGGTACAGTGTGTCTAGCACTCAGACAGGTTGGTCGCACTCCCTCGACTTGCCTCTTCCTGACCAACACAAAGCCGTCACTGGCGCCAAGGCAGACCCATATTTCTTGAGAGAACATAACAGACCTCTACCCTGTCCCCCAACGAGCTCTCGCCTGATGCCAGTTAAGTCGCAAATGCTGGTGGTTTGGAGTCAGGGGAATGCACGTGTGTCTCGGAGCTGTCGTTGAAGTACCCGATTTGTAACTGTGGTGCCAACTGCTAATCAAACTGCTACTGCAGATGCAGTACTATACGCTACAGCCATACACCGAACGCGATGGTCTTCCCTCTCGGTAGTGCCACGTGGTCTTCGGAAGCCTAGTCCTCTAGCGACCGTACGTTCTCGCGACCACTGCTGCCAGGAATCATGTACATTGGTTACATTCCTGCCAAGTCTTTCTGCAATATAGCGGAAGGAACTTTCAGCTTCTCGTAACCCCATTACACGACCTCGTTCAAACACACTGAGGGTTTGATGATGACGCCTTTGGACTTGACTAATATCAACACCCGACGTTCAATCTCAAAGGTAAATAACGCTCAAAGCTGTTACAACAGGTATTCAAAACAAGACTGATTTGCATCCTCATAGAGGCACTACTAGCGCCACTCTTATGCGACTGGCGCAAAATTTGAATAGACCTCATCATTCATGTATAAAAACACGCGTTCCAACCTCCGTTTATGTCTCATAATTCCTCCTTGTCGTTCTGATTTCTTTTTTTTTTTCGTCAGAGTGTTTTGGAATTTGGTATATGGATTTCTGAATTTCATAAATTTCTGTTATTACAAAAGATTTAAGCTGTAGTGAATTACTGAGTCAATTGTTAAATACTTTTTAATTCTAAATGAATGAAATCTATGACCTATGAAACTCTCTGGCAGGTTAAAACTGTGTGCCGGACCGAGACTCGAACTCGGGACCTTTGCCTTTCGCGGGCAAGTGCTCTACCAACTGAGCTGCCCAAGCACGACTCACGTCCCGCCCCCACAGCTTTACTTCTGCCAGTACCTCGTCTCCTACCTTCCTTTCTTTCAGGAGTGCAAGTTCTGCAAGGTTCGCAGGAGAACTTCTTTAAAGTTTGTAAGGTAGGAGACGAGGTACTGGCAGAAGTAAAGCTGTGAGGGCGGGGCGCGAGTCGTGCTTGGGTAGCACAGTTGGTAGAGCACTTGCCCGCGAAAGGCAAAGGTGCCGAGTTCGAGTCTCGGTCCGGCACACAGTTTTAACCTGCCAGGAAGTTTCATATCAGCAGCGCACACTCCGCAGCAGAGTGAAAATCTCATTCAATGATCTATATTGAAACCATCGTTGTAGACACAGTTTCTTAAAACTGTGTTGTGAAATAGTTATCTCTTTAGTGATTCATTGGAAGTTTATAAAGATAACGCTTCAGCTGAAGGGATCGATGATAGTTTTAAGGCTCGAAAATGGACCTATTCTTGCACCCTAGAGGAAAATTCTTATTAACCTGTCCAATAATGCTATACCTACTATCGACGCACCAGTCTGACCTTGACTCTGAAAGCTTAAAGGTTTAGATATATAGATGCATCGGCCTCTAAGTAATTTATAAGGCTAAATAATTGTTATTACTAGTGTTTTCACTATGATAATTAATTATACTTGTACCAAGGTATTATTTTAGTCTTATAAAACTGAAAATCTTGTCTTTAGACGTCGTACATACTTAAAATCTAGATAATAATGTTTAAATTATACTGAGGGTAGGTTGTCTACGTAATGACTCATGACATGAACGAAAGGAAAATATATACAAGTCCTTAAGGCATAACCACGCGCTTCAGAGTAGACCGCAGACTATGTACGCGTTAGAACACGACAGTTGCATGAACAAGAGTGAAAGTTTCCAGAAGACGACGGGCAACCTGTGCCGAATGCTACAAAAGTACAAAACTTGAAGGGAATGTTATGGAGAAAGCTGAACAGGTCGACTCCGTGTTAGGTCAGTTAAACTTATCGCGAAAACGAGGAGTAAGGCTCTGTTGAGATAAAGTATCAGGACAGATTTGGGGTTGTAAAGAACCTGGGTGGACTAGGCCCTCAGTAAAGGAGGTGATTTGAAATTCCTGTCTGGAGGGGTAGAGTTTGGAACGAGCAGAATTCCTGAGGGCAGCGTAGGAGGCGGGGGTGTGTTGCAGCGACGTCAGGGCGCGTTCCTCACATAGTGCAGGGAGGGCGCCTCCAGCATTCTTCCCGTGTTGGGTTAAGGCGCCTGGCGTTCTCCGCGTTAATGTTGAGGTCTGAAAGCGGGCGATGACCTCTGGGACGGCCAAGGCAGCTGCCAACATTAGTGCTCCTTTCATACCCCTATTTAAATAACCTACTTGGGCACCAAAATCGCCGACGACGACCGAAGTAGAGAAGCAAGAAAAGTACTTCCGAGAACGAGAAATTTTAGCAAAGAGTACAGATTTAAGTTTCAGGAAGTTGTTTCTAAAGATATTCTGTATGCAGCCTCGTACAGAAGTCAAATGTGGCCGATAATCTGTACAGATAATAAGAGGATAAATGATTTGGAAATGTGGTCTTACAATAGAATGCTGAGTATTATATGGGTACATCTCAAAACTGATGAAAAGGTACTGATTCGAAGTTTAATGGCATTGTCTGCACCAAGAGATAATCTGAGTTCATCAACGTCACTTGAACCGAAGCCTCACGAGGGAGGCACAACGTATGTCTAAATGAGCTCTACAAGTTAGCATTCGAGCAAAATATGTCATCAGTGATTGATAAATATCCAACAGATAGTTCAAGTTCGTTTTGCTCCAATAGAATTGTTTAATCATGTAATTGTAACGATACAAGTATCTGTTGTTGTTGTGGTCTTCAGTCCTGAGACTGATTTGATGCAGCTCTCCATGCTACTCTATTCTGTGCAACCTTCTTCATCTCCCAGTACCTACTGCAACCTACATCCTTTTGAATCTGCTTAGTGTATTCATCTCTTGGTCTCCCTCTACGATTTTTACCTTCCACGCTGCCCTCCAATACTAAATTGGTGATCCCTTGATGCCTCAGAACATGTCCTACCAACCGATCCCTCAATCTAGTCAAGTTGTGCCACAAACTTCTCTTCTCCTCAATCCTATTTAGCACCTCCTCATTAATTATGTGGTCTTCAGCATTCTTCTGTGGCACCACATTTCGAAAGCTTCTATTCTCTTCTTGTCTTAACTATTTATCGTCCATGTTTCACTTCCATTCATGGCTACACTCCATACAAATACTTTCAGAAATGACTTCCTGACACTTATATCTATACTCGAAGTAAACAAATTTCTCTTCTACAGAAAAGCTTTCCTTGCCATTGCCAGTCTACATTTTATATCCTCTCTACTTCGACCATCAGTTATTTTGCTCCCCAAATAGCAAAACTCCTTTACTACTTTAAGTGTCTCATTTCCTAATCTAATTCCCTCAGCATCACCTGACTTAATTCGACTACATTCCATTATCCTCGTTTTGCTTTTGTTGATGTTCATGTTATATCCTCCTTTCAAGACACTATCCATTCCGTTCAACTGCTCTTCCAAGTCCTTCGCTGTCTCTGACAGAATTACAATGTCTTCTCCATGGATTTTAATACCTACTCCGAATTTTTCTTTTGTTTCCTTCACTGCTTGCTCAATACACAGATTGAATAACATCGGGGAAAGGCTACAATCCTATCTCACTCCCTTCACAAACACTGCTTCCCTTTCGTGCCCCTCGACTCTTATAACTGCCATCTGATTTCTGTATAAATTGTAAATAGCCTTTCATTCCCTGTATTTTACCCCTGCCACCTTCAGAATCTGAAAGAGAGTATTCCAGTACACATTGTCAAAAGCTTTCTCTAAGTCTACAAATGCTAGAAATGCAGGTTAGCCTTTCCTTAATCTAGCTTCTAAGATGAGTCGTAGGGTCAGTATTCCCTCACGTGTTCCAATATTTCTACGGAATCCATACTGATCTTCCCCGAGGTTGGCTTCTACTAGTTTTTCCATTCGTCTGTAAAGAATTCGTGTTAGTATTTTGCGGCTGTGGCTTATTAAACTGATAGTTCGGTAATTTTCACATCTATTAACACCTGCCTTCTTTGGGATTGGAACTGTTATATTCTTCTTGAAGTCTGGCGGTATTTCGCCGGCCTCATACATCTTGCTCACCAGATGGTAGAGTTTTGTCAGGACTGGCTCTCCCAAGGCTGTCAGTAGTTCTAATGGAATGTTGTCTACTCCCGGGGCCTTGTTTCGACTCAGGTCTTTCAGTGCTCTGTCAAACTCTTCACACACTATCATATCTCCCATTTCATCTTCATCTACCTCCACTTCCGTTTCCATAATATTGTCCTCAAGTACATCGCCCTTGTATAGACCCTCTATATACTCCTTCCACCTTTCTGCTTTCCCTTCTTTGCTTAGAACTGGGTTTCCATCTGAGCTCTTGATATTCATCCAAGTGGTTCCTTTTCTCCAAAGGTCTCTTTAATTTTCCTGTAGGCAGTATCTATCTTACCCCTAGTGAGATTTGTCCTCTAGCCATCCCTGCTTAGCATATTTGCACTTCCTGTCGATCTCATTTTTGAGACGTTTGTATTCCTTTTTGCCTGCTTCATTATCTGCATTTTTATATTTTCTCCTTTCATCAATTAAATTCAATATTTCTTCTGTTACCCATGAGTTCTACTAGCCCTCGTCTTTTTACGTACTTGATCCTCTGCTGCCTTCACAACTTCATCCCTCAAACCTACCCATTCTTCTTCTACTGTATTTCTTTCCCCCATTCCTGTCAATTGTTCCCTTATGCTCTCCCTGAAACTCTGTACAACCTCTGGTTTAGTCAGTTTATCCTGGTCCCATCTCCTTAAATTCGCACCTTTTTGCAGTTTCTTCAGTTTTAATCTACAGTTCATAACCAATAGAATGTGGTCAGAGTCCACATCTGCTCCTGGAAATGTCTTACAATTTAAAACCTGGTTCCTAAATCTCTGTCTTACCATTATATAATCTATCTAAAACGTGTCAGTATCTCCAGGCTTCTTCCATGATTCTTGAACCAAGTGTTAGCTATTCTACCAGGCGGCTTCCTCTTTCATTTCTTAGCCCCAATCCATATTCACCTACTACGTTTCCTTCTCTCCCTTTTCCTACTACCCATTCTTCTTCTACTGTATTTCTTTCCCCCATTCCTGTCAATTGTTCCCTTATGCTCTTTCTGAATCTCTGTACATCCTCTGGTTTAGTCAGTTTATCCAGGTCCCATCTCCTTAAATTCGCACCTTTTTGCAGTTTCCCTTCACTATCTGAATAATTTCTTTGATTTCATCATACATTTCTTCAATTTCTTTGTCATCTGCAGAGCTAGTTGGCATATAAACTTGTGCTACTGTAGTAGGCGTGGGCTTCGTGTCTATCTTGGCCACAATAATGCGTTCACTATGCTTTTTGTAGTAGCTTACCCGCACTCCTATTTTTTTATTCATTATTAAACCTACTCCTGCATTACCCCTATTTGATTTTGTATTTATAACCCTGTAGTCACCTGACCAGAAGTCTTGTTCCTCCTGCCACCGAACTTCACTAATTCCCACTGTATCTATCTTTAACCTATCCATTTCCCTTTTTAAATTTTCTAACCTACCTGCCCGATTAAGGGATCTGACATTCCACGCTCCGATCCATAGAACACCAGTTTTATTTCTCCTGATAACGACGTCCTCCTGAGTAGTCCCCGCCCGGAGATCCGAATGGGGGACTATTTTACCTCCGGAATATTTTACCCAAGAGGACGCCATCATTATTTAACCGTACAGTAAAGCTGCATGCCCTCGGGAAAAATTACGGCTGTAGTTTCCCCTTGCTTTCAGCCGTTCGCAGTACCAGCACAGCAAGGCCGTTTTGGTTAGTGTGAGAACGCCAGATCATCCAGACTCTTGCCCCTGCAACTACTGAAAAGGCTGCTGCCCCTCTTCAGGAACCACGCGTTTGTCTGGCCTCGCAACAGATACCCCTCCGTTGTGGTTGCACCTACGGTACGGCTATCTGTATCGCTGAGGCACGCAAGCCTCCCCACCAACGGCAAGGTCCATGGTTCACGGGGGGATACAAGTATCATTACGAGTAAACTTACAACCATATAATTTTTTTCGTAATAACATTGCATCATAATCGTTGGCAATACTTAGGCACTTGACTGCTTTCATGAGTAAGGTGGTGCGGCATAGAACACACCAAAGTATACACATACTCCATCTAGTGGGTGTATTGAGAACAAATGTTGTGAAGTGACGTTAACATAGGAAGTCACTGTAACGTTCTGCCTCCTAGAGGCTAAAGTTGCAACTAACGATGTTGTAGAAGTTCATGAACCATCTCTGTGAAATATGTAAATGTATATATTGGTTGGTTGATTTGGGGGAGGGGACCAAATAGAGAGTTCGTCGGTCCCATCCGATTAGGGAAGGATTGGGACGGAAGTTGACCATGCACTTTCAAAGAACCATCCCGGTATTTACCTGAATCGATTTGACGTCGCTCGGTTGCAAATGTGTATTGTTCTGTTTATTTTGTTAAAAGGGTTATGTTATTAAGAATATTGTAAAATTATGTATTTCTCAGTGTAAGGAGACATAGCTTCAGTATTTAGGAATATCTTGTAGGAAATCCATGCGGATGAATTGGTGAGGTTATATCCTGCCTTTATTTTTAGTAAATGTAATTCCAAAACAGTACAGTGTAGAGAGTACTAGTTGAGACCTGGTGCCGTGAAGACGTAATGTGTGTGTGTGTGTGTGTGTGTGTGTGTGTGTGTGTGTGTGTGTGTGTGTGTGTGTGTTTTGTTCATAGAGAAAATTATCAATGAGAGTTTCCGAAGACAATGGTAGAATGCTACAATTCTACAAGTAGAGCAGAAACAAATACGTGTCATTATCTAAGAAGAACAGGGCTCTGTAGAGAAGTTATAAGATACTGATCGACAGTAGCAAGAAAAGAGTGGTATCGATAGCTACGATGCCACAACGTAGTTCCGCTCTGCTAGGTTGGCACTACGAGAGACACCGACGACAGCATCCTCTAGCCGGCGCTGTAGAGGTCTACGAGCTCCGCGACTGCTTCAGCCCATTTGATCAGTTGCAGACAGCCAGGACACTTCGCTTCAACTTCGCACCACCATGCAAGCTATGTAATATGTTTGCATATGTTATCCGCTAGTAAAGGCGCCGTAACTGTATCTGCAGTGCCGAGAGATTAGTATATTTTCCTGTTCCTGTTCCTTACCCACGCGCCGCCTCCCAGGCGGGATAGAAGAAAAAGTACTTCCGAGAACGAGAAATTTTAGCACAGAGTACTCATTTAAGTTTCAGGAAGCTGTTTATAAAGATATTCGGTATGTAGCCTGGTACAAAAGTCAAATGTGGGCGATAAAATACGACAGTTGGAACTTTAATGGTGGAAAATATTTATTTATAACTTATACAAATTAGTTAAATGTTTCAAAGTTTTGGTGTCCTTCAGAGTAGTCACTAGAATTGTGTATAACTAGTTGTCAGTGATGTGGAACTCATAGGATAGCTTTAGCAGCGCCAGTTGTGTTGATAGTTCGAGAGGAGAGGTCTACTTTCCGAATCTCTGTAACAGTTCCGAAACGAATGCCAAGAAGTGCTTCCTTCATCTTAGATGGCTGATGGCTCTGAGCACTATGGGCCTTAACAGCTGTGGTCATCAGTCCCCTAGAACTTAGAACTACTTAAACCTAACTAACCTAAGGACATCACACACATCCATGCCCGAGGCAGGATTCGAACCTGCGACCGTAGCAGTCGCATGGTTCCGGACTGCGCGCCTAGAACCGCGAGACCACCGAGGCCGGCTTCATCTTAGAAATCAAGCTGAAATCACAAGGGCTTAAGTCCTGGAACAGTGGTGGATTGCAGGCTTGTTCCAAAAATGAACAGCTTAGAGAAAGAACCGCTCACACTTTCTGCAGAATCCCCCCATCATTTTGTAGGGGGGGGGGGGCACTGGGGACCGAACTGCACATTAACCCTGGGTTCGGTGTGGGGCGGTGTTGGGGATAGTAGACTGCTGTAGCCATTGAGGGCTACGGCAGGGACGAAGCCTCTCCGTCGTATCTAGGTCCCCAGTTCCACAGAATAAAATACAAGGGTTTAGCACTTGTAGATCTACTAAAATTTCTGCAATGAAATTATCATCATTTAACGCCAATCAAAAATATTTGATGCTGCTCTTTTCCTGGGTTTTGTCAGGTGGCGATCCTTCTGCAGCGGCTAGGGCAACTGTCGTTGGCAGCAGGCCAGCAGGCCAGCATGCTTTCAAGGGCCCAAGGACTGTAAAAAAGCGCAACTCAAGGATATAGTACACATTTACAGAGAAGAAATAACAATATACCTCTCTCAGTGAAATTTGGCAACCCGTCCAGAGCGTTCGGAGTCATTTGGTATAGAGTCTTAAGATCAGTATCAAATGCTGCTTGACAGTATATTTTCTTGTTTGCTCCTCCGCTCGACGGACGTAGTCAGCAGATGATCAGAAACTCCACTTCTTCAAGGCGTAACCACATCCAGATTGAACCATGCTACTCTGCTTCAGGTTTGACCAAGTTTGGCACGGTAGTTGAATCTTGAACGAAGAGTGGGGCGGAGGTTACGTGGCAAGAAACTGCATTAGCAAACTGTGGTTATCACCTGTTATGGCGCTTGAATTGTCCTCCCGCCCTTACAGAGAGCTCGCACTGCATCCGGCTCAGACACATCTGGTGTCGCCGACTGCACTACTTCAACTGACTTTTGCTGTCAGCCACAAACAGCACGCATTCCATTTGACACACACCCTTAGTGTTACGGTAGTGTTGTCACTACGTTTTATCTGATTCCCGTATACTGTAAATAAAAACAAGATTCAGATGAGGGATTAATATTCAGGGTGGAAAGATAATAATAACGTACCCTGGCACGCTCTCAACGCTAAACGCTGCTATACATAAGGCAAGCCGTGCGGGATTAGTCGAGAGGTCTAGGGCGCTGCAGTCATGAACTGTGCGGCTGGTCCCTCGGGCATGGGTGTATTGTTCGTCCTTAGGATAATTTAGGTTAAGTAGTGTGTAAGCTTAGGGACTGATGACCTTAGCAGTTAAGTCCCATAAGATTTCACACACATTTGAACATTTGAACACACATAAGGCAAAAACAAATGAATGTCCTTGCTACCTTCAGTGAAGGTTAGGAGGTACTACAGGACCTGATGAATTGAATGAACAATCTGACGAACACAGAATATGAACTGAGAATTACGCAGAGAAAAATAAAAGTATTGACAAGTAGAAGAAGTGATATTAGCAATAACGGAGGAAGTGAATTCATTCTACTACTTTGGAATCAATATGAGGCATGGCTGAGGAAGGAAGGAGGGTATGAGGAACAGATTACCTCAGGCAAACACGGCACTAATTGCCAAAAGAAGTCTTCTGTTATCAAACACAGGTCTTGAGGGCAAAGTATCTGAGAATATACGTCTAGAGAACAGCACTGAACGGAATTCAGTGATGTACTCTAGAAAGATGGGAAAGAAGAGAATCGAGGGATTTAATGTTACTGAAGCATGCTGTTAAGTAAGTGAACTGATGAGGTAAGAAATATGGAGGTTAGCAGTGTTGTTTATAGTATACTGGAAAGAGAGATAGGATTATAAGATCTGTATTAAGACGTCAAGGAATAACTTCTGTGGTACTAGAGAGAGCTGTAAATGGCAAAAGCTCTTGGGGAAGACAGAGATGTAATATATCCAACAAATTGTCGTGGACGCTTGGTAGCCTGACACAAAGGGGTTAGCATAGGATAAGAAGTCGTGGTTCTTGCGATCACACCAGTTGAAAGGCTGACGGCCCCAAAACAATTTGGTCGCTTACCTCCAGGGGTCATACAGGGTCCAGTCACATTAATGTGACCACCGTCTATATGCGACGTCAACGAGCAATGACCATTCACAGACGGCAGGTGGCAGCACTAGCAGTGGAGGGTATATAGAGAATGTCGGTGGCGATTGGGGGGGACGGGCGTGGAAAACAGTGCAGTTGTTGTAATGCGGAGACGGAGTGATTTATCTGACGTCCTAAACGGCATAATCATTGACTTTCATGCAAAGGGTGGAAGCATTTCAGAACGGCTAAGTTTGTAAACTGTTTGCGTGCTTCCGTGGTTAAAGTGTATTGTGGATGGGAAAATGGCGCTGTACAAAACAGGTGTGGAGGTAACAGTGGGTCACGAGGGGCTGTAGATGATAGCTGTGAACGACGGCTGCGGAGATGTGTATGGATGAATAAACGTGCAACTCCTGGGCAACTGATCGCCCAGATGAACAAAGGAAACGTTGCTGCGTATAGGCCTCTGCAACAGGCTCGTGCACCCATGTCGAGCGTTGTTCATCGGCGACGCCCGTTGTGGCAGAGCGGTTCTAGGCGCTTCAGTCTGGAACCACGCGACCGCTACGGTCGCAGGTTCGAATCCTACCTCGGGCGTGGATCTGTGTGATGTCCTTAGGTTAGTTAGGTTTAAGTAGTTCTAAGTTCTAGGGGACTGATGACCTCAGATGTTAAGTCCCATAGTGCTCAGAGCCATTTGAGCCATTTGTTCATCGGCGATGAAGGCTGGAATTTGCATATCGAAACCACAACTAGAGTCCACTGAGTGGTGACAGGAGGCGTTTTCAGGTAACACACTACAACAACGTTACGCTTCGGATAATGTTTTTGTGATATATTTCCTCGTGATCGTGTCATTCTGGGAGGCATAGCGGATCAACAAAAGTATGAATCTATCTTTGAGGACCATGTCAACCCGCACATGTAGTCTGATTTCCCCTGGCACATCTACTAGTAGGACGATGCCATGCGTCACACAAGTCGCAGTATACATGCGTGGTGTGAAGGGCACCAGGATGAGTTTACCATACTCCCCTGGCCGCAAACTCCCCGGATTTAAATCCAATACAGATCCGTGGGGCCATCTCGATCGGACTTTTCGTGTCATGGACTCCCTACCGAGAAACCCAGCACAACTGGCCACGCCGCTTGAGTCAGCATGGCTCCACCTCCCTCTCAGCACCTCCCAGAATATCAGTGACTCTCATTCTGCATATCATGCAACAGTCCGCCCTACAAAAGTTGTTTATTTAGGATTTTGTGAGGTGATCACATTAGTGTGACTCGCCAGTGTCAACTGGAAGCAATACGTAATTAAAGTAGCAAGAAGACGATGTGCAGACCCAAAGGGCTGTGGTGCGCGAGGGGTGTGAGCGTGTGTGGTGGACAGGTGTTGGTGGAGGGATTCATCGATCGTCGCTCACCTTCCAGCGGAAGGTGATCTCCCAGGCGAGCTGCGGCAGCACGTTGAGCAGCCCGTTGAGCAGGTCGGCGACGCTCAGCTGCGCCATGAAGAAGTACATCCGCCGGCCGGCCCACCGCCTGCGGGCACACACCACCGTCAAACGCTCGCTGGCTCTTACCGCGAAACACAACAAAAATACGTGAGCACCCACGTGTAAAATTCATAAACTCATTGTCATTAGGAACTTCCTGGAAGATTAAAACTGTGTGTCGGACCGAGACTCGAACTCGGGACCTTTCCCTAGGAGGTAGAGACGAGGCACTGGCAGAAATGAAGCTTTGGGGACGGGGCGTGAGTCGTGCTTGGGTAGCTCAGATGGTACAGCACTTGCCCGCGGAAGGCAAAGGCCCTGAGTTCGAGTCTCGGTCCGGCACACAGTTTTACTCTGCCAGGAAGTTTCATATGAGCGCACACTCCGCTGCAGAGTGACAATTTCATTAATTATCATTAGGTTTCCTCATTTCCTCATTACTACAATACACATGTTCGGATTTTATCAACAATTGGTATGACGTCGTGGTTGTTACAGCCAAAGATAAAATTTCGGATCAACCACCTATTTACAGTGCGAAAAATGCTAAAATTTTTGCTTTTCGAAGGTCAAGGCCTTAGAGATTCTTGGACAGTTATTTTGATGATGAAGACCGTCGAAACGCATATATTTCAGAATTTCTTCAACAGTAAATAGGAGGTTGAGCCGACATTTTCAACTTAAAAATACAGGATGTTCCAGAACTGCGTGGTCCCGAACGCCCCAGCAGGCAGGGGCAACGTGTTCCTCACCTTGAAGTATACAAGATTCGAGTCGTAAGTGGAATATCGGCTATCCTTCATTAGGAAATTTACCGGTGTCCGCATTCCTAGTCCACGATGATACGTAGAGGCTTCCGAAAGTAAGTCACCCACCTCACCCCAGGCTAAGACCATTGCACAGTAAGATTGGGACATTCTCTGAAACGAGTATGTGTTCCGGATTTCCTGCAGGCACGGTTCTGCTATGGCATGGCTGACAGATGCATTGAAGTGTGCTGGCGAAATGGTGCGACAACAGCAAAAGCCATTGATGGAATCCATTAGTGTTGTTCCTGTTTAATGTTGCTCCTGTTAATGTTGTTACCAGGGTCGTCAACAGCGACAGATGTAGCGTGATCAGTGCGAAGGGCACTGATATTTCATGTAATTCTGTGAGATAGCGTTGTCAACACACGACGAGTTTGAAAGGTGCCTCATTTTGGGTCTCCATATGGCTGGGTAATCGAATCGTGCAATATCCAGATTTGTGGAGCATTTAAATGTGACAGTGGTCCGATGTTGAACTGGATGGGAACATGAAGGCGTACTCGAGAACAAGTGACGGATTCCTTGCAACATTTTGTGTCAACCCACTGGTCGGAGGTAAACAGCAGCTGAACTAGGCCATTATCGTCCCATACCCATGCTGCCGGTGACACCACAACACAGACTGCTGATGGAAGGCGTTCCATTATTTACAGTAACGACTCATGTTTCTGCTCTACGCCAGACGACCATCGTCGGTGAGCATGGCGACGACCGGGGCAGATGTCCCTTAATTCCAGTGTTTTGGAAAGACACAGCGATGTTACTCCTAGCATCATGGAGTGGAAAACGATCCGGTATGATTTCAGGTCACGGCTGGTATTTTTGAGGTACCTCGGGCAACACGATGGGACGTCACGGACGTACAATGTCCTTAAGTATTATCTGTCACGTGACAGTACTGTGGCGCCATTTTTCAACAGGACAATGCTCGTCCACACACGGAAGGTGTCTGTATGAACTGCCTACGTGGTGGTGAGGTACTCCGATCGCCAGCAAGATGCCTACATCTGTCCTAGATCGAACATGCGTGGGACGAGCTCGAACGTTATAACAATATGTTTACTTTTGTGCGTTAACATACAGCTATAATTGGCGGTGGAAATATATTTGCAGAGAAAAGCACATAATGATATATATATATATATATATATATATATATATATTTATTTATTTATTGTATTTTAGGTCAATAGACATAACTAGTTATTGTAGAGGTTTTAACACCTTTACTGGTCAGGGCTAAATGATTATTGAAAATATAATTGTTTTTGGATGTCTCAACATGAATTTCTTAAGGGACCGAAGTTTATCATGCATTCACCAGTAGAAAAAGGTGCGGAGAAACTATTTCACTGTATGCAACTTCCGTCCGATTTCGACGAAACGATTTGTGACTGTGAACCATCAAAATTTGCAGAAACATAAAAGAAAATTAAATACGTATGGTCATGAAGTAGTGAGACGTAGGTTCTAAACTTAATAATTAGTCCATACACAAGTTCCATTTAACTTTGAATTTATGGCAGTCGATATATAACGAACTTACATCTTTTAACATTTCCAGATACACTTCGCACAATATAGCTTCTCACATGAATCTACTGCTATGCCGTATGGCACTTTCACATTACACTAAAATAATATTTTTTAAACAATAATAATACGGTGGCAAAACATGCGTGTCCGACACCAATTACGAGAGACAGAAGAATGAGTAACTGTTCATCGAGAATATCTCGTACATTAAAAAAATGAGTAAAAATGTTCTTCTTTTGTCCGCCTTTCGCGCAGCGCCTTTCAAAGTCAATAGTTTACTGTATATCTGACGGCGCTTCCACAATAAACACGTCACGTCACAGAACGTTATTTGCTAACTGTAGCTATTGCCGAGTGACTGCTCGGTTAATGAATGACTTAAAATGGTAGGGCAATCACATAATGTCACAACGTTTACGTCGTCCCGGTGTCAGTATCCACGAAGTACCAGTTTCAACATTTGTGGGTCATTTTGTCTCAGTCGAGGGTACAATGGCTTCATGATACCCTACCCATGCGAATCAGTGCATGAATTCAGGCCACAGAAACTGCAACGTGATACTGATTACTGTGTTCGTACTCCCAAGTTGTTTCCAAATTTGACTCGATTTTGCCGGCCGCGGTGGACTCGCGGTTCTAGGCGCGCAGTCCGGAACCGCGCGACTGCTACGGTCGCAGGTTCGAATCCTGCCTCGGGCATGGATGTGTGTGATGTTCTTAGGTTAGTTAGGTTTAAGTAGTTCTAAGTTCTAGGGGACTGATGACCACAGCTGTTAAGTCCCATGCCGGCCGAAGTGGCCGTGCGGTTAAAGGCGCTGCAGTCTGGAACCGCAGGACCGCTACGGTCGCAGGTTCGAATCCTGCCTCGGGCATGGATGTTTGTGATGTCCTTAGGTTAGTTAGGTTTAACTAGTTCTAAGTTCTAGGGGACTAATGCCCTCAGCAGTTGAGTCCCATAGTGCTCAGAGCCATTTGAACCATTTTTGTTAAGTCCCATAGTGCTCAGAGCCATTTGAACTATTTTTTTTGGTCAGAGCCATTTGAACCATTTGACTCGATTTTGTAATTACTGAAACATCACATACTTTCTCAACCCGTGAAGTGTCGCTCCCTCCTCCCCCCTCGGGGTGCTTCACTTTCTTTGTCAGGCAGTGTATGACAGTATAGGGTGTCCACAAGAAACCTCCCTGATTTCAAAATGCAATGAAAAAAAATCCAGGAATATAGATACTCGCGGTTTGGAGGCGTTATGCAAAGCAGCTCATAAAGTTCTGCGTAAATTTTTTGCCAAACGATTCCTTTTTTTCATTCACGCACTAAATTGTTATCAGAAGTGAGTACACCTCGAGAGAGAGCCAAATGCGTAGTGTGGTATGCGGAAAAGTAATTATTCATTGCTGGACAAAGATATTTCGGAAGTGAATTTCAAAGGGATCCACCAGATATGAAGATGATTAAAGCCTGGTGTGACAAGTTTCTATCCAATAGGAATGCAAACAGACAGTCACGTTCTGGCAGAAGACGCACATCTGATGAAATGGTTTACCAAATCAGAGAGACCTTTCAAAGAAGCCCGTCAAAGTCAGTTCGCCAATCATCGCGCGAGCTAATTACCCCTCACTCAAGAATTCACGAGGTTCTGCATAAATAATTTCGCTTGCACGGTTACAAAGTCTGAATCGTGCAAGCACTGAAGCGAGATGAGCTACAGCTTCACCACGAATTTGCTGCTGAGTTGTTGGATCGGATCGGACAAACCACATCTATCTAGGAACTGTCGTTTACCCTAACCGAGCAACTTTTCAAACATGTGGGAGGGTTAATTGGCACAAGAAACAACTCTGGGTCTCGGAAAGCTCCCAGAGTTGGCCACTCTCTTGATGTGTAGCCATTACTGGGAATTATTTAGCACCTGAAACAAACAAAAAGAAATCGTTTTACAAAATATATACAAAACTTTTTGAATTCCTTTACAGATGCCACAGAGCCAAGCTTCTATGCCTTAGTTTTTTTCTTTAAGAAACAGTGAGGTATCATGTGAACATGTGCTACGTGCTGTGTGCGATGGTGTAGTAGTTGACTCCTGCCATCTTTCCCCACATCCGTACTCATGCTCATAAATTAAGGAGAATGCTGATACATGGTGAACAACGCTCTGGTGGGCGGTTTGCGGGTGTAAATCACCTCGGGGTATGACTATGCAGTGCATTTGACCTGTGGTCGTCGCACGGTGGCGCTGGTAGCAGTCCACATACGCAGAGGTGTGTTGGTGCTTGTCAAAAGTACGGTGCAGCGAGTAAGTGTGCAGACGTTTTCGGACGTTCTGATTGATGACGTTATGAGGGGTAGAATACTAGGGCGACTGGAGGTTGGTCAAACACAGCAGGTCGTAGCACGGGCCCTCCGTATGCCATAAACTGTGGTCTCAAGATTATAGCAACGATTCCAGCAGACAGGAAACATGTCCAGGCGCTACAGTACGGGACGTCCACAGTGTACAACACCACAAGAAGACCGATATGTCACCATCAGTGCCCGCAGACGGCCACGGAGTACTGCAGGTAGCCTTGGTCGGGACCTTACCTCAGCCACTGGAACAGTTGTCTCCAGACACACAGTCTACAGAAGACTGAAGAGACATGGTTTATTCGCCCGGAGACCTGCAAGGTGCATTCCACTGATCCCTTGTCACAGGAAAGCCCGTAAGGCCTGATGTTAAGAACAGAGTACATGGTCATTGGAACAGTGGTGCCAGGTTATGTTCACAGACGAGGCCAGGTATAATCTGAACAGTGATTATCACCGGGTTTTCATCTGGCGTGAACCAGGAACCAGATACTAACCCCTTAATGTTCTTGAAAGGGACCTGTATGGAGGTCGTGGTTTGATGGTATCGGGTGGGATTATGATTGGTGCACGTACACCCCTGCATGTCTTTGACAGAGGAACAGTAACAGGTCAGGTGTATCGGGACGTCACTTTGCACTAGTATGTCCGCCTTTTCAGCGGTGAAGTGGGTCCCACCTTCCTCCTGATGGATGATAACGCACGGCCCCACCGAGCTGCCATCTCGGAGGAGTACCATGAAACAGAAGATATCAGGCGAATGGAGTGGCCTGCCTGTTCTGCAGACCTAACACCATCGAACACGTCCGAGATGATCTCGGTCGACGTATCCCTGCACGTCTTCAAAACCCTACGACACTTCAGTAGCTCCGACAGGCACTGGTGCCAGAGTTGGAGGCCATTCCCCAGCAGCGCCTTAACCACTTGATCCAGAGTATGCAAACCCGTTGTGCGGTCTGTGTACATGTGCATGGTGACCATACCCCATAGTGACGTCGGGGTACATCTGCAGGAAACTGGCGTTTTCTCAACTTATCACCAATACCGTGGACTTACAAATTTGTGTCGTGTGTTTTCCCTATGTGCCTATGCTATTCGCGCCAGTTTTGCGTAGTGGCACGTTGTGTGGCACCACATTATGCAATTATCCTTAATTTATGAGCATGAGTGTAGACGCATCAGATTTTTATGTTTGGGGGACAGTAAAAGAGGTCCGCTGCACTCGAAAAGTTCGGAGACGGTATTCGGCTTGTGATTTTGAGAATTCTTACAGCCGACCAAGGTTGAACAATGTCTTCAGATGGAGGCTATTCTTGCAGCAAAGTTACATCGTTTAGATCACTAGCTGTAAATAAAAGTAAGCTTAATTTAGTCGCATTCCTGCTTAATTTACTATCCACTGAGAGAAGACGCATCGAGACGTCACGCGGCATATAGCGAAGGGACGAGGCGATGCACGTACGTGACACCTGTGTTCATTCGCGTGCGTGAAACACCCTGCATAGCTGCACGTTTTCTGAATCGACTGTGCGACTTTCATCATTATAGTATTGAAGTTGGTACCAGCATGTCGACGCTTACAGACGTCCAGTAAGGGAGAATGATCTGTACCTACTTAGGATCGCAAGTAGGAAAAATCGTCGAATATGGTAAGGATGAAGAAGGAAACTGGTCTTGCATTTTTCAAAGGAATCATCCCTAAATCCTCCTTAGTCTGTGTAGGGATGTCGCGGGAACCTAAATCATGATGACTACACAGGAATATGAATCTCGATACTCCCGAACGGAGGTTCGGTATGCTATGAACTACTCCATTTCTCTTGCGGGGGCAATGCAGAGATTATTCTGAGAGATATAACAACAATAGGTATTTTTCTGTTTGCCTTTTGAACTGAATGGCAATATTCGGTTGTTACTTGTCTCCAAATGGTGATGTATGAAGAAGTGCGAAAGTTCCTAAAAGGGTTAGTAAAGCAGTCTGAAACTCTACGATAAGATACGTAGCACAGCTTCCTTACGGGTAGACTTACGAAAGGTACCCACTGAACATCGATGCAACAGTTAGCAAAAACGTGATGCCTCTGTGTTACGATATGCTTCAGACAGTATCATTAATGTTTTGTCCTTGCCGCTGCATCGCAATTGTATGTTGCTCAAGCTCTTGTTAGCCAGCCGAGTGTAATAAGAACAAAACCTGAACTACCGAACAATGTAAACAAGTGATCATCAGCACGTCAAATCTACTACTAACCGCAAGGCTTCTTTAAATAAGAGGACTCTAAGAGAAACTAACAATTTAGTCCTTGTTCTTCAAATTGTGGAACCTTCCGGAGATTCTGTAACAGTGAGGGTGATAGGCCAGTTTTCAGTTCTTCACACACCAAGAATAGAGAACATTTCAAACCGTCTTCATCCAGATGTGTTCAGTAAATAATTTGGCGATTATAGTTTCGTTTGCAGACGGTTACACGGTTTCATGAAAAGACAATCACGTGATTCCGAATAAGTGTCCTTTTAATTGTATTGCACAGAGTGATTATGGAACCATCTTAAGTGAGCACGCTTGCTCAAACGCGCAAGCATTGATCCTAGCGAGGTATTCCATTTTTCAAAATATGGAGAAGTTTTCCCACTCCTCCACAATAGGCAGAGGTGAAAATTATCGTGTAATTACGGCCTGTACTGGGAAAACTAAGGAGCTGGGGGTTTCAGAATCTCTTAAAGCACAATGTCTTCGAGACCAAAGAGTATCTTTCATCTACAATCAGAATTTTGTTTATCATATTCCAGGGCGATAACTTTGTTTTGCACACTAAAAGCGGCATGACGCGTGTAAGGTGGATGTCTGCATCATTTTGTCCAACCCTTGTGCTGACATCTTATTCAAGAACTTATCCTGCCAGTACCGACAGAAAGCTAATACTTTGGGGCTGGCAGATACCAGACCTAATGGAAAAAAATATGCACCAACAGATAAAAAGATACAAGTGTGATGATTTCGCGTTACTGATGTGTTCTCGATTCTTATCAGGGCGATGATAGATAAAATTTTACAAATTCAAACAGGAGCTATGCAATTAATGACTCGTTTAATAGATGCCTATGTGGGATGAATAACAGTTTTCCGTGGAAGCGTCGACAATATTATTTCTGCGTTAGTGACGACGTCGTAGAGCAAAATAGGACAAAACTACATTTTACTGGTATCTTTGTTGTTACTTACAACAGCACTCGATAGCGGTTGTCAGCATGAAGGTACCAAAGGTTTCAAGTACCGCCTTCACTAAGTAAAATGAATCGGCTTATACTGTATACTGTATCTACATTACAAGTTACACATGTCGGCCCTCTCTAAGACCACTGCTCAAAAAGAGTGGAGCATTGCCAGAAGAGGGTACATGTTCCGGATTTACTGCTGTGGTACGGATGAGGGGCGATTTTCAACCGTCGAGGAACTGTAGGATTATTAGAACGTTCCGAGTGTTATTTACAGAGACTTGGTGAGTGTTGAAGCATAGTACCATATATCTGTGTCACTTCGAAATGAGTGCTGCATTCAATAACGAAGTTTTTGGTTTGCCACAATAATGTGTAACTTATTTTTTGAAGACCTCTCGTACCAAGGTTTTATGTTCAAGTGGTTTTCTACATCTAGTTATGCTCGTTCTTGATCTTTACAAATAACCTCACGCTGCACACAGTACTACTTTAACAGCATAAAAGATTAGAACACTGATAATTGTCATTATTATAATAGTTAAACCCACATTCCTCACAAACAAGATAGTATCTCCATGGAGTAACAACAATGGGATCATCATCATCGGTGTTGCACTCCTGCTGCCGACCTTTGTACCTGTAACCTCCTTCACTGAGTACCGCCATCTCTTCCTGACATTCCTACCAGTTTTTTAACAATCACATCTATGTGTAGCTATTGTTTAACTATCCTTCCCTCGTCCGCTTGTTTGACATGGTCAAACTGTCTGAAACGCGCGCTTTTTTTACTTTTTCTCTCAAAGACATGTACACTCCAGTTTCTTCCCTTATTTTATCATTTCTTACCCTATCCTTCCTAGTTTTCTGGACCGTAGTTCGTATGAACTTCATTACTCCGACCTGTTTGGTTGTTTGCAGATTCCTAGACCGTACGTTATTATAAGAATAAGATGTGACAGAGGGGAGTCTCGATGTTAAGTGGGACTGTTCGTTCCAGTGGAAACGAGTTGAAGTTGTTAGTTCGGTTATTGATCTTTTGGCGTAACATGTTCTCGCTTGAAACGATGCACAAGGAGGTAGAAGAAACGTAGGAAAAGAGTCAATAGGAAAGGGGGGAGGGGGGGCTGGGGGACGAGTAATGGAGTGACCATACATACTTGGAAAAATTTGACGAAAACGGCTTCAGCCGCAAGAGCTGCAGTTTCGATGGAAACGTCACTACTGAAGGTGTCATGCTTTTAGTGGTACTTACGAGGGTCAGTCAAATGAAAATCATGAATTTGTAATAACAAATAGAAATTTCGCGCCGTTGTCCTGTAAGTTGGTAAGCGTGCTACAAACAGCGTGCAGAATGGCCTGTAGTTGGCAGCATAGTGCAGATGCACTCATACCGTCGCAGTATCAGTATATAGATGACCGCCCCACTTGCGACTTGCACCAAGGAAGAACAGCGTTCTGTTATTCGGTTTTTGCGTAGTGAAGGTGTGAAATCTATTGAAATTTATCGACGAATGAAGGTTCAGTACGGTGATGCATGTTTGTCACAGCAACAAGTCTACGAATGGAGTAGGAAGTTGGCAAATGGTGTGACTTCAGTGGAAGATGCTCCCCGTCCAGGTCAGGCACAACGAGTTGTGACTCCACAGAACATTGCAGCAGATGAAGCCATAGTGAAGGAATACCGCCGAGTGACACTGAATGACATTGGAGCATGTTTACAGATTAGTCATGGGTCAGCACACAGCATTGTGTATGATGTGCTCCAGTTTCACAAAGTGTCTGTGTGGTGTCACCGCCAGACACCACACTTGCTAGGTGGTAGCCTTTAAACCGGCCGCGGTCCGTTAGTATACGTCGGACCCGCGTGTCGTCACTATCAGTGATTGCAGACCGAGCGCCGCCACACGGCAGGTCTAGTCTTGAGAGACTCCCTAGCAATCGCCCCAGTTGTACAGCCGACTTTGCTAGCGATGGCTCACTGTCTACATACGCTCTCATTTGCAGAGACGACAGTTTAGCATAGCCTTCAGCTACGTCATTTGCTACGACCTAGCAAGGCGCCATATTCAGTTACTGAATGTATTCTGAACAGATAATATCGTGAATCATGTACTGTCAAGAGCGACGTTCATCATTAATGAATTAAAGTTAAGTATCAAACTAATTACGTCCGCTTTCTGAATTCTAATTCCTTGTCATGTTACAGACCTCACGTCAGTATAGTTCTTCCCTTCTCACGCCATCCTGCGTGAACTAAAACGCGTGCATTTCGGCCTCCACTAGTAACACGGTGTTGGCTCTTCAGCCAACACAACAGTCTGCAAGATGGGTGCCACGGCAACTGACTCCTGAAATGAGAGAATGACGTGTTGATACTTGTTAAGAATTTCTTCGGCGCTTTGAACGAGAAGGTGATAGCTTCCTTGCAAGATTCGTTACTGGGGACGAAACCTGGGTTCACTTCCACCAACCGGAAACGAAGAGAGCGAGCAAGGAATGGTGCCTTTGCTCATCACCAAAACCAAAGAAGTTTCGAACAGAACCATCAGCAAGGAAGGTTATGCTGACTCTCTTTTGGGACGAAAAAGGCGTCATTTTGGAGCATTAAATGCCTAGATGGACAACTGTCATCAGTGCATCATACACAGATCTCCTAAAAAATCATCTGCGGCCTGCAATCAAATCAAAGCGATGTGGACCGTTGTCAGCAGGTGTCCTTTTGCAACATGACAATGCAAGGCCCCACACTGCCAGTACAACAGTTGCAACAATCACAGACATACATTTTGAGTGTCTTCCTCATCCACCATACTCACCAGACCTTGCCCCAAGTGATTTACATATGTTTGGACAATTCAAAGACGCAGTGGGAGGAAAGAAGTTCCGTTCTGATGAAGAGGCACGCCACGCGGTGCATGAGTGGTTGCGCGGACTACCAAAAGAATTTTTTTCTAAAGGAATTTATGCACTTTGTAAGCGCTGGAGGACTTGCATTGAGTGTGGGGGAGATTATGTTGAAAAGTGAGACAGCTTTGTACCACTACTGCACAATAAATAATATTTTAAAAAATATTTAAGTTTTCGTATTTTGAACTTTATAGAAGGATTAGTACTTTCTTAGACGTCTTCTTAATTGCAGAATAGTTTTGTTTGTTTGCCCAGATGACGACGCTGTACAGGCGAAAATGGCAGCGAATACACGTAATGTGATACTGTTCACTATGGTTACAAGTTAGGAAGAGTAGTCATGATGTTTTCATTATTTCCTCGGGAAAGAAGGTGAGGTAACTAATGTTTTCTTTCTTTGCAACTACTGGTCTGCAGTCTTGATACACATTGAAATCCTCGCACTGCGGTAGTGGAGCACGTTGCTAGAAGAGTCAAAAGAAAATGGCGCAGCCCACTGATGAAGTGCAGTGTCGTTCGGTGATCTTTTTTCTGCATTTCGAGGGGAACAACGCTGTGATAGTCCGGTGTTGAATAGGTGGAAGCGTGCCGGCGTAGTACAGTGGTTAGGTGCCATAGACCCTTCCACTGTGGTCAAATAAGTCAGAATGACGAAAAATCAAGCAGAAAACCACCTCTCTACGAAGAATCGGGAATCACTAGAGAAAGCGGAACGCTGGTGTTCGAAGACCGGAGCGTCGCAGTCGAGGTGACAGTGGGAAAACTGAAAAAATCAGTCTTGGGTCAGGTTTCGACAACTTGCACGACACAACTTTTTGAACATGACGAAGGTCTCTGCTCTGCGACTGCTCACAGAAATTCAAAATGCCCGCCAAACCGAGGCAGCAGCGGTAATGTTACAGAAGCATCTGCTCATACCAGATGACTTTTTTTAGCTGCATAATCACCACTGACGTGTGCTGAGTGTATCATTGCGACTACGGTGCAAATGAAACACTGGAAAGCCCCGGGGGTAGCCTAGCCGTGCGGTCAGAGGCGTCTTGTCACGGTTCGCGCGGCTGCACCCGTCGGAGGTTCGAGTCCTCCCTCGGGCATGGGTGTGTGTGTGTCGTCCTCAGCGTAAGTTAGTTAAAGTTAGATTAAGTAGTGCGTAAGCCTACGGACCGACGACCTCAGCAGTTCGGTCCCATAGTCCTTACCACAAATTTCCAAAACACTGGAAAACGTGTACACTGCTTGACAAAAAAGGAATGTGCACCCAAAATACATGGTCGTATTTCAATGTAAATTCGTATATGTACGCGACATTGGCGGGTATACATTGTAAATGATTTGAGTTGCAATTCTCTGTGACAGTAAAAATGGCTCAAATGGCTCTGAGCACTATGGGACTTAACTGCTGAGGTCATCAGTCCCTTAGAACTTAGAACTACTTAAACCTAACTAACCTAAGGACATCACACACATCCATGCCCGAGGCAGGATTCGAACCTGCGACAGTAGCGATCGCGCGGTTCCGGACTGTAGCGCCTAGAACCGCTCGGCCACTCCGGCCGGCTGTGACAGTAAGTGCGGCCACCAAAGTGCATTAGTTCTGTTGGTTTTCAGTGTTGTCACCATGTCTGTATGACATATAAGGGGTGCGAACGTCGTCAGATGCTGGGTGATCACTGTGAAGGAGATAGGGTTATCAGAACCTTGCAGAGTTTGAAAAGGGCCTTAGTGTGGGTCTCCTTTGGCCAGCAGGTTGAACACGCGGGTTGTGTACTAAAAGATACTGAAAAGGCAGCTATGCCATATGCACCACTTTAAATAGACATCTCCGCAAAATATAAAAAAAATTCTGTTCGCATATTCATTAGATCAATTAAAGCGAATTGCAGTGATTGGATGAAACTGCGTCTACGCAGGCGGAAGGAAAATCAATGGAGATCGCTGTACGATCCCTGACCTTGTGTCTGTGCTGCAGATGGTTTCGCCGAGTCGGTACTTGGCTGTCACATGTGCCAATTTCCTTTTTTGTCACCTCGTACGTCCAGGTTTAGGGAAGGCTATCATGTCCCATTATTTATAATTTTTATCGTTTATAGTGCAATAACAGCTAAACTGAGGCAATGGGGAAGATAGTTGTGTCGACTAGAGCACGTGGTTCTTCCAGTGGCGGAAAAGGAAAAACCTCAAGTCGGTTTTGTTGTTGTTGTTGTGGTCTTCAGTCCTGAGACTGGTTTGATGCAGCTCTCCATGCTACTCTATCCTGTACAAGCTTCTTCATCTCCCAGTACTTACTTCAACCTACATCCTTCTGAATCTGCTTAGTGTATTCATATCTTAGTCTCCCTCTACGATTTTTACCTTCCACACTGCCCTCCAATACTAAATTGGTGATCCCTTGATGCCTCAGAAAAACAGACTCCTCTTATCTCCAATTCTATTCAATACCTCCTCATTAGTTATGTGATCTATCCATCTAATCTTCAGCATTCTTCTGCAGCATCACATTTCCAAAGCTTCTATTCTCTTCTTGTCCAAACTATTTATCGTCCATGTTTCACTTCCATATATGGCTACACTCCATACAAATACTTTCAGAAACGACTTCCTGACACTTAAATCTATACTCAATGTTATCAAATTTCTCTTCATCAGAACGCTTTCCTTGCCATTGCTAGTCTACATTTTATATCCTCTCTACTTCGACCATCATCAGTTATTTTGCTCCCCAAATAGCAAAACTCGTTTACTACTTCAAGTGTCTCATTTCCTAATCTAATTTCCTCAGCGTCACCGGTTTTACTGTGATAAAAAATAATCAAGTTACATGCAAAGTTAAAGAACATTTTATTTAAAGCGATTATACACAAATACAAGACAATGCCATCTTGTGATATAAAAAAGTTACAATTGTGGTTTTCTTCCTTAAATGATGAATTCTATGCCCCTATTCTTCCTGGAAAATTGGGTAATTACATCGTCAATAGGACAATCAGTGTCAGAGTGAGTGTTCAACAGAGCTAAGCCATTCAGTCGATACTCCTTCATTGTCGATCTCAGACATGTCTTTGTACGCCGCAATGTCGAAAAACTTCTTTCTACTGAAGCGCTAGATGCAGGTAGACAAGCAAATATTTTGTACAGCGTGTGTAAAGTAGTATAGTCAGATCTAGGACAAACAGACAACGCTTGCATGACAGAATCAGATCTTCATCATGTTACCTTCCATTCAGAAGGCTGTTACAGGCAGCGACTGTTATATTGACTTGTAAATAATAGATTTCAGCTATCAGTCGTCCTTTTTAAATTTTATTGGCAGATCTAGATTTCAGTTAGAAACTAGCCATTCTCAATGCACTATCATTTTTGATCAATGCATGTAATGCCTGTTGGTCGAGCTTCATCCACAGTTCAATGAATTATTTACAAGAATCAGATCTCATTAAGGGCGTTTATACTCGTTTGTTTGTATTGAAGTCTCTCTCCCTTTAATCTCCTTTTCATCACAAAGAGTGATTCTTCTTCAAAGAACGGTAGTTCAGTTAAGCACTGATTCAATTTAAGTGCCAGATCATTACCGTCATGTTTCAGTAGTTGTGAGGGCAAAAGTGTGTTGAATTTTAAATGATAAATATTTTCTTCAGGAAAACGTTCTCTCATGTCAGTCGTAACATGGTCTAGTGTTGGAACAGAAACAGTTCTTTTCCAATATTGTCGATTCCGCGCCTTTTTAGTGCATTCGATAGAGGGCTTATATAGTAACAATGCGATTTCGGGAACCTCTTCGAAAGTTACTATTACAGGAAATATACGCATCAATAGTTTCCCATATCTAACTCCAATTATGAGTTAGGTGTGGGAAACTATTGTTACGTTATTAGTAAAACTATTGTTACGAGTCTAGTAACAATATTTTTATTGAGAAATCACTGTGAAGTACTATTATTAATACTTCAATATCACAGATCACTCCCACTCTTGACTAATCTACACACTTGCACTTGCTACAACTAGGACTTTTTACTTATTCATCCTTCAGTCTTAATATTTCAGCTTCTGGAGAGAAGTCTTCCGAAGTAAGAGTGATTTCAGGTGTGCCGCAGGGGAGTGTCATAGGACCGTTGCTATTCACAATATACATAAATGACCTTGTGGATGACATCGGAAGTTCACTGAGGCTTTTTGCAGTTGATGCTGTGGTGTACCGAGAGGTTGTAACAATGGAAAATTGTACTGAAATGCATGGTTCAGGGAATGGCAATTGAATCTCAATGTAGACAAGTGTAAAGTGCTGCGAATACATAGAAAGATAGATCCCTTATCATTTAGCTACAAAATAGCAGGTCAGCAAGTGGAAGCAGTTAATTCCATAAATTATCTGGGAGTACGCATTAGGAGTGATTTAAAATGGAATGATCATATAAAGTTAATCGTCGGTAAAGCAGATGCCAGACTGAGATTCATTGGAAGAATCCTAAGGAAATGCAATACGAAAACAAAGGAAGTAGGTTACAGTACACTTGTTCGCCCACTGCTTGAATACTGCTCAGCAGTGTGGGATCCGTACCAGATAGGGTTGATAGAAGAGATAGAGAAGATCCAACGGAGAGCAGCGCGCTTCGTTACAGGATCATTTAGTAATCGCGAATGCGTTGCGGAGATGGTAGATAAACTCCAGTGAAAGACTCTGCAGGTGAGACGCTCAGTAGCTCGGTACGGGCTTTTGTTAAAGTTTCGAGAACATACCCCCACCAAAGAGTCAAGCAGTATATTGCTCCCTCCTACGTATATCTCGCGAAGAGACCATGAGGATAAAATCAGAGAGATTAGAGCCCACACAGAAGCAGACCGACAATCCTTCTTTCCACGAACAATACGAGACTGGAATAGAAGGGAGAACCGATAGAGGTACTCAGGGTACCCTCCGCCACCCACCGTCAGGTGGCTTGCGGAGTATGGATGTAGATGTAGATGTAGATGTTCTGTATGTGAACTAGCTTCCTATTCGACGAATAGTCCGTATTTATAAAGCTACGTATTGAAGGTTCTCTGTTTCAAGAAAACAGTCGAATACCTGCGACTTTTTTTGAACAAATGCCACACAGAATAACGTATCGAGATCACTAGAATGGCCGTGACTTTTCTCACAGGTATGTTGTTAGCTATCAATGTGCCAGACAAAAAGGTTTATACGATGATGCGGACGTGCGTGCTACACAGGAAAGTGCAACTAATCGATAACTCGATTAAGTCGAGTCGACTGACGAAAGAAACGAACGGATAGCGTGGCGGGTTGACTGGCGGGGGCGGTGCGGGTGGCAATGCGGGCGGCCCTACAAGGGAGGGCGCGCGCCCCATCCTCCACTGGCTTCTCCTAGTGAGTGAGTTTGTGCAATCCTTTTTACGTTGCATATCTGGTAATATCAATTTTGCACAAATTTCGGCAACTTTGTTTCTATACAACGTAGCTTGTATCGGTATAACATTTGTTGCGATCGACTTGGTTGATGCAATGTTCAAAGGATGTGTACACGTGACAGATACATGCGTAGGATCCGAAGCTAGATCATCCTCTGGAGACATTCAAGACGTGACATTACGGCTAGTGTGAGTACAGATTTTATGTAGTTTCTCAGGCCCGTTTGCATGACTACTCGTTTATACGTCGACTGCAGAATTAAAACATGAGATTATGAGGTACGCAGTTGGCTCGACACTGTGACGGCTGATTTGCTACCGTCTCTTAGCTATTCGAGTATACATTTCTTCCCTAATAACGCTGTCTTTGGCCGGACGTTAAACCTCTGCTTTCTTTCCCTCCACCAGAAATATGAAAAGAATACTCAAAATCTTGCAACCGACAGCTGAAAGTCATAAATTGAAAACTGATATTAAAAGGAAAGCCTAATCCATATATGCAAACATATTATAAAAATGGGTATACATATACACTCCTGGAAATGGAAAAAAGAACACATTGACACCGATGTGTCAGACCCACCATACTTGCTCCGGACACTGCGAGAGGGCTGTACAAGCAATGATCACACGCACGGCACAGCGGACACACCAGGAACCGCGGTGTTGGCCGTCGAATGGCGCTAGCTGCGCAGCACTTGTGCACCGCCGCCGTCAGTGTCTGCCAGTTTGCCGTGGCATACGGAGCTCCATCGCAGTCTTTAACACTGGTAGCATGCCGCGACAGCGTGGACGTGAACCGTATGTGCAGTTGACGGACTTTGAGCGAGGGCGTATAGTGGGCATGCGGGAGGCCGGGTGGACGTACCGCCGAATTGCTCAACACGTGGGGCGTGAGGTCTCCACAGTACATCGATGTTGTCGCCAGTGGTCGGCGGAAGGTGCACGTGCCCGTCGACCTGGGACCGGACCGCAGCGACGCACGGATGCACGCCAAGACCGTAGGATCCTACGCAGTGCCGTAGGGGACCGCACCGCCACTTCCCAGCAAATTAGGGACACTGTTGCTCCTGGGGTATCGGCGAGGACCATTCGCAACCGTCTCCATGAAGCTGGGCTACGGTCCCGCACACCGTTAGGCCGTCTTCCGCTCACGCCCCAACATCGTGCAGCCCGCCTCCAGTGGCGTCGCGACAGGCGTGAATGGAGGGACGAATGGAGACGTGTCGTCTTCAGCGATGAGAGTCGCTTCTGCCTTGGTGCCAATGATGGTCGTATGCGTGTTTGGCGCCGTGCAGGTGAGCGCCACAATCAGGACTGCATACGACCGAGGCACACAGGGCCAACACCCGGCATCATGGTGTGGGGAGCGATCTCCTACACTGGCCGTACACCACTGGTGATCGTCGAGGGGACACTGAATAGTGCACGGTACATCCAAACCGTCATCGAACCCATCGTTCTACCATTCCTAGACCGGCAAGGGAACTTGCTGTTCCAACAGGACAATGCACGTCCGCATGTATCCCGTGCCACCCAACGTGCTCTAGAAGGTGTAAGTCAACTACCCTGGCCAGCAAGATCTCCGGATCTGTCCCCCATTGAGCATGTTTGGGACTGGATGAAGCGTCGTCTCACGCGGTCTGCACGTCCAGCACGAACGCTGGTCCAACTGAGGCGCCAGGTGGAAATGGCATGGCAAGCCGTTCCACAGGACTACATCCAGCATCTCTACGATCGTCTCCATGGGAGAATAGCAGCCTGCATTACTGCGAAAGGTGGATATACACTGTACTAGTGCCGACATTGTGCATGCTCTGTTGCCTGTGTCTATGTGCCTGTGGTTCTGTCAGTGTGATCATGTGATGTATCTGACCCCAGGAATGTGTCAATAAAGTTTCCTCTTCCTGGGACAATGAATTCACGGTGTTCTTATTTCAATTTCCAGGAGTGTATGTACGTATGTTTCACACCTTCTCCTAAACCATTACACCGATTTCAACCAAACTTGGTACAGATGTCACTTACTGTCTGCAGAGAATCTCTGCACGGATAAGAACAACGTATCTATAAGAGAGATGGAGGCAGGGGTGAAAAAACAGTGTAGCTCACGACGCGCGACTGCGCAAATTTTTTTCATGCACTATTTGAGAATGAGAGCACTTAGTAACTTGCAACAAACTTTAGACACAATTTCAAACCTTTAAGAAACTTTTTCCTCCTCGCAACCCAGACAAAATTATGAAAGGAGAAAAAAGTTTAGCGCTTACTACTCTTTTGTTGTTCATGCAGTAAAACTGGTGCATCATGGAAGAAGATTTAATTTACTGCTTCTTTACTAATAACTTTATTCATTACACATTTTCAGGCAGTATTCACATAAACCATTGAATGTACCTGCAAAATTATATCATTGTACGACACATAATGCAGGATATATGACGTCATAAACAATGAAAAGCATGTGAAACTGGCACATCATGCGATACTTTTAAATTTATTACTCCGCTGCTACTAACTTTATTCGCAAACACATTTCGCAGACAGTATCCATATGTGGGCGCTGAATGAACAAACAAAATTATGTCATTGTATGACACGTAGTTCAGGACATAAGACACCAGAAACACTGAGATGCGTCAAAATCGGCCTCACCATGCTTGACGCTTTAATTTGATATTTCTTTACTTTTAACTGTATTCATGACACATTTTGTGGACATTATTCCCCGATATTACTCAATGTATCTGCAAAATCATATCATTGTACGACACACAGTTCAGGAGACATGCCATCGTAGACATTGAGCTGTGTGGAAACGAAACTACAGCGCGAAATTCGCTAGAGATACACATGAACTATGTGCACAGATATGAGTGAAATATGTTAAATATGCACTACTGGCCATTAAAATTCCTACACCAAGAAGAAATGCAGATGATAAACGGGTATTCATTGGTCAAATATATTATACTACAACTGACATGTGATTACATTTTCACGCAGTTTGGGTGCATAGATCCAGAGAAATCAGTACCCAGAATAACCAACTCTGGCCGTAATAACGGCCTCGATACGGCTGGCCATTGAGTCAAACAGAGCTTGGATGGTGTGTACAGGTACAGCTGCCCATGCAGCTTCAACACGATACCACAGCTCATCAAGAGCAGTGACTGGCGTATTGTAACGAGCCAGTTGCTCGGCCATCATTGACCAGACGTTTTCAATTGGTGAGAGATTTGGAGAATGTGCTGGCCAGGGCAGCAGTCGAACATTTTCTGTACCCCGAAAGGCCCGTCGTGCATTATCCTGCTGAAATCTAGGGTTTCGCAGGGATCGAATGAAGAGTAGAGCCACGGGTCGTAACACATCTGAAATGTAACGTCCACTGTTCAAAGTGCCGTCAATGCGAACAAGAGGTGACCGAGACGTGTAGCCAATGGCACCCCATGCCATCACGCTGGGTGATATGCCAGTATGGCGATGACGAATACACGCTTCCAATGTGCGTTCACCGCGATGTCGCCAAACACGGATGCGACCATCAAGATGTCTACATCTACATCTACATATATACTCCGCAAGCCACCAAACGGTGTGTGGCGGAGGGCATTTTACGTGCCACTGTCATTACCTCCCTTTTCTGTTCCAGTCGCGTATGGTTCGCGGGAAGAACGACTGTCTGAAAGCCTCCGTGCGCGCTCGAATCTCTCTAATTTTACATTCGTGATCTCCTCGGGAGGTATAAGTAGGGAGAAGCAATATATTCGATACTTCATCCAGAAACGCACCCTCTCGAAACCTGGCAAGCGAACTACACCGCGATGCAGAGCGCCTCTCTTGCAGAGTCTGCCACTTGAGTTTGCTAAACATCTCCGTAACGCTATCACGGTTACCAAATAACCCTGTGACGAAACGCGCCGCTCTTCTTTGGATCTTCTCTATCTCCTCCGTCAACCCGATCTGGTACGGATCCCACACTGATAGCAATGCTCAAGTATAGGTCGAACGAGTGTTTTGTAAGCCACCTCCTTTATTGATGGACTACATTTTCTAAGGACTCTCACAATGAACTCAACCTAGTACCCGCCTTAGCAACAATTAATTTTATATGATCATTCCACTTCAAATCGTTCCGCACGCATACTCCCAGATATTTTACAGAAGTAACTGCTACCAGTGTTTGTTCCGCTATCATATAATCATACAATAAAGGATCCTTCTTTCTATGTATTCGCAATACATTACATTTGTCTAAGTTAAGGGTCAGTTGCCACTCCCTGCACCAAGTGCCTATCCGCTGCAGATCTTCCTGCATTTCGCTACAATTTTCTAATGCTGCAACTTCACTGTATACTACAGCATCATCCGCGAAAAGCCGCATGGAACTTCCGACACTATCTACTAGGTCAGCTGTAAACAGAACCTGGATTCATCCGAAAAAATTACGTTTTTCCATTTGTGCACCCAAATTCGTCGTTGAGTACACCATTGCAGGCACTCCTGTCTGTGATGCAGCGTCAAGGGTAACCGCAGCCATTGTCTCCGAGCTGATAGTCCATGCTGCTGCAAACGTCGTCGAACTGTTGGTGCAGATGGTTGTTGTCTTGCAAACGTCCCCATCTGTTGACTCAGGGATCGAGACGTGGCTGCACGATCCATTACAGCCTTTCGGATAAGATGCCTGTCATGTCGACTGCTAGTGATACGAGGCCGTTGGGATCCAGCACGGCGTTCCGTATTACCCTCCTGAACCCACCGATTCCATATTCTGCTAACAGTCATTGGATCTCGACGAACGCGAGCAGCAATGTCGCGGTATGATAAACCGCAGCAGCTGTTCCGGGCGGAGATTCGAGTCCTCCCTCGGGCATGGGTGTGTGTGTGTTTGTCCTTAGAATACTTTCGGTTAAGTAGTGTGTAAGCTGAGGGACTGATAACGTTAGCAGTTAATTCCCATAAGATTTCACACACACTTGAACATTTTTGATAAACCGCAAACACGATAGGCTACAATTCGACCTTATCAAAGTCGGAAACGTTATGGTACGCATTTCTCCTCCTCACACGAGGCATCACAACAAACTTTCTCCAGACAACGCCGGTCAACTGCTGTATGTGTATGAGAAATCGGTTGGAAACTTTCCTCATGTCAGCACGTTGTAGGTGTCGCCATCGGCGCCAACCTTGTGTGAATGCTCTGAAAAGCAAATTATTTGCATATCACAGCATCTTCTTCCTGCAGGTTAAATTTCGCGTCTGTAGCACGTCATGTTCGTGGTGTAGCAATTTTAATGGCCAGTAGTGTATGAGAAAGGTAGCAAACGTGAAAAAATAAATTAAAATTTGTAAACCGTTTATTCGGAAAGCTTACCTTCCTGGTCAATATAACATAAGAAAATCTTAGTAAGAAGAAAGAGATATAAGAAAAATCTACTGGGACAGCGGTAGGATATTTGAGGTTTCTCTGACAGTAACGAGTTATGGTGGCAAATTAAGGCGTTGAGTTTAGACTATGATGTGGACTTTTTATTGGACGTTTACGGTTCTGCACAATTCTACCGCACGTAGAATAATTATTTAAATAGGTTGATTGGTTGGTTGGTTGATTTGGGGGAGTGGACCGAACAGCGAGGTCATCGGTCTCATCAGTTCAGGGAAAGAAGTCGGCCGTGCACTTTCAAAGGAACCATCCCGGCATTTGCCTGAAGTGATTCAGAAAAAATCACGGCAAACCTAAATCAGGATGGCCGGACGCGTGTTTGAACAGTCGTCCTCCGGAATGCGAGTCCAGTGTGTTAACCACTGCGCCACCTAGCTGTACAGATGATAGTTTCCAGCCTGACAACTTGACATTAAACTGTCATATTAAACGATACACAAGACATAAAATCCTGGACGTCAATTACATCAAATGTCCTTAGTAAAGAATTACAAGATCGCTTTCCTAGAAGTGTCCTCTGGAGATGGAATGCAATTATTAGCTTTCCCACAATGATATAACGTACCAGTAGTCAATTACCCTTGTCGAATGTCTTTCATGCTCGAGTGCTTTGCAATAAAAAACACTGGACTGCTTTGGGTGCAAGGTCTGTAGCGAATGGACTGCTTTTTTTAGCACTCCCCAATGTAACATTCTCTTTTTAACGTCAGTTGGCGATCATTATGCTTGTCGTCCAAGTCATTATTTCATTAGTTCTCAAAGGTATCTCGTAAGGTGCCTGGTTTTAATTGAAATGAAGTTCAGTTCGATATTTTTACAGCCGTGGCCAATAAATAGTCAGTTAGCTGTGCGTTTGGGAAATGAGGTTGCTACATATACCACACACGCACGCACACACACAAACACACACACAGCACAAACACAAACACATAACGCTTATTCATACGTGAAATTTAGATGGTAAATTATACAACTACATCATTATCACTCGCAATCTCCACCAACTTTGGTATGTATGTGTCAACTACTTTCACGTCCTGGGTCTGGGTTGGTGAAAAGCGTTTCATACCAATGAGTTTCTTCAAAGAGAAGAAAAGAAAGAAGTGATATACGGCAATGTGGGATTTGAAGGACAGTCAGAATAATGCATCTCTACAAATACCTGGAGCAGTAGTATAGTCAAGACACTGAGTTGTGATCTGTGCACGAAAACTTTTGTCATCATTTTGTTCTGTTATTGATCGTGAATTCGATGAAATGAGGAACTTAGTCACGCGTAATTTCTAGCCACGTGCTGAGAACGTCACCAATTCCATGGCCCTAATCACAGATGAAACACCGTCCAAGTGTTCCCATAGAGCCACTATGCTACATTTTAGTCAATCTAGTAACTGAAACTAAGATACTGCTGCTCAACAGAGTGGTACTGAGTTCAACATCTTCTCGCCTCCTACGCTATTGCTGACGAAAATTTTTCCTGCCCTGAAGATTCGACCTACCAAAGACTGGTTACTGCATCTGTACCTTGAAAAGGTTGAGAACGTTTCATCACAGGCTGTATGACCAGACAGTTTGCTCATAGGGAGCTGTATCGTCTGCTGTTGGTGTTTACAATTATTTACGAAAATGAAAGATCTAGACTACATTACTGATGTTAAATGTAATTGTCTTACATCTCCTTACTGCTGGATGCGTTCGAAGATATACGTCATAATTTCTTAGAACAGCTTCCATATAATAATATGTGTTAATACTCGACAATCTCTTGCTATATACATCTGAGCCACCGAGGGCACAGATGATAGTGCGACTGCACGCTCCCCGTGAGACCCACATTCTCAACTTAATGTCCACACACTAGATTCGTAGTGCCCTTAACCCCTTACACTCATTACTCGCGGCAGACAATCTTACCGAGTCCCGTAAGAGCTCGGGCAATCCGTGTGCATCCAGCACAGAAGAAGGTCAATGGCCGGTTAGCTTTAACTATATGAAGATGTCCGAAAGAACAGATACCATCTTCATACTAATATACAGGGTGAGTCACGAGAAAAGGTACATACTTCAAGGGGTGATAGTATTCTTGATTCTGAAGCAAAAACTTGAAATGAACATTGCCTATTTTCTTAACCGTATTCGACATACGGCTGTTTGAGAATCACAGCCGTCAGTCGCATGTTCTTCATCAGCACACATGCGAATACAACTAAAGCGACATCAGGCTACGCACTGTTGTCTTGGTCTCCAAGTGCAGAGTGGACTCAAAGGAGGAACTTCTCGCTCGTAATATACGTACGTGTGCTCAAATAAAGGACCGTACGAATGAGCTCAGATCAGCAACACAGAAACTGTCTACAAGAGCTGCAAAATGCCTTGCTGATGGTGGACTGTTTGAACATCTTTTGTAAGGAAATGTAAAGAACAAAACTAAACATTAGATTGCAATGTTTCATTTACTATCACCTGTCTTTATGCTTTCGCCTACTATTTTCATTAGTTTCCTCTAAACAGTTAAGAACACGACATATGTTCATATGACGTTTTTTATTTGGCATCACTAATACTGTCGCCGACCGGAGTGGTCGTGCGGTTCTAGACGCTACAGTCTGGAGCCGAGCGACCGCTACGGTCGCAGGTTCGAATCCTGCCTCGGGCATGGATGTATGTGATGTCCTTAGGTTAGTTAGGTTTAATTAGTTCTAAGTTCTAGGCGACTGATCACCTCAGAAGTTAAGTCGCATAGTGCTCAGAGACATTTGAGCCACTAATACTGTCACTCCTCAAAGCATGTACCTTTCTTCCTGACGCACCTTGCCTAAAGGAGCTTCAAGCGTCTGATTATTATTTTCCAAATGAATTAATGTATTAAATATTTGATCCCAATGTTTATAACGTCACATATCCTGAGCTATGTGTCTTAAAATGACATAATTTTGCAGATATATTCAGTGGTATATGTGAAAATTGTCCGCAAAACGTGTTGCGAATAGAATTAGCATTAAAGAAATAATAAGTTAAAACGCCGTGCCTAATGCTAAAGTTCTACTGTTTGAACAGCGAAAATTTGGTATGTGATAAATGTTTTTTCCTTTCATTATCCTGTGGGGAGTTAGTACTTTCATACACTCTGTTCCTCATTATCACTCACTTGCAACCACTTCCATTTCCCTTTATTCCTATCGCGGTGGCACCGTCTCCTTCACTATTTTCCTAGAATTATTCTGTTACTGCCAACTACGTTGCACTGCCGTTGTATTCCTCTCTTTCTCTCACACTGCCTTTGTCTCCTTCGCTCTTTCTTATACCACAACCATTGTGTACTATCTTCCAGTATCTATTACTTTTCCGTCTTTTTCTCATTGCTACTGTGTCCATCCCTCTCACCATACAAAAGTGCGAGCATGTCCGCATGCCAAAATTTTTGAGAAAATTTTTAAAGATAGTAAGAAATGTAGACTGAGGCAGATGGTACCCCAATTTTTGGTCAGAGCTCTTAAACAGGAGCACAATCTCTTTTTTGTGCTCTGGTAACAGAATTTTTCGCTGGTTCCCTCTTTTCACTGCCTCAGCACGGCATGTCACTCATATGGGAAGAACTTGATGGCTCAGTAAAATTTTGGTTGTTTACTAACGTCAAATTGAAATAACGCAGAACTAATTTCTGACATGACAACGGATTTTACATGCCCAAAAACTGTGCATGTACTCCAGCACAACAACACGTGGCTGCCAGAACCCTTGATGATAACGGAGTCTTTTTATGGGGAGATGGTGGCAGTCTTGTACTGATATTTTTGTAAATCCATATCTTTGCCATTTTTGTTCAATCTCATTGAAATTTTGCACACTTATGTATAGAGATCTAATAAATTTTTTTAAAAAATCAGAATTTTTAATAACAATCTAATGCAGTGAGATAATTTTGAATTTTTTATTGCATTATTATTTTAAGAAACACTTTTTCATAATTTCTAGGCAAATTTGGCAAATTTTTTTAATGGTAAAATAATCTACACTAATAGGTGTACGATTAAGTGCAGTAACGTTTTGGTAAATTAATGCTATTATTTTCTGTGATATTTTGGATTCGAACATTTTTTACAAGCAAACTTTTCAATATATTATCAACCACAAAATTGTGTATAATATCTCGATTAAAATTTTGTTCCACTTAAATACTGCTTCAAAGTAAAAGTATAGGTGTGCCAAATTTCACTGGAATAATTCCAGTAGTTTCTGATATATATGTGTTTTTGAAAGCAGAAAACCTTAAGTTGCAGGAAAGTCATTTTAAAGTTTGTAAAAAAAAAAAAAAAAAAAGATCTATCATACCTTGGCTGAAACTGCCCATATCCATAATCCATTTCTTCCTCATCATCCTCTACAGCTCTTTTAGCTTCTCTGCTCCTTTCCTAGCAATTTTTTATATGAAACTTCCTGGAATTTTTTATATGTTCTGGACTGAAGTCTCCGCCTTCGCGATTCTTTGCTTATCGATGATCTGCAGTATCTGCTCAGTGAGGACTCCAGGTGTAAAGCCCAACTTGCTGAGGATGTGAAGTCTTGTCACATTGCCATCATTAAACACTGCTGCAGCTTCCAAAGCAGAAATCTTCACCACCAAATTGGAAACAAACACAGTCTTTGGACATCTTTTCCAAATAAGAGCATTGAAACTTTCATTTGGGATCTGTGTTTTCCCATGCAGACATTTTTCTAGCAGTTCTGGTGAAGCCAGTGCTCTAAAAGTTGGCCATTGAAACCTCATAAGGAAGGTTTCCTTACTTTTCAAAAATTTGCACCATTCATTAGAACAGAGGCCATGTTGAGGTGTAGTGTCTGTCGACAAGTAATGAAACCAAATGGCCCATACTGCTTTCCTCATACTGTCCAAGCTTGTGAGGTTACTTCTAATTGCAGCACCATAATAGACTTGTAGGCTGTCAATTTTCTTCTTTGTTAGTCGTTTTTACCTCTCAGTGGCTTCCCATCCTCTAGTAGCTTGCCTTTATTGTCTGCAAAAAGTCTTCGGAGTCGTTCACCCATCCTCCTCTGAATATGACCTAAGCACTCCAGTTTCTCAATAGTGCAATCTTTTCCATAGGGCTGACTTCCAACTACATTCTTGAAAGCACTAGAGTCTCCATCTCCTAAGTACTGTACGTATCTTACTCCATACTTTTGCAAAGATCTATGGAAAATGAATTTCGTACCTGTAGCTTCCATCCCACCACTGGAGCCTGCATAATTTCTGCTACAAACAGCTTTATGGGTTTCTTGCAATTCAGTTTCTTTACCTGCATCAATATATTTCTTGTGCAAGGAACATGCAGAACAATATTTAGACATCACCTCTAAGTCTAATACTTTTCCAGTGTCGACACTAATGATTGTTGAAACTACATGCAGTGAAGTATGCCCCCTCTTCACCCAGGAACTGTCACAGGAAACTGCTATATCGTTGCTATTAGTTGCTTCAAAATTTTCTTGAATTGCCCCCAGGACTGCCATTTTCATGATCTCTTCCTCTACTTCTACAACTGCATTGAGAGCAGCAGTATTCATTGCAGATAATTGTAGGAGAGGACCAGGCATGGTCATAATACCACATAAAAGGTTTCCACCATTTCTTCCAATCCCTATACAACTTAGTCCATAAGCAAATCTCATATTGGCTTCATAGATTCTATTACTGACCTTTGATGTCTTGAATGGTCTGTCAGCATCACAGTTTTGACACAAAATGTGCATTGTGCAAACCAAACCTTCTCTCTTTCCATCATCAACCAAATCCGCACTTCCTCCACAAACAGAGCACTTGCAGGGTTTTCTAAGTGCTTCTGCCATCATTTCCAGATCCACAATTCTGAAACCTGTATTTCTGTCATGATTTGTTTCTTCTGACACAATCCCTGTCCCAAGTTTTATTTTAGATGCACTTGGAGACAAGCTAATGTTTGCATCTGCAGGCCTGACCCTAACCTCAATGCCAGTTTTTCACTTTATATTGGAAATATGGGACTTACTATATTTTTTAAATACTTTACCAGGCCTAGGCATTGTAAAAAGGGATCAACAGATTCAACCTTGCACAAAGAATGGCACAACAAATCAAGCATCACTCGAATTCCACTGAACAGCACAAAACTTGTTTACAACACTCCACAGCCTTCTATACCACACTGATTGAACCAAAAAATGGCTCTATAGCCTTCTTTACAACACTGCTGTTATGTATACAAAAAATCGTAGCGTTCTAAAGCTATAATTTCTAGGTTCACAGGCCAAATTCTGCAATAAAATTTTTCCTCCATTTGGTACATTGAAAAACGGGCTTGGCGCATTACACTGCTGAGGGTTTTAATTTTTTATGCCATTTGTAGTTCGAATTTCAAGGAAAAAATTTGGGGTAATAATCTCAATTATATTTACTATCAAATAAGCAAATAAAAATAATTTTAAATTTTTCATTATTTCTCCCACCGTCAGGGCAGCATGTTTATCCTTTCTACATCACTTTATAAACTACACTTTCGCCTCATACTGGGTTCTACATACCTATTTTACATGTGCAAGTGGGGTAACTTTGAATATCTATTTCTCGAAAACGGATGAAGGTACCACGAAAATATTCATGGTTGTTCGAGATCCGGATCTTAAGAATATATCCTAGGAATTTCAGCCATTTACTGTGCTTAGCCATCTTCGAATCCGCTACTCGGATTTGGTACGAAGAAATGGTAAAAAACTTTTTCCCCAAAGGAACCGCCCATAAGGAACCGCCTCCATGAGACCCTTAAGGTCCACATCAGACCACATTAAATGCATAAAGAACCAAACGATTTGCTCCAGCTGCCTAAGCAGGAGGAAGTGTGAAATGTTCATACTTTGTACTGTAGGATAGTGAGTCTAAGAGGATCCTTCCATTGGGCTTGCAAATGGCCCCTCGTCCAAGCGATATTTCTGTCACACTCAGAACCCGACGTATGAGCTCTGGAAGAATACCGTTTTTACGTGCGGCGTTTTGGAACATAACAGGTAGAGCACGCTGTCGCATGTGTACCGATACTGAGTCCAGGCGGTAGTTTTTATCCTTTATTCAGAGGCCAGCGCCGTTTCTCTGGAGATCAAGTTCTAGATGTACCAAACAATGACACTGTACCATTCTTCATTATGTGCGCTAGAATGTGCGATTCATAGACACATGACGCGCTTTAGAGTGTTTTTGACCGTCTCACAACACGAACAAAACTCAGTTGATAAGTTTTATGATTCCGTTTTCGTCTTACTGATTCCTGTCAATTCGCTACTAAGTAACCTATGTGACTTCGAGATAACATATGGCCAGTTGCATTCGAAAGTGACAGCGCGAATGAGCCCGACATACTACTGTATCGCAATGAACTGCCTTGTGTACAACGGAGATTCATGACAAAGGATGGCACAGTTTCGCAGAAAGAACTAGCATATAAAAGGCGCATTCAACAGAGCACGAAAGAGACACAATAAGCAACAGTATTGGTGATGAGCATTGACCTCCCCAAGAGTACATGATGTTGAAGGATTAGACAACGTAATCGTAAAAATTTGTGCTAAGAAGAATACAGCGATCGCCATACGTGTGGTTGCCGTCAGAACGAACAAGGTTCATCTAAGACGCACACATTTACGTAAGACATACGGAGGGCGAATACGTGCAATTGTTACTGAAGATGGGAACAATAACAGGAGAGGGACTGCGTGGGTCATCGCGACAGGAGGTACGATCGCATCGTGATGGAAGGGGAAGTGAGTTATTTTCTCCTGCAAGTGACCTAAACTGGTGTGCGTACCATATGTGAAACTGTCACAACCTCATTTGGTCACTGTAATCGGGTGTGATATGTTACTTCCCACACCCTTAAAGCGGTGTGGGTTGTAAAGGGAGGGGGAGAGGGGGAGTGCGTAGGGGATAGGAAAGTGCCAACGACTTGTAACATGGCGAGTAATTTTTAGCCATTTTGGCGTTCAAATTAAAGGTAGGCATAATTGTATAGAAATGCACCAGTCCATGTGCATGCGTCATATCACGAACAGTCGCTTCCGTGCTTCTCACGGTAAGAGGGCCTGAAACTCTGACGATTTGGTACTGAACATACAATTCTTAATGGACGTGCTTCGTCTACCAACGTCCGTCTACAAAATTTCGAACTGTTGATACGCTTTGCTCTTAATTTTGAAGTTGTCTCATCATAAGAAATGTGTCTGTCGAGACACAACTCTCTGAACTAGTGTAACAATGCATTTGTTGGTCAAACAGCAGTGTGATCCACTCCCTGCAGCTATTATTCATGGCATACTTTGAAACGTACGAATATAACAATTATGTATTATCTTGCTAAAAACATACTGTTTTTCTCGTCCACAACAGTATGCAGTGTTAAGTTCAAACGTGAAACTTGTTTCATATAATTTCGGGAGAACTACAGGATGTCTGCAACTTCCTGCCATGACATTTCGGCGCACATCTTCGTGTGAATACTGACCTAAAGGCGGTCAGAGGACTCTGCGCCGATATATCGTGGCAGGAAATGGCAGAAATCCGGCAGTTCTCTCGAAATTTTATGGAACAGTCTGTACACCGGGAAGTTTTAAATTTAACGGGGAACTTATTTAAGATAACGTTTTTACTACACATCAGATCTCGTTGCACGGATCTTGTTACCGTTTCCACATTTTGATCAGGGTGCTACTGCCTTCCACATCGCTTCAGTGATATAGAATCCGTATCTCTGAGGCTTCTGATGAACTGCAACCCTGGATTTGTACATCGGTGTCACTCTCGTTTCGTAGAATTTGTCATCGTCGTTTTTACGCTAACGATTTCGTGAAATACTTGCAAATATACTTATCTTCCATCTCTGTCACTTATTTCTTCCGCTGTGGCCGAGCGGTTCTAGACGCTTCAGTCCGGAACCGCGTTGCTACTACTGTCGCAGGTTCGAATCCCGCCTCGGGTATAGATGTGTGTGATGTTCTTAGGTTAGTTAGGTTTAAGTAGTTCTAAGTCTAGGGGACTGATGACCTCAGATGTTAAGTCCCATAGTGCTTAGAGCCATTTGAACCATTTGCACTTGTTTATTCAATTCTGGAATTTCGCCTATCACTTCTTGACGAAAATGTCATTCGAAAAAGGTTTTTGTAGAACGGTGACAGCATTCTCGTGGTATAACCATCAACACTGCTTTAGTTTGTTATCCCACACTTATTCTCACCCACTCCTATGGCTCAACGTTCGCCCTCCGTTGCCTCTGCTCTCATATTGGACCACACCATCGCTCTGTAGCCGCACTGACCCCTCTTGTCATTAACAGCTAATCACGCATTCGAGACAGACGTCAGGCTGCGGTTTGATACCATTTGGTGGTTGATAGCTCGGCAGTTCCTGTGAAGTTCCACCGATTATCCCTCGGTGGCCTATGCGTATAGATCATGCCGAGAGAAAACAGTAGAATTTTCTGAACTGCTTTTCACGATGTAGCTAGTAGAGGCGGATTAATATTTTTCTCACATATTAGTGGGAAACGGCAGTTAGCTTCAAATGTGATCAAGCGACCGTAAATCAGAAACAGACAGATTAACAACAGAAAAGATTCTCGTGTGATTTCGCTGCGGTGGTAGACACTGATATCCGAGTTTTCAAAAAAACATAGTTCGGAAGATCTTAGGGAAGTTATTCAGTCTTCAGATTTAAGCCATCAAAACTGTATCTGTAATTTTACTGCTCGTCTTTATTACCTTTGTACCCATTACGGGTAAAGTTATCCTATTTGTTAGGATTAAAACAGTTCGCTTAAATTTTTAAATGATTCATAAGCCAAGACGAGACTTGACTGATATGGCTTGTGAGCCGAAATGCAAACGTGTCCTCTCGGTCATAATCGATAGAAAATTTCTGACACAATACTAATTCAACGCTGGACTACTGCAACGGGTGTGCACGTGTTTGCGTCGACGGCTGAAGCGGTGTCTCATTGCTAATGCTGGTACGGTCTGGTTATCCCCATCGCTGGCGCTTGGAGACAAGAGGAAAAACACAGTGATTTCGGATGAGTTCTACTTCACACTGTCTCACAGCAATGACTGCATTCTGCATTCTACTCTGGTGACCGTAGTCCTCCAGCTTGCAATGTTGAGCGGTGTGGAGGACGGGCGCTAGTTGTGTTGTTTTGGGGTGCTACTGCGCAGAACAATCAGTCTCGACTGATTTGTGTTGGTGGTAATATGAACAGCAGTCGCTACATTAGATACTGGCCAACTTTCCATATATTCGCCGGCCGGTGTGACCGAGCGGTTCTAGGCGCTTCAGTCCGGAACCGCGCCGCTACGGTCGCAGGTTCGAATCCTGCCTCGGGCATGGATGTGTGTGATGTCCTTAGGTTAGTTAGGTTTAAGTAGTTCTAAGTTCTAGGGGACTGATGACCTCAGATGTTAAGTCCCATAGTGCTCAGAGCCTCCACATATTTCAGGAAGATAATTCGAATAAAGGTGGGTGCTTTCGAGTTTGCCCGCCTCAAAAAGTATTTGCTCTCTTCGATTTCATGTCAGGAGATTTAAAGGCTCTGGCTGCAGCACGTCTGCTCCTCACGTCATGCTTCGCTCCCGAGGGGGCGACCTGCGTGGTACCACACAGAGCAAAGCTCGAGGTACGGTAGTGCTTGTTAGTGCCCGAGTTACGGTTTTTAACTACAGCGCTGTTGGCAGCCCGGTACACATTTGCGGTCATGGCACCTCGAGCACAGAAAAAGTGGTACATTCCTGCACGTATCCTGATGGGACTGCGGTTGACTTCGTGCTTTTCCTTCACCAGTAAATGGGTCCCTTTATGTGTTTGTAGGTAGCAGTACTCCGTTTCTGATCGATTTTTTTTAGCAGTTTTTCTGTCTGAGGTATGAGGATGATGTCAGGAGCAGAAACACTTAAAAGTAGTAGATATTAAGCAATGGAAAAGACAGGAATACACGGTTACATGTTAAGGGGAATGCAAGTCGTGTTTCACCCACGACGTATAGAAATCCATCAACTTAACATTTTATTGAAACTTCCTGGCAGATTAAAACTGTGTGCCGCACCTACCCTCCCAACTTTACAGAAGCTAGGTTCGCAGGAGAGCTTCTGTAAAGTTTGGAAGGTAGGAGACGAGGTACTGGCAGAAGTAAGGCTGTGAGGACGGGACGTGAGTCGTGCTTGGGAAGCTCAGTTGGTAGAGCACTTTCCCGTGAAAGGCAAAGGTCCCGAGTTCGAGTCTCCGTCCGGCACACAGTTTTAATCTGCCAGGAAGTTTCATATCAGCGCACACTCCGCTGCAGAGTGAAAATCTCATTCTGGTAACATTTTATTATTTACGATGTTGTTACAAAATACCAGGGCAAAAAATCGAAAAGTCGAAGAATGTGAAGAGGACTAATATTTTCTTTCAGTTCAATTCTTATACCTGTTTTCTTTAGGAAAAATTTACATCAGTTTTATTGATGATATATTGAACTAAATTGCACAATTAAACAGAAAATTCCCCATTTACGTCCTCACTCGAATTTTCTCCGTGAGCTACTCTCTGCCAAGTTCGTTCTGACTTTTTAACGCGGGGGAACAGAGCTAATACTGGAGATTACCAGAGGTGTAATTCGTGTGTAATTTTCTTCATGAAAAAAAAAATACTATCAGCCCTCAATCCCTTTGAAGAGTCTTCGGTCGCTTGTACACCTTCTGGATGCACGTGCTCATATATATCCCATCCAATGCCAGACAGAAAGTGCTTTGCCGTGTAGAGTATTTGCTTCGACACTGTCCGGCTAGTATTCGGATACCTCACCGCCAGTCGACCATGTGCAGTGCTTCTGCACCGAAGCCGAAACATGGCCGTGAACACAGAACGGGCAGGCACTGTAAAAATCAGATATCATGTACAGTTCTGTACTCTTAATCATTTTTATTATTATGCACATCATCTGCGATATGATTTCAATGCATTTATCGGTGTTTCTCAGACGTATATGAGGTTTGTTCGTGAACTGAAGTTCTAAATGAGCCCATATCAAGGAATTTCATAGGGAAATGTGAATTACGTTATCATTTATAATATGAATTATGTATTACGGAAAGGAAAAACGTCACATATAGGGAAGTAGAAGTGTGGTCAGCGACAGGAAACAGGAGGAGCCTATATTAAAACGAACACTCTCTGCAAAAATCAAGTGCGCTGATGTTTTCATCCCGAAATCAAACATTGTACTCTAAACTATTTGCACAGATGACAGGTGGCAAATAAACGACACAAGAGAGAGACGACATGAAATACACAACTACTGTCTGTTAAAATGGGGTTGCGGGTTAGAAATTCAGAACCGAACGAAATGGTAAGAGGTTAGGCAAACAGTACGGGCAACATGTGGTCTTGTGTTAGCTTGCTGGAAGGTAATGTCCCGGAGATCTTGAAAGTAGGGCACAGCCAGTTTCATTAATAAGTTACGAACGTAACAACTGCCGTCCAAATTTACCGGGTTTGTGAAACAGAAGTGATTCTGTTTTGTACCTAATGTCGCCGCGTACCATCATGCTACGTGCTAGGCCCTCAGGAGCCTAACAACTGGAAGCTGGTAACTTTCGTTCTCCTCACAGCCTCTTCGTGAGTCTATAGCAGTGAAGAAAAAAGGAAGTTAACCCAGTATTGCTTTTGTACCCTTCTAGATTGACGTGCCTCTATTTGCACAGATATAGAGTTCTGGAATTAATATTTAATTAAAGACTGGAAATAATTATGACAGATACGAAGTGCCTGTAATTTTGTTCAAAGCATGTATCATTTATCGTCAGTCCAGTAATCAATCGTTTCGTGAACTGAATTGAAAACATTATAATTATATCCTGTAACTGAAGGCAGTCAAGAACTTTTTTTTTACTAAGCCGCGTGGAACTTGTTTTGCCATTTAGCATTCCTGGGTGCTTAGCGACGCCCGGAACGATGGAACATTATTAACAAGAGTCAGCTGCATATTCTGGCGCTACAGTCACCATTTTTATAATGGCTAATTAATATATCACGATGATTTTTGTTGCAGGTGTCTTACAGCGGTGGCTTGCCCGAGATAAATTATAAGAAACGGAGCAGAGTTCGGAATTCTGTCCTGCCACATCAAGCAAAGCCGCAACAACGGTCGCCGTGCTTACAGCCCTTGATGCTTGAGGAGCGGCAGGTTAATAATAAGAAATAAGAAATATTGTTCGCCCCTGAAAATTATTTTTGAGGTCAGCCAGAAACCGATGGAGTTCAAACTGACCATAGTTTCCAGTCTGCAAGTCCACATTCTTGTTTTTCTCAATGAAGGAAATGTTTCTACTCTGTAATTACTCAGAGGGATCAGTAACTATGATTATAAATTTTTGTCCGGGTGCATGTTTTTGTCGCTGAAAACTGGCACATTTCCTGGTTCAAAGCACGTGACGTAGCTGCACAATCCCGCACGGCCGATCGAACAAATCTATGTCTGAATCTAGTCCGCAGCTCGTCGTCTAGTGGCTGTCATTGCTGCCTCTGGATCACTGTGTCCCGGATTCGATTCCCGGCCGGGTTGGGGATTTTCTGTGCCCGGGGACTGGGTGTTTGTGTTGTCCTCATCATTTCATCATCATCATCGTCATTCGTCACAGCGGCTAGGCTGGATTGTATAAAAATTGGACTGTGTAAAAACTGGGACTTTGTGAGGACGCTGATGACCTTGCAGTTGAGCGCCCCACAAACCAAACAGCGTCATTAACATCTACATCACAATCCGCAAGCCACCTATTGGTTTGTCCCGGAGGTTACGTTTGGTACCACTAACTCATCCCAAATTCCCCGTTCCACTCGCGAATGGCGCTTAGGAAGAATGACTGTCGGTAAGTCTTTGTATGAACTCTAATTTCTCGAATTTTCTTGTCGTGGTCACTGAGCGAAATGTACGTGAGAGGAGGTAGTATGTTGTCCAATTCGTCCTGGGAAGTGTTCACTCGAAAATCCAATACTCAGCCTCTGTGATGCACAAAGCCTCGGTGTAATATCTGCCACTGGAGATTCTTGTACATCTGTGTAACGATCTCGCGCCGACTAAATGATCCCGTGACGAAACGCGCCGTTTTTCGTTGGATCTTCTCTGTCTCTCTTCTATCAGTTCTATCTGGTAAGGGTCAGAGACTGATGAACAGTACTCAAGAACCGTCGAAAAGGCGCCTTGTAAGTCACTTCCTTCGTGGATGAATGAAATGGCTTCAAATGGCTCTGAGCACTATGCGACTTAACTTCTGAGCTCATTAGTCGCCTAGAACTTAGAACTAATAAACTTAACTAACCTAAGGACATCACACACATCCATGCCCGAGGCAAGATTCGAACCTGCGACCGTAGCGGTCGCTCGGCTCCAGACTGTAGCGCCTCGAACTACACGGCCACTCCGGCCGTCTGCATGAATGAGATTTCCTTAATATTACTCCTGTAATTGTCAGTCTGGCATCTGATATTCTTACTATTTGTTTTATATACACACATAAAAAAGTTTTGCATCACCTCGATTCCGAGAATTCCGGAACATGTACAGAAAATTGGAATAGAGATCAACATAAACATCATCTCCGCTCTTTTTATTGCTCACGAAAACCCCACATTGCAACTTGTACCACCATACAGCGAGACCTTCAGAGGTGGTGGTCCGGGTTGCTGTACACACCGATACCTCTAATACCCAACAGCACGTCCTCCTTCATTGATGCATGCCTGTATTCGTCGTGGCATACTACCCACAAGTTCATCAAGGCACTGTTGGGCCAGATTGTCCTACTCCTTAACTGCGATTCGGCGTACATCACTCAGAGTGGTTTGTGGGTCACGTCGTCCATAAACAGCCCTTTTCAATCTGTCCCAGGCATGTTCGTTAGAGTTCATGTCAGGAGAGCATGTTAGCCACTATCGTCGAGCGATGTCGTTATCCTGAAGGAAGTCATTCACAAAATCTGCACGTTGGGGCAGCGAATTGTCGTCCATGAAGACGAATGCCTCGCCAGTATGCCGCCGATACGGTTGCACTATCGGTCGGAGGATGGCATTCACGTATCGCACAGCCATTACGTCGCCTTCCATGACCACCAACGGCGTATGTCAGCCCCACATAATGCCACCCCAAAACAGAAGGGAACGTCCACCATGCTGCAATCGCTGGACTGTGTGTCTAAGGCTTTCAGCTTGACCGGGTTGCCACCAAACACGTCTCCAACGATTGTCTGGTTGAAGGCATATGCGACACCCGTCGGTGAAGAGAACGTAATGCCATTTCTGAGTAGTCCATTCGGCATGTTGTTGGGCCCATTTGTACCGCGCTGCATGGTGTCGTGGTTGCAAAGATGGACCTCGCCATGGACACCGGGAGTGAAGTTGCGCATCAGGCAGCCTATTGCGCACGGTTTTAGCCGTAACACGACATCCTGTGGCCGCGCGACAAGCATTATTCAACATGGTGGCGTTGCTGTCAGGTTGCCTCCGAGCCATAATCCGTAGATAGCGGCCATCCACTGCAGCAGTAGCACTTGGGCGGCCTGAGCGAGACATGTCACCGACAGTTCCTGTCTCTCTGTATCTCCTCCATGTCCGAACAACATCGCTTTGGTTTACTCCGAGACGCTTGGACACTTCCCTTGTTGAGAGCCCTTCCTGGCACAAAATAACAATGCGGACTCGATCGAACCGCGGTATTGACCGTCTAGGAGTGGTTGAACTACAAACAACACGAGCCGTGTACCTCCTTCCTGGTGGAATGACTGGAACTGATCGGCTGTCGGACCCACTCCGTCAAATAGGCGCTGCTTATACATGGTTGTTTACATCTTTGGTCGGGTTTATGAAACATCTGTGAACAGTCAAAGGGACGGTGTCTGTCATACAATATCCACTGTCAACTTCTACCTTCAGGAGTTCTGGGAACCGGGGTGATGCCAAACTTTTTTTGATGTGTAGTTATTCCATGTACGGTAGCTCTGAATAGTTACTCCCAGATATTTCACGGTAGACACCGTCTCCAGAAATTTGTCACCAATAGTGTGGCTGTACGGGAATGGATTTCTTTTCCTACGCATTCGTAATTTGTTCCATTTATTTACGTTCGGGATCAACCCCAAGATCCTGCGCCATTTATCAGTCCTTTACAAGACATTCTGCAAATCTATACTGTCTTCTCGTGTTGCTACTTTTTTTTATAGACAGCTGCATCATCTGCGAACAGTGTTGAAAAGCTTCTGATGCTTTCTACTAGAGAATTTACACTCACTGTAAGCAGTAACTGTTCCATCAGAATGTTATTTTCCCTCTGCAGCGAATTTACACTCATTGTAAGCAGTAACTGTTCCATCAGAATGAGACTTTCACTCTGCAGCGGAGTGTGTGCTGATATGAAACTTCCTGGCAGATTAAAGCTGTGTGCTGGACCGAGACTCGAACTCCGGAGCCTTGCCTTTCGCGGGCAAGTGCTCTACCAACTGAGTTACCCAAGCACGACTCACGCCCCGTCCTCAGAGCTTTATTTCTGCCAGTATCTCGTCTCCTACCTTCCAAACTTTACAGAAGCGCTCCTGCGAACCTTGCACAACTAGCACTCCTGAAAGGAGCAAGGTTCGCAGGAGAGCTTCTGTAAAGTTTGGATGGTAGGAGACGAGGTACTGGCAGAAGTAAAGCTGTGAGGACGGGGCGTGAGTCGTGCTTGGATAGCTCAGTTGGCAGAGCACTTGCCCGCGAAAGGCAAAGGTCGCGAGTTCGAGTCTCGGTCCGGCACACAGCTTCAATCTGCCTGGAAGTTTCAACTGTTCCATCATATTTCCTTCGGTACTCTGGAAATTGCCTTTACATCTGTCCATATTTTTCTGTTGAAAGTGACGTGTTGACTTCTATCTGCAAGGAAATCTTGAATTCAATCGCAAAACTGGTCCGATACTCGTTAAGCTCGTGTTTTTTCAGTAATCGGCAGTACGAGAATGTGTCAGGTGCCTTCCTGAAGTTGAGGAACACCAGCAGAGCGGCTATGCCTACAGCACTATGGATCTCGTGGAGGAACAGAGAACTAAGTTTCGCAAGATCTCTGTTTGCGGAATCCATTTGCTCCAGTGATCAAGTTCTAGAAGGAAATCAAGTTCTTTCGCATAATCTTTGTTCAATCTTACTGGCATCTCATCTGCTCTTGACGCCTTTCCACTACTGACCGATTGTTTCTGTTCCGAGATCCTTTATGTCAATATCTGTCATTTCAAGGTTCGTTAGTTGGGTGTCACTTCCATATTCGCAGTGACAGTCGCGGAACAATAGATCCCGATCATAGTCGAATTCCGATCTCTTCTGGTATATGTTTTTTTCTCACACGAGGAATAACGCAAACAGCCAACACTCAAATGGGTTTTCTGATTCAGAAAGCTGCTGCAAAATCTTTCTGTGTGTACAGAATGTAGATGGCGTTACTCCTTTCTGATTTTTGCGGTTCCACTGAAACGTTAATCATTTGTAGAACCAAGCATATAGTACACTTACTGACGATTTGACGTACGTTGCTTGCTGCATTCAAGGTGTTGCAATTTTAATGGCCAGATGCGTAAATGAATGTAAGTCGTAACTCACTCTGAAAACATCGGCACACAGTATGCAGAGATTCTTGTGCTACCCAGAGAACGCATACCACACTGTTACTCAAAGAAAGGTGAACGACGTGTTCGAATTGCTATGCCTTGACCATTTCCCACCTGGACAGAATGCCGAATATGTTTGAAGAATAGAAATGGGAAAACGTTGTAAGTGCCATTTTTTCACAAAACTCGTTTCTTGTGCTGTTGTATTCTTGGTAATCAATGGGAAAACGTTGTAAGTGCCATTTTTTCACAAAACTCGTTTCTTGTGCTGTTGTATTCTTGGTAATCTGTTACGTGTCCCTAGACTTGATCCAGGTGCAAAAACATGGAAAAAAGGGCTTTCAAACACGCATTACACTGAAATAATGAAATGCATGGGATAGCGATCTAAATATGCACTATGTGATGAAAAGTATCCGGACACCTGGCTGAAAATGACTTACAAGTTCGTGTGGCGCCCTCCATCGGTAATGGTGGAATTCAACATGCTGTTGGTCCACCGTTAGCCTTGATGAAAGCTTCCACTCTCTCAGGCATAGGTTCAATCAGGCGTTGGAAGGATTCTTGGGGAATGGCAGCACATTCTTCACGGAATGCTGCACTGAGGAGAGGTATCGATGTCAGTCGGTGAGGCCTGGCAGGAAAACATTCTAAAAGTCTCCTATAGGATTCAAGTCAGGACTCTGTGCAGGACAGTCCACTACAGGGATGTTATTGTCGTGTAATCACTCCGCCACAGGCTGTGCATTATGAGCAGGTGCTCGATCGTGTTGAAAGATGCAGTCGCCGTCCCCGAATTGCTCTTCAACAGTGGGAAGCAAGAAGTTGCTTAAAACGTCAATGTAGGCTGTGCTGTGATAGTGCCACGCAAAACAACAAGGGGTGTAAGCCCTTCCAGGAAAAAACCGACCTCACCATAACACCACCGCCTCCGAATTTTACTGTTGGCACAACACACGCTGTCAGATGACGATCACCGGGCATTCGCCATACCCACACACTGGCATCAGGTCACCACATTATGTACCGTAATTCGTCACTCCACACAACGTTTTTCCACTGTTCAATCGTCCAAAGTTTTCGCTCCTTACACCAAGCGAGGCGTTGTTTGGCATTTACCGACGTGACGTGTGGATTATGAGCAGCCTCTCGACCATGAAATTAAAGTTTTCTCACCTCCCACCTAACTGTCATAGTACGAGGGCAGTTCAGTAAGTAATGCAACACATTTTTTTTTCTGAAACAGGGGTTGTTTTATTCAGCATTGAAATACACCAGGTTATTCCCCAATCTTTTAGCTACACAACACTATTTTTCAACGTAATCTCCATTCAATGCTACGGCCTTACGCCACCTTGAAATGAGGGCCTGTATGCCTGCACGGTACCATTCCAATGGTCGATGTCGGAGCCAACGTCGTACTGCATCAATAACTTCTTCATCATCCGCGTAGTGCCTCCCACGGATTGCGTCCTTCATTGGCCAAACATATGGAAATCCGACGGTGCGAGATCGGGGCTGTAGGGTGCATGAGGAAGAACAGTCCACTGAAGTTTTGTGAGCTCCTCTCGGGTGCGAAGACTTGTGTGAGGTCTTGCGTTGTCATGAAGAAGGAGAAGTTCGTTCAGATTTTTGTGCCTACGAACACGCTTAAGTCGTTTCTTCAATTTCTGAAGAGTAGCACAATACACTTCAGAGTTGATCGTTTGACCATGGGGAAGGACATCGAACAGAATAACCCCTTCAGCGTCCCAGAAGACTGTAACCATGACTTTACCGGCTGAGGGTATGGCTTTAAACTTTTTCTTGGTAGGGGAGTGGGTGTGGCGCCACTCCATTGATTGCCGTTTTGTTTCAGGTTCGAAGTGATGAACCCATGTTTCATCGCCTGTAACAATCTTTGACAAGAAATTGTCACCCTCAGCCACACGACGAGCAAGCAATTCCGCACAGATGGTTCTCCTTTGCTCTTTATGGTGTTCGGTTAGACAACGAGGGACCCAGCGGGAACAAACCTTTGAATATCCCAACTGGTGAACAATTGTGACAGCACTACCAACAGATATGTCAAGTTGAGCACTGAGTTGTTTGATGGTGATCTGTCGATCATCTCGAACGAGTGTGTTCGCACGCTCCGCCATCGCAGGAGTCACAGCTGTGCACGGCCGGCCCGCACGCGGGAGATCAGACAGTCTTGCTTGACCTTGCGGCGATGATGACACACGCTTTGCCCAACGACTCACCGTGCTTTTGTCCACTGCCAGATCACCGCAGACATTCTGCAAGCGCCTATGAATATCTGAGATGCCCTGGTTTTCCGCCAAAAGAAACTCGATCACTGCCCGTTGTTTGCAACGCACATCCGTTACAGACGCCATTTTAACAGCTCCGTACAGCGCTGCCACCTGTCGGAAGTCAATGAAACTATACGAGACGAAGCGGGAATGTTTGAAAATATTCCACAAGAAATTTCCGGTTTTTTCAACCAAAATTGGCCGACAAAAAAAATGTGTTGCATTACTTATTGAACTGCCCTCGTACTTGCAGCGCATCCTGATGCAGGTTGAAATTCCTGTGTGATGGTCTGGACAGATGTCTGCCTATTACACATTACGACCGTCTTCAACTGTCTGTGGTTTCTGTCAGTGAACAGACGAGGTTGCCCTGTACGCTTTTGTGTTGTACGTGCCCGTTCACGTTTCCACTTCACTATCAGATCGGAGACAGTTGACCTAGGGATGTTTAGGAGTGTGGAAATGTCGCGTACAGACGTGTGGCACAAGTGACACCCAATCACCTGCCCACGTTCGAAGTCCGTTGAGTTCCGCAGAGCGCACCATTCTGCTCTCTCACGATGCCTAATGACTTCTGAGGTCGCTGATACGGAATACCTGGCAGTAGGTGGCAGCACAATGCAACTAATGTGAAGAACGTATGTTTCTGGCGGTCGTCCGGACACTTTTGATCACATAGTGTATGTGCATTTCTGGCTGCTCGTCGTCGATTGGCTCGTGAACAACACCGACGATTCCTGTCCTGTATCGTTACGATGGTGTCTTTATGCTAACGTAAGGAAAACAAAGGAATGGTCGAGCTTAAACAAAACAGCAACTCCTGTACAAAGACCTCCGCGCATCCACAAAAGATAATGTGATGCATTTGGTGGAATAGCGATGGCATAGTGTAGGAATTACTTCCAGTGAGGTGTAACCATCACTGTTGATATTTACTGTCGACTACTGAGACGCCACGCAGACGCAATCCATGAACAACGACCAGGAAGACAGTGTGACGTGATGCTGCTTCACGATAACACCCACCGATATTCTACTAGACCGACAAAACGGCATGCTGGAGATGGGTTGGGAAATTATTTCGCACCCATCTTATTCACCTGATTTTACGCCTGATATTTTCTCCTATTCTGCTCTCTGTCGAACACCATTCTGCTCTCTCACGATGTCTAATGACTACTGACGTCGCTGATATGGAGTACCTGTCAGTAGGTGGCAGAACAATGCACCTAATATCAAAAACATATATTTTTCAGGGGTTCCGGATACTTTTGATCACATAGTGTATACAGATGGAGGTGGTATCGCGTAAACAAGGTATAAAAGGGCAGTGCATTGGCGAGGCTGCCATTTGTACTCGGATGATTCATGTGAGAAGGTTTCAGACGTGATTGTGGCCGCACAACGCGAATTAACAGAGTTCGAACACGGAATAGTATTCGCAGCCTAGACGCGTGGGACATTCCATTTCAGAGATCGTTAGGGAACTCAGTATTCCGAAATCCTTCAAGAGTGTGCCGATATTACCAAATTTCAGACATTATCCCTCAGCACGGACATTGCAGTGGCCGACGGCGTTCACTTAACAATCGAGAGCAGTGGCGTTTGCGTGGAGATGTCAGTGCTAACAGACAATCAACACCGCGTGAAACAAACTGCAGAAGCGAATATGGGATGTACGACGAACGTTTCCGTTAGGACAGTGGGGCGAAATCGGTTGGACCCTAGACACCAGAAAACCGTAGCTTGGCCAGATGAGTCCCTATTTCAGTTGGTTAGAGCTGAAGGTAGGATTCGAGTGTGGCGCAAACCGAAGGAAGTCATGGACAGCTTGTCAACAGGGGACTGTGCAAGCTGGTGGTAGCAACATAATGGTTGGGCTGTGTTTACACGGAATGGACGGGGTGCTCTAGTCCATCCGAACCGATCATTGACTGGAAATGGTTATGTACGGCTACTTGGAGACCATCTGCAGTCATTTATGGACTTCATGTTCGCAAACAACGCTGGAATTTTTATGGATGACAGTGCACCATGACACCGGGCCACAGTTGTTCATGATTAGTTTGAAGAACATTATGGAGAATTTGAGCGAATGGTTTCATCACCCAGATCGCCCGACATGAGTCCCATCGAAAAGGTGTGGGATATAATCGAGACGTTAGTCCGTGCACAAACTCCTGCACCGGCAACACTTCCGCAATTATGGACGGCTATATAGGCTGCACGGTTCAGAATTTTTTCAGAGGGCTTTCAAACGCCATATTGAGTCCATGCCACGACGGGTTGCTGCGCTACGCCGGCCGAAAAGAAATTCGACACTATATTACGAGGTATACCATGACTTCTGTCAGCTCAGTGTAGTAGATGGCACACAGTCTTTGTGCGAAGCTGTGCTTCCCTCTGGGGGCTCGAAATGTAAAAGATACGTCAAGTCAATTTGGTTGACTGGAGTTGGACTAGTTAAAAACTTAATGCTGTATTTCTGTATTTGGGGGAGGGGCGATCAATCATTGATGCAACAGATTTTTTTTCTCGGCCAATGTCGGTAAAAATCTGTTGTGGGACATCGCCGAATACTCCCGCTTCGGCCCCTATAATTCTACGAACTTCCGATAGATGGCGGCGTTATATGTTGCCATCATAATGGCGTCTGTACCGGAGGCGCGTTCCATGCACAGAGCTTCATTGAGTTTACCTTGGAGGAAAAACAGAGCATCGCAGATATTCATACAGAAGAATGTCTACAGAAACCTGGCATTGAACAAAAGAACGGTGAGTCGTGGGGCGCGGCGTCTGTCGTCATTGCAACAAGGTCGTGTAAACATGTCCGACTGACGCATCACAATCAAACACCTCTCTGGACAACTGGACGTCTCTATTGATAGTGCTGAAACACTATTCTCCCAGTTGATGTACACAAAGGTGTTTGTCCGCTGTGTTCCACGACGCCTAACAGAAGACCATAAAGGGCAAGGAAGAAGATCTGTGAGCAATTGCTTGCATGTTACGAGGCAGATGGTGATAATTTCTTCTTGTACTTCGTTACAGGTGATGAGGCATGGATTCGGCACTTCGAATCGTAAACAAATCCTTGGGGTGGCACTACACCACCTGTCCTCCGATGAAAAAGTTCAAAGCCGCCGCTAAAGTCCTGGTGAAGGTCTTCCGAGACTCTGAAGAGATTATTCTGCTTGATGTCCTCTCTCACGATGCAACGATCAACTCTGAAGTGTACTGCGCTACCCTCAGAAAACTGAAGAAAGGACTTCAGAGTGTTCGTCACCACAAAAATGCAAAAACAAACTTCCCCGTGACAGTGCTAGGTCTCACACAAGTCTGCGTACCCTACAGGACCTAACAAAACTTCATTGGACTGTTCTTCCTCATCCACCCTACAGCACAGATCTCGCAGCGACTCCCATCTATTTGGCCCAATGACGGACGCACTCCGCGGGGAGCAGTACATGGATGGTGGGGTCTATATACGCAGCAAGACGTTGGCTCCCACATCGGCCAGTAGAATGGTACAGGCTCCCCCAGTAAAAAGATTATGTTGAAAAATAGGGTTTTATAGACCAAGTAGTGTGGAATAAAACCAACCTGCTTTCAGAAAAAAATGAGTTGCATTACTTACTGAACGCCACTCATATTAAGACACATAAAACCTAGAATGATACAGGCCCTCCCAGTAATGAGATTATGTTAACCCTTTAACTGCTCTGGAAGTGTTAAGGCGCGTGCCTTTGTACCTGTCCCTGTGTGCTCTGAACGTGTTTACGCGCGCCACCAGTCCTTCCTTCTACCTGGTACTCTGAACGTGTCTACGCGTAGACACGTTCAGAGCACACAGGGACAGGTACAAAGGCGCGCTCGTTAACACGTCCAGAGCAGCTAAAGGGTTAAAAATTAGTGTTTTGTACACAAAAGAGAGGGGAATAATATGGTGTATCGCAATACTGAATAAAACCAACCTACTTTCGGAAAAAAGGTGTTGCATTACACACTGAACGCCCTTCGTATGACAAATAGAACGTAGTGCCTCAGTATTAATGGTACTTAGGACAAATATTTTCTTCCTGCTATTTTGTCGAAAACTAACATTTCTGAAGCCGTGGATGAGAACGAAATAAAAGTTGATTCTTCCAAAGAATCGAACGACGACCAACCACATTCATAATGCTTATTATTTACACAAATTGCGCCGTTACCGGTTTCGAACCGACATATTCATCTTCAGACTGCCCTTCACGTTTATATTACATTTGTTGTTGTTTACAGTAGTTGTCTGGAGAACAACAGTCCCTAACTAACGTTAGCAGTAACAAACAAATGGTGCAAATGGCTCTGAGCACTATGGGACTTAACATCTATGGTCATCAGTCCCCTAGAACTTAGAACTACTTAAACCTAACTAACCTAAGGACATCACACACATCCATGCCCGAGGCAGGATTCGAACCTGCGACCGTAGCAGTCGCGCGGCTCCGGACTGAGCGCCTAGAACCGCTAGACCACCGCGGCCGGCTAACAGTAACAAATGTAATATAAGCGTGGACAGCCGTCTGGAGAGGAACGTGTCTGTTCGAAACCGGTAATGGCGCAATTTGTGTAAACAAATAGCATTATTAATAGTAAATGGTTGATCTTCTCTTCTTTGCAAGAATTAAATTATAAAAAACTTTCGAAATGACAAATGCAACCAGTCACTTTCCTGGTATGGCACTTAGAACGTTGTTAATAATGTATTTATTTTCTGATTAGTCTCATTTCTTAAGGTGGAAATGTGAGCAGAATAATTCTGTTGTATCAGAACACCTTTCCAATTTTGTCAATGCAAATCAGTTATGTAGAAACTGAGATACATTGTCAGATTTGGTACTAGAACGTTGTAGTTTTCCTTCCTTCAAGTGTAAATCGTATATTGTGGTATAGGTCCACTGAAGTCACCATTGAAATGCATTTTTATAATTTCTATTAAAGTTACTCTAAAGGTCAAGTTATCTGCTTTTAGCAACAAAAAAGCAGGAGATAGGCACCTAATTTTTCCAGACGTGTACAACTAGGGGACAATAATTACAGCGCAGTATTAGAATACAGCAGAAAGACGGTGAAATAAGTGGCTGCATAAGATTTAAGATATTGGATTGTCTCAAAAATTCGTAACTGTTCTCTGACAAACCTCTCTTCTGTAACCATTGATGCTGAGAGATGTACCGGTACGAAACGCTGACGACCAATTTTAAAATTTTCAGCGCTGCCATTAAGTAAATTGGAGGCTACTGCATGTCAAATAAACGATTTAACTTTTTAAAATGTCTAAATATATATAATGGGAACTTTACAACAGGCGCTTTAGCTCATTGGCTTGATATTACTTCACACGTTGGCATATGGGTGTGAAAGGGATCCTTGAGACGAAGCAGCTCTATGCCAAGTCGTTTCGGCGTAGAAATATGTCCTTCACTTGGCAATCGTACCCTGTTCTGGAAGCCTAAGACTGTTATGAATCGAGAGTTTTCTCAACATTATTGTTACTTCCACTACTGCTTAAGTAAGCGTTGGAGATTCATCTCCGTATTTATGTGATAAAAATTTCTTAATGAGACAAAGTGTAAATTATTTGAGGTTGCCTACGTGATACATAACAAACCAAATCAGACTACTATCAGCAGCTGTGCCAGTTTTTCGGCAATAAATAGAGCAGAAATTTTCATCTTCAGTTGTAGAAAAGAATTTGCTAAAGAAATGAACCAATGTTGCGAGAAGAAAATGTTACATTGATAAATAACAAGACTAGAAGTGAGTTTCAGTTTGACTTTATTTTATTATCCGAGATAATTTCATTGGTGTAGGATGTCACACATAAACTTGCGATACGTGAATAATGTCGACTTAATAAGGGTGCTATGGGGAAATTGGCTGTAACTCATGTAAGTATTCTAATAAATGATAGCGAATAACAATTCAGAGACTGGCGAGCGTCTACATATGCAGAATCAAACAGTCAATGTTCGCTTTATATCGTGGCTCACCGTTGTAATTCGACTGACAAAACGGAACGATGAAACAGAAGAGACACTGTTACATGTCGATTGATCAGAATGTAACGCAGTGAAGTTGCTTAAGTGCAGATATTCATATACCTGTACCCGGAATCTAACTAAATAATAGACTGTCTGTATTTACACACGTGTCTGAGACAAACACAATCATCTAGTTACAGTCACAAAAATATAAAAATTGTTCAGGATAAAATCTTACTTTTGTATGTTTTACTGCGCACAAACAACATGTTGATACGGATGCACAGACATTTGTAACGTAAGAGTTTAACTGACTAAAATCATACGATATTTGTTGCGTACTATACAATTACAACTTAGGAAGAAACCAAAGGGGAATAAAAGCGCAGCAGCTCTTGGCACAGCTGTGTAGATGTTGCTCAAATGCTGGAAATATTATTGCCGGTTGTATTGCCTGCATAATCTAGTGTTTTTGACTGCCGGAGGCTGATGTTTTATGGAGGCGCTCTTTTGCAGCATCCGACCACTCTGCAGGTGACGACAACTACCTGGTCGTAAAAGACGACTAACGTTGCACTGTATCTTATTCAGACAGGATGATGATGGTACAGATACACGATGTTGAAACGCAATACTTAATGTGCCGTTACGACATTGTGAGCAGCTGAATTTGGGAAATCTTGATCTGTTACAAAATTATTTGAGAGATTTGTCATTCACGGACCGTTACCTGAAGCAGCCGATTTAAATTTTATTGCTTGAATACTAACTTAGAATCGATCCTAGATTTTCGGGAACGACCCAGTTTCTTCTTCTTCTTCTTTCGTTTCACCCTCTTTGGGGTACGCTGGCTCAATCATTTCTATGTGCGTTCTTCTTTTCTTAGGGCCCAGCATTTCTTCATTCTTTCTGATCTTCTTTTCCGCTCTTCTTTCGAGATGAAGGGTTTGGACTTTTGTATAGATTTGTCTTGGGACCTTATGTTTTCATCTTCAGTAATTAGTTTTGCTGTTCGGTCAATAAGTGAATTGTCTGGATTCTTTAATTCTACTCGGTCTTTCTCAGTTTCTTAAAACCAGTTGGGTTTCGTTTTGCGGTTATGGAAAAAGTCAAAGATTTGTTTAGTTAATCTGATGAAATTCATTCTGAGAAGATGACCATAAAAGTTTTATCCTCCTTTTCTCCATAGTATCTGAAAGTTTTTAAATTTTCTTGTAGAGAGTTTCATTTTTGATGTATATAACCCTATTGTCTTTAAATTTTGGTGCTATGATTTTTCTTAAATTTTTTTTTCCTTTAGCTCAAGTTTCTTCATTTGGCATTTGAAATTCATGTTTAGTGTTTCTGCTGCATACCCAGTTTAGTCTACGAGGAAATTGTGTTTCGAGGAGGAGGAATGTATCGCATGTGGTATCTAAAAGAGTTACAAGTGTCAATGAAAAGTATTATGTATACCTACAACAAAACTAGTCAGATTGTGAAATGCAAATAACTTCTGAAAACATTAAAAAGAATTCATATTCTTCCTGTGTGCGGATGAAAGTCTTTAATTTCACTTTTCGAAGGGTGACTTAACAAGTCAAAAAGTGCCACTGCTAGGAATTGTATCTCACAAAGGACAAATGAAAAAAAAACCAAAAGAAAGGTAGTTTCATCCGCTTTGCTAGCCCACTATAAGATGTTGTTAAGTAATAAAATTAAAACGACAGTCAAGTTGTAGGCACGTAACATTCAGTAACATTCCGTAGAAAAACTCAGATAATATACGTAGCGTACAAAATATGAAATTTTTCAAAAGTATTCAGGTAAATAATTACAAGTACACGCAGCAAATACAAATTCTGGGACGCTGTAATGTGGAACTCAGTAACGCCACTTCGTACGAGATATCTTCAAAATAATGTTTGATGGTATTTTGATCCGGGGAACTATCTGCAGAAATTTGTTTCAGATGTTTTGAAACACTTGGAACAAATGTTGCGTGTTAATATGTGTTATGTAAGCAGCTGAGGCTAGCCAAGTGCAAGACCAGCAGTTCTTGGCAGTGAAACACTTGTAGCAAGGCCAACAGGGGGTTAAGTAACGAACCGTAAGTATAGTTAATTAAATTAAGAATTTTCTTCGCCGGCCGCGGTGGCCGAGCGGTTCTAGGCGCTTCAGTCCGGAACCGCGCGACTGCTACGGTCGCAGGTTCGAATCCTGCCTCGGGCATGGATGTGTGTGATCTCCTTAGGTTAGTTATGCTTAAGTAGTTCTATGTCTAGGGGACTGATGACCTCCCATAGTGCTGAGAGCCATTTGAGCCAATTTTCTTTCTGGGAGCTTCTATGATTGGACCATGTGATATATAGACGGTTAGTGAAATGTTGGGAACAACTGCACTGCAGAAAAGTAACTTTTATCAGCAGAGGATTGTAGTTAATAAATATGGACTTACGAAAGCAGAAATTTAGTGTGCGTGAAGCAGTGTACTGCGATCGTACCGTCCCAGTTAAGGAGAGAGCTTGTGATGTTTCTGGCCAAACGGGTATATCGTTATGATTTATTGTTTTTTTTCCTTAGCTACTTACGACTGTTGCCAATTAGACGCATGAGAACTGGACAATTATTCTCGTAACGTCGCTGCCTGTTTACCTCTTTCGTTTAGCGATAAGACCGTTCTCATGTGGAGTGCGCTGACTATAAGGCCTACTCGCATATATTCACACAAGAAGGTTTCAGTCACCTTGAGCTCCCAGGTAGACATTTGGTAATTTAACAGAAAATTATTCGTAATTGTTTAAATTTTTGTCCCTACGTCATAATAGATCAGTAACAGTCACTACTACAGATGAAAGGAGAGCTAAGAGGATGTTAAATTTGGACTTGTCCCCGGCACACCTTTTGTACGATTTGATTTAACTCTTGTTTAATCAGTTTCTGGATGGGTATATCAACAAAACGACAGCGTATTTTCAATGTTTCATGGCCGAGCAACTGTGTACCTCAGTTTTGTTGTTTCAGATGACTTTTGTCCCAGTAATTAGGTTCCTAAATTTACTACAAGGGCTGAGTTATAAGGTCTCACCCTTGAAGTGAGAGACGATGTCTTTTAAGTGTAAGGCATTATTTTTGGACGTAGTCCCACTTTTAGGTCGCTGCACTATTTCCAACCTCGTCGAGGGTCTCCATTTCGCTTCCTGGTCGAATTATGGAATATCTATATTTGTGGGATCTCCGGCTGTGACATGGTTCTATATTGGACTGCATCGAAAACTGAGGACAGACATAATCGTTAAGATTCCAGCCGAGCATATCTGACCACCACAAGGGAGCATCTCAGTATTGTGCATCAAGCACACCGTAACTCCTTCTCATCTGCGCCTGCCATCCGAGAGCAAGTTATGGACTCAGGCAGCAGAACAAATAATACACTCCCAGCGTCTGTGCCATCCTAGGGAATCGCGTCGCATGCGTAGAGCGCCCTTAACACCAGAACACTACAGGCTCAGTTTGGAGTAGTGCTGTGACCAGAAAGCGTGGACAGAGTATGGATAGCGTCGCATTGTGTTAAGCGATGAATAATGGCTCTTTATTAATCGTCGGTGAGTGTGGTGAGGACATGGGGAGCTGTCCCATTCTTCTAGGTATTACTCTTAGTGTCACAGTGCGGGGAGCCATCGGGTATGATTGCAGGTTACGACTGGTAGAGACTATGAAGGCACAATGGCACGTCACCTTCATCATGCGTCGTCATGTCTTATTCCTCAGCTGACTGTATTGTCTGGCCATTTTCCGACAGGATAAGTCTCGTTCACAATTGGGATGCATCTCACAGCAGTCTTGTGACACCCTTCACAGTAGAATTAGTGCATGCATCCAGACCAGAGGGGGGGTGCCACGTCATACTGATAAGCCGGCTCATATTAATGAGTTCTTTCTCATCTAACTCAATACTGTAATCACAGAAATAACGTAACATACCCGCTCAAGGCGTGAAGTTTCAAAAATGGTCCAATGGCTCTAAGCACTATGGGACTTAACATCTGAGGTCATCAGTCCCCTAGACTTAGAACTACTTAAACCTAACTAACCTAAGGACATCACACACATCCATGCCCGAAGCAGGATTCGAACCTGCGACCGCAGCAGCCGCGCGCTTCCGGACTGAAGCGCCTAGAACCGCTCGACCACAGTCACCGGCCGTGAAATTTCATTTTGTTTGCTCTTCCCGTTCTGGACGCTTCAATATTTTGATCAGGCAGAGGAGAATAAAAAAAAAAGCCAAAATACATTAGATGTTTACGCCGCGCGGGATTAGCCGAGTGGTTTAAGGCGCTGCAGTCATGGACTGTGCGGCTGATCCCGGCGGAGGTTCGAGTCCTCCCTCGGGCATGGGTGTGTGTGTTTGTCCTTAGGATAATTTAGGTTAAGTAGTGTGTAAGCTTAGGGACTGATGACCCTAGCAATTAAGTCCCATAAGATTTCACGTAAGCATTAGATGCTTACTAAAAATTTAAGAATTAAAGCGGCCAGTTGTCTAGTTAGACATATTTAGACTGTAAATAATTGTTGACACATTGATATAGTGCGAGTAGTATTGTTAAACAAAGCTGGAGGTGTATGTTACCTTGTCGTACGATGCAGAGCGTTGACGTGTAGCGTGTGACAGAGCTCCACTTGTGAAAAGAATACTGGTATACGCTGTCACTACCTTGCCTCTCCATCTGTGGCATAAACAGACTTTGTTGCTAGCCTGACCAGGTCTGCAGTTCGCTTTGCCGGATATACCGACACTGTGCCGTGGTGTAGTGACCTGAAACTTTTTCCGTGACAACCCCGTTTTGAAACGTAGATTACTTGATTACTTGCCCCCCCCCCCCCCCTACCCGCCTATTTTTCTTTCCTTCCTCAGCACTTGTCACACTTGACAGAAAAAGGTCCCACGCTGGCTATTTACTTCTGTCTATTATTGTAACTGTCAGTTAGGACAACTACAACAAAAACATCAACAATAATAATAATAGAGAATAGTTTTCGAGCGTATCACAGTTTAACACTTTCTTAAACTTATCGTAACATTCAAAGGTGGTGAAAGTTAACAATTACAACTTTCTGTACAGTTATTGGAACTGAGTAAGCATCAGTATTCCATTACACTTTTTTTTAAAATTAGTAAGCTAAAGTTTTACTACTTCTATCTGTATTGATTTAAGTCATTTAGGATTTTTTTAGTGTTTGAAAGATCACGACGATAGAACAATAATAAACATTTAAATGCCAATTTAAGAACTGTTTTTTAAAACTGGTCATCCAAAAAGGAAAAAAAAAGAGAAAAAACACAAGTGAGTCTGATTAACAGCCCCTTCTTGTAGTCTGTACTACGAGGACATGGCGATCACATCCTCAAGCGTCATATTGTCATTAGTGCTTATTAAATGTTTCGTAAGTAGCTAACCCTGCTGGTTATCGGTGGTGGAGGCTGCGTGATGAAATGTTGCTCAAAGCTTTTCTCAGCATTCCTGCTGACAGGATCTACTAACCAGTTCTTGTGAAATAAGATAGCAAATGAAACTGGTTCATGGAAATGAGAATCTCACGCTGGCAGTCTCTGTTCACCGGGTCGTTTCCTTATATAATATGAAATATAAGTATTTCACTGAAAGCCGGCGCCCCCCCCCCCCCCCCCCCCCCCGCCTTGGAGGACAGCTGCCTAAGTACAGGACGGTATAGTTTTAATTTTTAATTTCGCTCCAGGTGTGCATTTAAATCAGGGATGCACTCAGTACGGTCCGCCATTGATCTGATTGCGGACCACCGTAAATTTTTTATTTCACTCATATTTCATTCTTTTTCGGAAAAGAGAGGGTAGGCCCTAGCACAGTCTAGTTCTTCTGAGAATACACTGCTGTAACTATATTTGTTAAACAAAGTGAATGTCTGTGAAACAAAGGACGGGAAATAATTACGTAATGTGCGGTCCTTTGATAATCACAGTCAATGGTTTGGAGCCCGCTGCACTAGCGCGTCTGTACACCCCTGATTTAAATGCTACAAAATTTAGTGTTTGCTAGGCCGCCAGGGAAGCACTAAACGTTTTGTAAATTAAAAAGAGCTTGAACCTGTAAGTTTTATTAATTGGGGAGTCATAATTTGCACAGGATTACCACACGGAGTTATGTTTTTGAGGTTGCTAGTGCATTTCATAATAATAAGAAATATTCTGGAAGGTCTGTAAAATAATAAACTATGGCTGCCGTAACCTTTACAGAAGAATAATTTCCTATCCATTGGGATCCACAACCGCTAAGACTTTGTTGAAGGCTAAAACGATGGATGCGCCGGCGTTGTAATTCTCTTAACAAAATTAAAAATTTATTCACGTCCACTAACGGCCTATTTCTGCTTTTAACCCACTGAAACGTTGTACTATCAAACATTTCTGCATTGGTTACGTTCTCATTTTGGCGTAAATATGCACCAACCGACGCTTTAGCTCAACCCCTACGTCGGTAGACATGTGCATCAAGAAGTAATGCCTACAGGACTTGGATTCAAAAAAGTTTTCGGTCGACTAAAAAGAAATGTGACAGTATTTGGTAGTCAGAGGGTATCAAATCTGACCAAGAGGATGAATGTCTTAACAAATCGACCTTTCATAGCTACAAAGCCCCTGACACTATCCTTCACAAGGGTGATATATTTTGTTCTTTTTTGTATGTCAGAACTCTTATCGCCTATATTTCGTCCAGTTTGTACAAAAAAATACTTTAATGTTCGTTAGCATTGCTTTACCTTTTGCGAAGTGGTCAATAAAACAAGTCCTTTTTTCACAAAAAAAACGATGGTCATTGTTTTGCCGGCAGGTGAAATCAGCTTCACCGTTTTTGTTGGACGACTATATCCTTCTTCCCACAGTTTTGAGTACTGCGTCATTTCTTGATATTGTGGATCCATGACAGCTCTGCGCACCAAGCGAGTAGGATTCTATTTCAATGGTAAGAAGTTCTTTTTTGCATTTCGTCTCTTTCATCTCTTTCAGCACTCCACACGTGCAACACCCACGTTTTACACATTGATCTGCACTGTCACTTCTAACAGATTAAAGCATAAGCTATTACATAAGATTTTTCCGGAAGGATGACGGCGTAAACACGCGTCCGGCCATTCTGATTTATGTTTTTCGCGATTTCCCTAAATCGCTTCAGGCAAATGACGGGATGGTTCATTTGACAGGGCACTTCCGACTTCCTTCCCCATCTTTCCATTCGATGGGACCGATGACTACGCTGTTTAGTCCCCTCCCCAAAATCAACTAACCAACCAACCAACCAACGAAATTTTTACCCTCTATCGTTCAATTGCACACAGCCAACTTTTTCCATGTTTTCATCTGTGGTTGCAGTTTCAGAATTCGCTTCAAGTGGGCCATCTTCAAATACAGTATGGCCTCATTGAATTCAGGCGACTTTTAGATATTTAATACGGAATAACAGACTCCCGTTGCGATAAAGGGTCCAAAACAAAGAATATTATGACTGAACGATGTTTCATATCAAGTATTGGAACGAATGATTACTTTAAACAGTCCTATAAACAATGTTGATCGAGGTGACACGTGACTTATTTGATTATATACCAAGTATGAACATAATGAAACAAAAGCTTCATTTACACCAACGCCATCATCGCGGCAGATAGCAACCTGTCTTGCCCTTGTAAATGGTAGAGCCTTAATGGGAAGGAATGTTAGTGCTGTTAACATGGAGGCAATTCGAGAAGAATACTTGTTCTTTTCGGAAAAGGCGGGTTAAGGAATCCGCTATGGCGTTGTCGAAGGAACAATTCTAGTATTCGCCTGGTCTGATTCAGTGAAACCACAGGAATACCTGAACCACGATGGTTGGAAGAGGGTTTGAACCTTGCTCTTACCGAATGATTTCATTGTACATTCAACGCGCAATCAGACTATGTCCTGCTTTGATAGACTCCAGCCGGCCGAAGTGGCCGTGCGGTTCTAGGCGCTGCAGTCTGGAACCGCGAGACCGCTACGGTCGCAGGTTCGAATCCTGCCTCGGGCATGGATGTGTGTGATGTCCTTAGGTTAGTTAGGTTTAAGTAGTTCTAAGTTCTAGGGGACTAATGACCTCAGAAGTTGGGTCCCATAGTGCTCAGAGCCATTTGAACCATTTTTTTGATAGACTCCAGAGAAGTGGGATACAAGTAATAAATGTGTGTCAGTACAGAGTTTTCAAAAAATGTACACAGTTTCATAGTCACTATTCTTGAAATAAAATGAAATGTAACTACTTTCGTTGTAGGGTAGTGTAACTTTTTTTCAACGTATGGCGGAACTCACTTAAGCTACCTTCGAGCAGCGAAAAGATGTCTATAGTATGAAGGGCAGACATAGGTCACCGCCGGGTAATAAAAGACTCATTACTACCACTGTAGTTCGAGAAAAGGACGGGTTTGCAGGTAAGGTTGTGCAGTGTAACGAGGCGTAATTCATAATGACCGGTACGGCGGATCGCCACAGTTATATGTACTGGGCTCCTTTAAATTTACATATTCAAGTGAACACATCTGATGTATGACCAGATAATTAGCACATTAGAGATTGTCCAGAGCCAGGTCGAGATGGATGTGATACTGTATTCCGCCCATAGCCTGCTTGCACAACTATAGAGAATACCCCAAAAAGTTGAGACACTGAACAATACTATGAGCAATGTCGACTACGTATTACGACCTATGCCAAAACCGTTATCTACCTTCATGCGTGCGAACAAGTCAAACCAGCAATGCAGCTTCTCTCTTTACTGATACCACGAATACTCCAGGTTCAAATACCGTATCGGATTCGGTGAAGCTGATTTCCAAAAAATGAAAAAAAAATGGTTCAAATGGCTCTGAGCACTATGGGACTCAACATCTGAGGTCATAAGTCCCCTAGAACTTAGAACTACTTAAACCTAACTAACCTAAGGACATCACACACATCCATGCCCGAGGCAGGATTCGAACCTGCGACCGTAGCAGTCGCGCGGTTCCGGACTGACGCGCCTAGAACCGCTTGGCCACCGCGGCCGGCCTAGCTGATTTCGAATCGTACCCTGGACAACCTGAGCAGTACATTCCCCACACACAACACCCCATATCTCAGGAACAGTGGGGTAGATTCATGTTCACAGATGAGTCTGTGTAACCATAAGAGCGATTCCAACACTCTATTCATATGACATGCTTCTGGAACACATTGCAACACTGCCAATATTATGGAAAGGGAAGATATGGTCGCACCAGGACCACTTCTGGAACGGTATCATGTTACGATCACATTCGCCACTGCATGTTTCCTACGCTATTGTGATGGGTCTCATCTACGGCAACCACATCCAGTATCGGTATGTGCGTCTTTTTCGTGGTGCGTATGGATCTGCAGTCCAATGGACGACTGTTAATACTTGACCACAACAGGTGCAAGGATGACTCTAACAAGAGGGCATCAGTGGCTTTGAGCACAAAGGGACTTAACATCTGAGGTCATCAGTCCCCTAGAACTTAGAACTACTTAAACCTAACGAACCTAAGGACATCACACACATCCATGCCCGAGGCAGGATTCGAACCTGCGATCGTAGCGGTCGCGCGGTTCCACACTGAAGCGCCTAGAACCGCTCGGCCGCACTGGCCGGTAGGGCATCAGTGTTTCATATCACGGCCTTAAATACAATCCAGTCTGCATGGGAAGCATAAGCAAAAGGTTTTGTCTAGAGGCTAATACAAAGAGATATATTTTTTGCTTTATTTTCTTTGTCTTTTCTTTGTACTTAGGAGACAATTGCAACTGTATGTTTTATAATTTTGGTCCTATTCATGTCTTGTATTTGCTGTTTATGAAATTGTTATTTTCCATCCTTTCTCACGTTGAGTACTTACACATTTATTAACACGAGGTTTAAATCATTTCTAGCAAGATAATATAGAATTGTAGTTTAGCCTAAGAGCATGAATGTTGTAACCTGTGTAATGTTATCTGAGAGAGGTCGAATTTTAGAAATGTATCTAGATGTCGCTAGGTGTCATTCACAACAATGGTGTCTGGAGAGAAGTGACTTGACTCTGATTGTTGAGTCGTTCGCGAGCGTGGGAATAGTGTGTTCACTGATTGTTGAGTCGTACGCGAGCGCGGGAATAGTGTGTTCACTGATTGTTGAGTTGTACGCGAGCGCGGGAATAGTGTGTTCACTGATTGTTGAGTTGTACGCGAGCAGTTTTTGAGAGTGTGTAGCACCTACGGTATTGGTACATAGCACGGACGGGGAAGCTAAAAGCTAAACATATTTCAGTGCGCCAATTTCGTGGATTAACACCTCGTAAAAGAAACTTGGTAACACCGTGTGCAGTCACCAGAATCACGCGGCCGCGGAATGGAAGGATTCCAGTGTGCGCAACACGAACTGCTAGACAGTGGAGAGAAAGTTAATGCTTTCTATGTAAAGCACAAGCTGTGACATTGTGGTAAAAGAATTAACTTCTAGCCACAAACTAAATATCCACGGAATAATAATCGGAACACTATAATGTACGGACTGTAATGCAACGTGTTTGACAAATGAATTACTTCTGAGGCACATCGCAGACTCTGATGTATGAAAGTACCTTTCCCTATAATATTATCTGAAAGCAACAAGGTCAGACTGTGGTAATAAATGATTAACATGCGCTGTGAAGTTTGCAAACATCACGTGTTTGCTTAGTGGAGTGTGTTCGATTTACATCACCAGCTACGGGTACATCGAGTAACAAGGATATTGGAAATATCGCACGTCTCTTCATCACTTATTAGACTAGTGGCCATATGGAAGAGAACAATTACAACACCGACTATTAGTGAGGATTACATTGTTCATTTATGGACTGCCAGCGAGTGAAGATGACGCGTTGACGATATTAGCTAAGCGATAATTTACTGGATATATAAAAAAAAGACTGGAAGCACTTCTCTCATAGGCACATGTCATAAACAATTTTGTAGTAAATATATCATTTGCACTGAAATTATTTGTACAACTTCTCACTGTTATTCCGTTTTTCACGTAACTGAAACCTAAGCAATTTTAAAAAGCACTACCACTAATTTTCAAATACAAAAATTTTTATTTTTTGTTTCTTTCATCTTTTGCTACATACAAATCTGCACTTACATTGGTGGAGTCTTTCGAAAGCGTGAAAACTGTGAACCCCATCGATGCGTGTTACACGACATTTGGTTACATATTAGCACTCGTCGCGCTATGATATTCGAAAGCCATGGGTGGCGCCTTGCTTATTTGTTTGGTGAATATTAGTAATCGGTTGTCTGGGTGAGTGCAATATTCAGGTAATTTTGAGGTTACAATTTATGGGTTCAGTTACGGATACTCCAGCATACACGTACACGATTCATTGGAAAAGTATCAGGTTTCCTCTGCTTTTATTATATGAACACGATCATTAATGGTAGACATAATATTACGCAAATCCCTGATTCGTTACAGTTTACAGATTTAATACAGAGTATTCCTGGAATGACAGGTGTTACTTCAGTCCTCGCTGAACGGTCTGACCCACAGCATGGAGAACTGTTGTCATGTGATCAGTTTTCTAGTGCGCCGTTTGGAAGCACTGTGGATGAAACATTAGTCGTCATGTTTTTGTAAGCACAACAGATAAAAAATGTGTCACCCTCAGGAGGCAACACCACGCTAGAGTACCTAGCATTCAGTATATTTTTTGGAGCGGGGAGTCGAGTTATCAGTCTTCTGGTTCGTTTCCCGTCAACCTCTTATCCTCTACAGCTCCCTCAGGTACCAAGAAGTTATTTCGCGATGCCTTCTCACACGTCTGTTCCTGTCCTTCTTATTTCGGTGTTTTCCATACGTTCCTTTCTTCGTCGATGCTGCAGAGAATCTCGTCAAACCTTATCTTCTATAGAACTTAGCACCACACCTCAAACTCTTCGATTCTCTTCATTTGTGGTTTTCCGACAGTCCGTGATTCACTGCCGTCAACTGAGACCCAAACATATAGTCTCAGAAATTTATTGCTCAAGTCAGGCCGATCTTCGATGCTAGTAGACTTATTATGGGCCTTCGACCATAGATACTAGTAGACTGGCCTTGCTGTGCAGAAGCTATGGGGCTGGTGTGGCTCCAACATAAACCACGTGACTGTTGGCAAAACGTGGCGGGATTTCAAATCAGCGGTCTGCGATTCTATGTTTGTATCGGATTTTCCCCACATTTCTCAATTGACTGCCAAACGCTTCCAACAAAAACTACTTTTTTATTTATGAAAAATTATGCCAGAACTACATTTGACCTGGATTTGTTCAAAGTACCATTTATAAAATCTAACAAATACATCGAACGCCACTCTGGTGGGCAGCGGGACGAAATTACTATAAACGTCGTTAAAATTCTTTTAAACAGTAAGAGTGGGCTCGTGTCAAAACTTTAAACATTGTATTCGCAACGTTTCGAGCTCTAGTCACTTATGAAAGAAATTGGCTATGGGAATTATGTCAACTATAGGTGTCAAAATTGTTTACTTTAGGAGCAGGTCCATTTTAGAGTATCAATTTTAGGTGCACTTCAAAGGTTCAGTTCCCACTATTTTTACAAAAGTTTAAACTACCAGTTTAAAAAAATGATATTTTAGATGAAAGATGAGACTTTGCCGTTTCAGAAAATAATTTTGGAGCCTAGGTTTAAAAATGACAGACACTGTAAATACAAATTATAGATATACATTGTACATAATAACTAACCTATCAAAACACTTCTCCGCGAAGTGCTTCGAGCAAAGGCGCGTATGTGCAAACGGCTTAATTTTTTTTCGTTTCAGGGCCTGTATCCAAAGCTGCCTTCGGTTTTCATCCTCACGGGACCTATGACTAGGAACGAGAAACGATTATACTTACTTCTGTAACCGAATTATCACAGATACTTTCCAAAATGTAAAATGAGTCTGACTTTACAGGCATCGCTTTCAACACTTTAATTTACGTGATACTCTATTTCAAGCGTAAAAAACATATAAAAGTCACTTCAGCAGATTTCAATAAACGCATCTGCACTATCATAGAAACACTTACACGTGAAATGTAAAGCCATTTCCCCGACAAAACGCTGAGTACAGCCATAAGCGCAACACGAAATAACCATGTTTTGCCAACATTCACGTGACTTTAGCCCAGAGATGTTGGAGCCACGAAAATGACGTCAGGGCCAGTCTATTATATTTATGGTCGAAGTTATGGGCGGAAATGCCCTCTTTGCCTGTGCTAATCTGGACTTTATGTCCTCTTTGATTCGTCCGTCACGTGTTCTTTTTCTTCCAAGACAAAAAAAGTCCTTCAGTTCGTCTACTTCAAATTCATCAATTTTTAAGTTAAGTGCACCAATAATCTCGTTTCTGCCATCTTCAAATGTCTTTCTTCTGTTTACTGCCAATACCCATTGTAAGGTGGCCTGTCACTTTGGTTTTTGTATGTTATTGATGTGCATGTCAGAAAGAGAGAGAGAGAGAGAGAGAGAGAGAGAAAGCAACGTTACTGTTAAACAATCTTTGGTCTTGTTGTGGCACAGCCTTTGCCTCTGCACAGCCCGATATATTCTTAGTTGAGGTGTGGTAGGTGATGGACGTATATAGTAGTGCTGCATGGACTTGTGATTATACCCGTTAGATCAAGAAAGATTGAATATAAAGGGCAGCAGGGATGAACTAGATGTATATATTAGAATGCAAAGAGAACATATATCCTGACTAATGCCCTTATTTTTGAAGAGAAGAAGTTTGAGGTAAGACTGCAGCACTGCGCAGCTAGTTTCTCAGAATGATTATTGTCAGCTAATTAACTTTAGTCATTTGCTCATAGCTGAGAGAAAGACCACCCCACTTTCCTGACACATGCATTAACGTATTAATTGATTAATCTGTTTGATTTTTATGGAAATTCTCTGTTAACAGTGTACGCTCTTGAAATCATTGTTCGCTTTGTTAAGGATAGTATTGTTCAGACGTATGTCACGCATGAAGAAGACGTGAAGCTCTACTCTATATTTTTGAATATTTACTTCATTCTAAAATCGTTGTCTTCGAATATAATTTCTTAGGAATAGTTACTTTCCTAACTCACTGTCTATTGTAACGCTTTATCACGTATCACGGTTCGAATATAGTTTGGCACTGTTATTTAGAAATAGAAATCTAGCTTAGCCACTGCATGCCTGATGTTTTCGATAAATCTGGAACTATTCTGTCAAGACGCGAGGTAAGTGGAAATTTTGATTGGGGCCAGATAACTATTTAACTTCAGTTGCGCATTTAATATAAAGACAAATAGTATTCAGATCAGTTACAGTTCAATGTACGAAACTGACAGTAAGGATCATCTTGACACCCTGCACACACAATCAATTATTTTTTCACATCGTGCAGGAACTACGATTATTAAGGGTTTTCAATACAAATTGCTTATCAAAGAGCACAATACGTTTCGCGTTAAAGCATACATCATTGCAGTATGCTACAGAGAAAAGTGAAGGCAGAAATTCAGTCCATGCTAGAACAGGGAATCATAGCACCCGCAGTCGGTTCATATAACAGCCAATTACAAATTGTGAAGAAGAAATATGGCCCTATTAGACTTGTGATGGAATCTACAGAGATTAACACTATTATTGAAATGGAAACAGACTGACCACACATATTAGAAGTACTCTTGTAAAATTTTTTATGGTGTGCAAATTTAGTCTTCAGTAGACCTCCGTATAAGTTTTTGGCAAACAGAATTATACCAATATTGTAGAAAATATGTGTGCTACCAGTTTCGCAAATTAGCTTTTGGTTTCAGCATCTCGTGAGTTGCTATCATACGAGGTTTTGAACACTATTTTACCAGTCTACCTTGAAAGACACATGACATCCTATGTTGCTAATATACTTCCAGCAGAAAAATCTTGCTCACAGCATAACCGTATTTTGAGAAGCTTACTGCACGTTTTTGAGGATTCGAGAATCACTGTCAACTTAGAAAAATCAGAGTTTGGGAAAACGAGAGTAAAATTTCTTGGTCATATCATTTCATCAGGAGGTACTGAACCAGACCTAGAAAAACTTGAAGCAATTACAACAGTCCCTCCTTCTTCCACAAAATGTCAAATTTGACGGTTCCTTAGTTTAGGAAGTTTTTATCTACGTTTTTTAAATATGAAAATTCTTGACACTCCTAAATTATATTCACTTATTGGAAAAACGCCATATGGCACTGGAATGAACAAGCACAGTTAGAGTTTCAGCGTTTGAAAGATACATTCCTTAATGCTACAATATTTACTCATCTTGATTTATCACGAAACTTTTGCTTATCAACGGACTCGTCAATAATTGGGCTTGGCGCTCATCTATTCCAAGAATTTAAAGAGTATGGTATTATTGTGCAGGGAAGTGTAGCATTTGCCAGTCTTGTCTAAATCTGAAAGGAATTATTCTGTAACCAAGTTGGAAGCATTGGGAGGTACATTGATCATCGAGCACTCCAATTTTCAATGTCATCTAAACCAAACCATGTGCGATTGAAATGATGGGCTTTGTATTTACAAGAGTTTAACTTCACTGTTGTTCACATTTCTGATACTCAAAATATTGTAGTGGATACTTTATCCCGTGCTCATATTGGTTTTGTCAAGAACACTTCTGAAAATGCTCTGGAGAAAAACTTCAGTTAAAGACTCTATGTAGATAGACGTAACAAGTAAATGGTAAGACAAAAGAAACGTTGCAATATGACAATTTTATTTGGTACGTAACAACATCCTTTTCAAAAGATTTGCAGTCAGTGACTTTTGTGTTGTGTGCATGCCCAATGATTTTGTAAATAAGTTTACTTGGTATACACAACTTAGCTACATTCGCTTCGGTCCGAGAAAATGCTTTCACGAACTCCGCACAACTCGTTACTTTAATAAGGAGCAGAAGATAATACAGAGAGTTTTAGTAAAATGCAAACTGTGTCAGAAAATCAAACCATCAAGTATTACGCATCGAGCACCATTATTTCCTATAATTCCTTCTAAACTGAAGAGTTGGCTGCAGCAGACCTGTTAGGACCTTTTGTTAAATCACTCAGTGGATTCTCATACATTTTTGTTGTCGTTGAACTGATTTCAAAATTCGTTTCATTCGATCTTTTACGTAAAGCTACTGCCATAACTATATCTAAAGCCTTTGTTAATAATTTCCTACGAGAAGTTGGTCACATTGATAAACTTATTTTCGACAACGGTCCATAATTTCGCTAAAATATTTGGTTACGCACTTTACGACGTCACAAAATTAGACCTATTTTATTTCATTCTATTAGCCTCAGAACAAACCTTCAGAATGCATTACGCGAGAAATTAACAAGCTCTGCAGTTACACGAGGGTCGTCCACAAAGTAAGTTCCGTTTCTATTTCTATCCGCGGCAACGCTACGATCTCAGTTCAGAGCATGTGCGGCAGTTATTCTGACTCAAGGAGAAGACATTTTCAGATTGCTGCTGCCGACGTGTGCTTTGTAGCGCTTCTTCATAATGTCAGCTGTAATTGAAAATGCCGCCGCTCGGCGCAATTTCTTAATGGTCTCGCAATAGCCGTGTGCATTGATTGTTTGACCTCGTGGTAATAAATCAATCAGGAAAATGCCTATGCTGTCCCAAAAAACAGTGCACTTGACTTTTCGAGGTGTCAAGATTTGCCTAGGCTTAACCTTCGTTGGGGATGAAGTGTGCTTCCATTTCATTAATTGCCGTTTGGTTTAAGGGGTGTCGTACGATAGCCAAGTTTCATCCCCCGTGACTATTTGAGAAAGAAAACCATCGCCTTCTTCATTATAGCGTGTCAAAAACTGAAGTGCACTGTCCATCCGTTGTTTTTTGTGTTGTTCAGTAAGAATTTTGGGTACCCAATGTGAGAAAGTTTTCAAAATTTCAGTTTTTCAATAACAATTTCATGAATAAATGATCGTGAAATTTGCTTAACTTCTCTAGCGAGGGCACTAAGTGTAAGCTTACGGTTGTGCTTTATCATCTCTTCAATTGTGTGAACCACTTCACCAGTAACCACTTCATTCTTCACCGTGCACTAGATCACGTCCTTTATTGAACAGTCTGACACATCTTGTAACCATTGAATCACTCATAGCAGTTTGTTCGTAAACCTCACAACAGATGAATTTCCTTTGGTTTAACTTTCTTCGTATTTAGAAAACGAATCACAGATCTGATTTCACACCCGGCGGCTTTTTCAATTACGGCTGACATTATAAAGATGCACTACAAAGCACACGTCGGCAGCAGCGACCTGAAAATGGCGTACATGTCTTCTCCTTGAGTCAGAATAACTGCCGCGCTTGCTCGGAACTGCGATCGTAGTGCTGCCACGGATGGTAATGGAAATGGAACTTACTTTGTGGACGACCCTCGTACACTCCTGGAAATGGAAAAAAAAAAACACATTGACACCGGTGTGTCAGACCCACCATACTTGCTCCGGACACTGCGAGAGGGCTGTACAAGCAATGATCACACGCACGGCACAGCAGACACACCAGGAACCGCGGTGTTGGCCGTCGAATGGCGCTAGCTGCGCAGCATTTGTGCACCGCCGCCGTCAGTGTCAGCCAGTTTGCCGTGGCATACGGAGCTCCATCGCAGTCTTTAACACTGGTAGCATGCCGCGACAGCGTGGACGTGAACCGTATGTGCAGTTGACGGACTTTGAGCGAGGGCGTATAGTGGGCATGCGGGAGGCCGGGTGGACGTACCGCCGAATTGCTCAACACGCGGGGCGTGAGGTCTCCACAGTACATCGATGTTGTCGCCAGTGGTCGGCGGAAGGTGCACGTGCCCGTCGACCTGGGACCGGACCGCAGCGACGCACGGATGCACGCCATGACCGTAGGATCCTACGCAGTGCCGTAGGGGACCGCACCGCCACTTCCCAGCAAATTAGGGACACTGTTGCTCATGGGGTATCGGCGAGGACCATTCGCAACCGTCTCCATGAAGCTGGGCTACGGTCCCGCACACCGTTAGGCCGTCTTCCGCTCAAGCCCCAACATCGTGCAGCCCGCCTCCAGTGGTGTCGCGACAGGCGTGAATGGAGGGACGAATGGAGACGTGTCGTCTTCAGCGATGAGAGTCGCTTCTGCCTTGGTGCCAATGATGGTCGTATGCGTGTTTGGCGCCGTGCAGGTGAGCGCCACAATCAGGACTGCATACGACCGAGGCACACAGGGCCAACACCCGGCATCATGGTGTGGGGAGCGATCTCTTACACTGGCCGTACACCACTGGTGATCGCCGAGGGGACACTGAATAGTGCACGGTACATCCAAACCGTCATCGAACCCATCGTTCTACCATTCCTAGACCGGCAAGGGAACTTGCTGTTCCAACAGGACAATGCACGTCCGCATGTATCCCGTGCCACCCAACGTGCTCTAGAAGGTGTAAGTCAACTACCCTGGCTAGCAAGATCTCCGGATCTGTCCCCCATTGAGCATGTTTGGGACTGGATGAAGCGTCGTCTCACGCGGTCTGCACGTCCAGCACGAACGCTGGTCCAACTGAGGCGCCAGGTGGAAATGGCATGGCAAGCCGTTCCACAGGGCTACATCCAGCATCTCTACGATCGTCTCCATGGGAGATTAGCAGCCTGCATTGCTGCGAAAGGTGGATATACACTGTACTAGTGCCGACATTGTGCATGCTCTGTTGCCTGTGTCTATGTGCCTGTGGTTCTGTCAGTGTGATCATGTGATGTATCTGACCCCAGGAATATGTCAATAAAATTTCCCCTTCCTGGGACAATGGATTCACGGTGTTCTTATTTCAATTTCCAGGAGTGTTTATTGTCATCGTAAATACCAGAGTCTGGACAAACACATTCACACATTCCAAGAGATCAAGAGATTCTCAATGAGTTACCACACGATTCTACATCGTTATCTCCGTTTTTTTTTTTTTTTTTTTTTTGGTCATCAGTCTTCTGACTGATTTATTTGATGCGGCCCGCCACGATTTCCTCCTCTCCTGTGCCAACCTCTTCATCTCAGAGTAGCACTTGCAACCTACGTCCTCAATTATTTGCTGGGTGTATTCCAATCTCTTTCTTCCTCTAGTTTTTGCCCTCTGCAGCTCCCTCTAGTACCATGGAAGTCATTCCGTGATGTCTTATCAAATGTCCTATCATCCTCACCCTTCTCCTTCTCAGTGTTTTTCACATATCCTTTCCTCTCAGATTCTGTGCAGAACGTCCTCATATCTTACCTTATCAGTCCACCTAATTTTCAACATTCGCCTGTAGCACCGCATCTCAAATGCTTAGATTCTTTTCCGTCCTGGTTATCCCACAGTCTGTTTCACTACCATACGATGCTGTGCTCCAGCCGTACGTTTTCAGAAATTTCTTCGTCAAATTATGGCCTATGATCGATACTAGTAGGCTTTTCTTGATCAGGGATGCCCTTTTTGCCAGTGCTAGTCTGCTCGTGATGTCCACTTTGCTCCGTCCGTCATTGGTTATTTTGCTGCCTAGGTAGCAGAATTCCTTAACTTGATCTACTTTATGATCATCAGTCCTGATGTTAAGTTTCTCGCTGTTCTCATTTCTGCTACTTTTCATTTCTTTCGTCTTTATTCGATTTACTCTCGAACCATATTCTGTACTCAAAGATTGTTCATTCCACTCCGCATATCACGTAATTCGTCTTCACTTTCACTCAGTGTAGCAATGTCGCCAGAGAATCGTATCATTGATATCATTTCATCTTGAATTTTAATTCCACTCCTGAACCTTTCTTTTATTTCCGTCATTGCTTCTTGGATGTGCAGAGTGAACAGTAGGGTGGAGAAACTACATCCCTGTCTTATACGCTTTTTAATCCGAGAGCCACGCTCTTATTCGCCCAGTCTTATTATTCCTTCTTGACTCTTGTATATAAAGTATATTACCTGGCTCTCCCGATAGCCTACTCCTATTTTTCTCAGAATTTCGAACACCTTGCACCATTTTACATTGTCACCATCGTGATACTTTTTCAGTTACAGACCACATGTCCTCTGGATACACGTTACGTGACTTTAATGCAGTGGTTTCCATTGCCTTCTGCATCCTCAAGTCGTTGATCATTGCCGATTCTTGCACCTTTAGAGGCAGTTTCCCTCCCCAAGGACAAGAGAGCGCCCTGAACATCTGTCCGTTCCTCCACCCTTTTTGACAAGGTCATTGGCAGAATGAGGGTGACCTCTTATGTCGGAAGTCTTCGGCCGCCAGTGCTGATTGTTAATCAAAATTTAAATGGTGGTGTGTTTCAAAACAGTGACCGAGGACGTTTTGATTACTAACCAAAGACACCACCCCTACACAACGGGTGCATCTCAATTATTTTTCTTCAAAAATGAACAATCACTAGATCGTATCAGGGAGTTAATACTATTTCCAGCTTCGAAAAAACTACGTCGTACGTAAGTAGTAGATATAGTGCTAAAGAACATCAAACGGGCTGCAGAAAGGAGAGAGAAATCTCAGCAAGACCAAGTAAACATCAGAAAGCTACAGTTTGGAGAGAAAATTCTGAGTAAATCTCCTCCCCTGTCATGTAACAGCAAGTATCTTAGTCACAAATTCTTTCTTGTGTATGAGAGACATTACAGGATTCATAGAACTGTACACAACTATGGAGTGGAAATTGAAACTGTTCGGACACACGTGAGCAAAGAAGTTCATCATGTTTCACATATCAAACCACATATATAATATAATCCTATTTACTAAAGTTGTACCTAGAAGATAGAACTACATGTCACCTATTTTGAAAATATTTCTTGCATTACAGCCCACAGAAATAATTAGCGATAAACAATGCTATTGTACCGCAAGCCGAAGCGAATCCCGTCGCGCAGCGGGAAGCTTTTGACAAGAATCGGGCGACTATCGTCGCGCAACAAACTTCATTCATCAGGCAACGAATCGAACGATTTGCCGCCACGACGCATAAGCTAAACAAACTGCTACGAACTCCGAAATTTCACCTATAATCCGAATAAGGACAAATAATTTATAATAAAATGAACGTTAACAGTATTTTTTAAACCAATTCTGAGAGGAATTTTTGGCTGTACACAGGGATGGTAATACAGAGTCATAACATTTTCTACCACTTTTGATGAGATACAAACGCTGTTAGGACACTTATTTTGCTGTCTGGAAAGAAGCGTGATAAATATTTTGATGTAAGAAGTTTCCTAGGATCTGTTTTGAGGTAGTAAAGTTGTGTTTGCTGAACTATAATTTTTACGATTATAGCTATGAAGTGTTATTTATGTGGAAGTACGTGGACGAAAACAGAGCACGGAACTGTTATTTGAAGCGTATATTCAGACGAACATGATTAATGTTGTAACATAAGAGATTTGGTGAGGTACATGAAATGATAGTTATGAGATTTATGATGCACACCGTAGTAGAATGAGCCAATCATTATGACGATTAATGAAGAGAAAGAGTGAATGAGTAACAGTTACGGCACATGAACCATATTTCTTGTAACAGTCAGTTTTTATACTATGTGGATGCATTTCGTGTTTATAAGCGTAAGAGTAAGTTTTTGAAAAGATGTGGCTCGATGACAATAGTGAATTAAGGTAAAGTGTCTTGAGACAACGCAGTTGTTTCTTTGATGTGGAATTTATAATTATCTGATGCAAATTATTCAACCTTTTTACTACACATATACATAATTTTTTTCATCGGAACAATAAGACATGTAAAAGCTATACTTTACAATAATTCGAGAAGCGTATATTTCTGTGTCTATTCGTGAACGAAAAATGTTTTGCAAATATGTGGCTCAGCATTGATTGCTACTCGCATTGATTGCTACTCCGTACTAATGCACACTCTTTTAGCATATGGTAACTAGATGAAATTTTTGTGGCTTGTCTTTGTGTTGGTGTCTATTTTCTTGCTGTTACTGATGACTAACTTTTTTTCTGATTTGTACGAGTACATAGAAACATGCACGCGAAAATTTACCTTCTACTGAATGCTTTATGTATATATATGAAACGATATGACCACAATATTGTCCATTCATCTAGGCATTTGGGAAATTTTAAATTTTGGAAAGTGAAATTCATCACTAGCGAGGTGTGACATGGTTAGACAATATGCAGGAAGTACGTAGGATACTAGTGATGATTTTTTTTTTATTTTTCCGCTTTACTCTTTTTGCCATGGCATAGGATAAGATTTTTTATATCTATTTTTTTACTAACATATGTGACACTGCAGACTAACAGTCTTCTTATATTTACAGATTATGTAACATAATAACATGCATTGCTTCAGCGCAAGGAATTTTCAGGTAGTATTTGCCTTTGAAATTATGTCTTTTATTGAGGTTCTTTATAGTGCATAATCTCTGTATAAATTGTTACTACAGGATGCGGCGCCATTAGTATAATAATTAAGGTAAGCGTAGTACTGTAGGTAGCTCTCATAAGTGATGGAAGGTGTATAAGAAATTATGAAAGATGTCTAAGGAGGAAACAAAGAGAAAAAGGTCAGAAAGAGCAAAAATGAAACATGAGAAATGGTTAGGTATGGCAAAGATGACAACTATTTAGGTATGCTAATGGAGCTAAACAATACGAACTTACAACAAAGTATGAAACATACGAGAAAAAGAAGCAAAGCGATACAAATAAACAGTGCTATATGTTGGAAGTTTGATGAAATTATGAGAAAAATGAGTATCGGGTACATAAACTAAAGGATGAAATATAACTATATAGCACGCTAATTATGGACCGTATCAAGTATAACAATAGAGTCATTTGACTGACTGCACAAAGTACCTCAGTTACTCCATAATCCATGTTTTTTCCTGATTATGTATTTGTGTTCTCGGTATCTTTGTATGTGACCACTATCCTTATGTGCTTATTTCATGTGTGTGACCATTATCCTTATGTGTCTCTTTCTACCTTATTCCATGTAGTTTTGTGTATTTTTACGGATTTTATACATACATATTTATTACAATACATTTAGAATTTTCTGTAGGTCATTCTGTAGACAAATAAGAACTATTTCTTATCATGCCTATTACTTTACACTGTTTTATATGATTTACTTGTCTTATATTTCTGTAATTCATTATTGTAAAACGATGATGCTATTTTTTTCTTAGATTTTTATAGAGATAGAAATCTCTTGTTACAATTACACTACATGCACATTTCATATGCACAATTATGTAAAATCTTATTACTCTTGTCTTATTATGGGTAACTGTATATTGTAAATGTAACAAATCGTAACTTATTGACCAGGGTAGAAGATATATGTCTACTGATTATATACCGAAACATTCTCGCCAAATGTTGGCGTACTTCACCGATACCAGCTGCAACTGACTTTTATTAGGAACTCTTTGTTAGGAACTCTTCGATATTGCAAGATGACTTTGGGGTTATCATTGGATCTACAGTGTGCTTCAAGCAGATACTACGACATTTTACTGTTTGTGTGCGGGTGGGGTTGTCAGCTGAGAACTATTTAGTCTCACTGAACCTGCTTCCACATAAGTTGCCCCAACAGTGACATTATTGCAACGAGCTAATGAAAGTATGGTCGTTTGCGACAAAGACACTCTTTTAGCTATTTTCGTCGTGGTAAAAAAAAAAAAAAAAGACAGTGTAGTTCACCAATACTACTTCAGTACAAAATGTGACAAACAAACTTTAAAAGTAGCCTTGTTCAGAACGTTTTGATAGACATAATGAAACATGATAACCTAGCTGTGGTAAATTCTATTGATTACGTCATTTCTATATTCTTGACTATTGTGAAGATGTTTTACTTATAGTTCTTTAATTCATATTCCTGTAATGCTATTTTCACTTTGTATTTGTAACATGTTTTGTATGTTCCTATCCATCATGTTTAGCATTTTGCATTTTGTCCTCATCCCATTCCTGTCTGAAATGACTCTCGTACAAAACTCTACCGGGGGAGGTATTCATGTCATTTTAGGTTTTGTATATTATATACGTGCAAGTCATAGAGAGAGTAGAGAGAGAGAGAGAGAGAGAGAGAGAGAGAGAGAGAGCAAGTTACGTTATTGTTAAACATTCTTTGGTCTTACTGTGGCACAGTTTTTGCTTCTGAGTGTTCTGATACATTGAAGTTTGACAGGTGATGGACGTATTTAATAATGCTGTGTGGAGTTGTGATTGTATCTGTTAGATGAAGAAGGACTAATTGCGAAGGACAGCAAGGATAAATTAGATGGTATTTCTGAAGTGAAAAAGTTTGAGGTAAGGCTGCAGCATTGCGCAGCTAGTTTATTGGAATGATTACTGTCAGCTAGTTAACTTTGTTCATTCGCCCAGAGCTGAGAGAAAGACCACCCCACTTCCCTGAGTCATGCATTAACGTATTAATTGATTAAGCTGTTTGATTTTTATAGAAATCTCTGCTAACAGTATAACCTCTTGGAATAATTGTTTACTTTGTTAAGCATAGTATTGTTTAGACGTATGTTATGTATGAGAACCACCCGAAATTTTACTCTGTGTTTTTGAATATGTACTTCATTCTAAAATCTTTTTCGTGCAATATTATTTCTTAGGAATAGTTACTCTCCCTATCGCACTGTTTATCATTACACATTATCACATCTCACAGTTTGGATGTAGTTTGGAAATTTTATTTAGAAATAAAAATCTAGCATAGGCACTGCCTACTTGGTGTTTGCTATTGTGTCCTCGAGAATTCTACAGCAATATTGTCAAGATGCGAGGTAAGTGCAAATTAGGGTCAGATAACTGTTTTACTTCAGTCGCGCGTTTAATATAAAGATAAGTTGTATTCAGGTCAGTTAAAGTGCAGTTCAAATTAGGTCCTGTTTAGTGAAAGGTTAGCATACGAGGTTAAGTTGGATAATATTTTGTGGGAACACTGTTTTGGTAATACGTAGTTTTTTGTACAGTGGGAGGTAAAGTTGTGTTAAATTTCAGGCAAATGTAGTAGGGAGGCTACAAAGTTTTGTACTTATTAGACTGTACATTACATTTATAACAGAGGTATTTCCTCTTCTGATTCACCGACGCTAACAACATCATCAGCGAATCTTAGTATTGATATCTTTCCATCTTGAATTTTAATCCCACTCTTAAACCTTTCTTGCATTACCGTCATTGCTACTTCGAAGTATAGGCTGAATGGTGGGGCCTAAACACTAATCACTGTCTTACACCACCTTTAATACTAGCGCTTCGTTTCTGGTCTTCCATTAATATTGTTCCCCCTTTTGTCTTATACGTGATGTATATTATCTATCTTTCTCTTTAGCTAAATCCTATTTTTCCTAGACTTTCGAACATCTTGCACCATTTTACACTGTCGAGAGCTCTTTCCAGGTTCTTAAGCGTTGTTTCCATCATCAGGCACAAAATCTGACTGCCTTTTAGGTTCCTTCGCCGTTCCTTAAGTCAGACTATTCAGATCTTTAATTTTGTTTTTCATTCTCATGTATATCATTCTTGGCAGTAACGTGGATCAGTGAGGTGTTAAGTTGATGGTGTGATCTCAAAATTACCTGCCATTGCTATCTTCTGGATTGTGTGTATGATATTTTTTCCGGAGGTATAATGATATGTTACAGGATTCATAGATTCTACACACCAACTTTAGTAGTCTCTTAGTTGCCACTTCCATCAATGATTTCAGAAGTTCTCAAGGAATATTAACTATACCTTCGTCCTCAGCTGGCTGTAATTCTTCCTAAGTTCTGTTAAACTCTGATTTTAAGGCTATATCTCCTATGTCTTCCATATAGACTACAATTTATTCGTCAGTCACATCAACAGCCAAGTTCTTTCCTTGATACAGGCCTTCAGTCCACTCTTTCCACCTATATCTCTCTCCCCTGCGCTTGACAGTGGAATTTTCATTTAACTGTTAATATTGGCGTCCTTTCTTTTAATTTCACCGAAGGTTGTTTTGACATTTTTTATATGCTGAATCAGCCCTTCCGACGACCATTTATCTTTCGATTTCTTCACATTTTTACTGCAGCCTATTTGACTTGCCTTCTTTGCACTTCCTCTTAGTTTTATTCCTAAGTAAATTGCATTTCTATATCTCAGAATATCCCTGAACATCTTTGTACACCTTCTTTCGTTGATCAATTCAAGTATTTGTTTTGTTACCCAAGGTTTCGTTTCAGATACCTTACTTCTTACTATTTGTTTCCGTTCGAAATCTGTGATTATCCCTTTTAGAGGTGTCCGCTCCTCTTCAGCTCAGCTGCCTACTGGGGCATGGATTATCAAAATGTCTGCAACCTTACAGAAATTCAGTTGCATCCCATCATTCCTCAGAACTCCAGTACCCCATTCTTTTCCACAATGATTCTTCCGTACGAATCTTTTGAAATTCAAAACTTTAGCCTACTCTTCATCATTACTAAATTGTGATCCTAGCCTATACCTGCTCTTGGGTACGCCTAAAATCCAGTATCTGATTGTGGAATCTCTGTAGGTCCATGACGTAATCCATCTAGAATCATCACATGTTTCCAGGGCCATTTCAAGTACACTGATAAGTTAAAACTTTACGACCACTTGATTAGTAGCTTGTTTGTCCATCTTTGGAACGAAGTCTGTTTTCTGTTCCTTCCCCACCAGTTGCTTTCAGATTCTCCATTATTATTAGAACGTCATCTCATTTTACATAATGAATTATTTCTTTTACGTCCCCCTAAACTTTCTTTACTCCTCAACTTCAGTTTCTGACGTCGTCAAGTATGTTTGATTTCTTGTCATTGACATTAGTTTGTTGTCGATTCTGATGAGAACCACTCTGTTAGTGACCCGTTGACAGAGATTGAATTTATGTACTTCCTTCCTGTTCATAACGAATTCTACTTACGCTATGCCATTTTATGCTGCTGTTGATATTACCCCTATACGTGACTGTAAAGTTTTATCTTCCTTCCATTTCACTTCTCAGACCCCCTCTGTACCTACAGGGTGTTTCAAAAATGACCGGTATATTTGAAACGGCAATAAAAACTAAACGAGCAGCGATAGAAATACACCGTTTGTTGCAATATGCTTGGGACAACAGTACATTTTCAGGCAGACAAACTTTCGAAATTACAGTAGTTACAATTTTCAACAACAGATGGCGCTGCGGTCTGGAAATCTCTATAGTACGATATTTTCCACATATCCACCATGCGTAGCAATAATATGGCGTAGTCTCTGAATGAAATTACCCGAAACCTTTGACAATGTGTCTGGCGGAATGGCTTCACATGCAAATGAGATGTACTGCTTCAGCTGTTCAATTGTTTCTGGATTCTGGCGGTACACCTGGTCTTTCAAGTGTCCCTACAGAAAGAAGTCACAGGGGTTCATGTCTGGCGAATAGGGAGGCCAATCCACGCCGCCTTCTTTATGTTTCGGATAGCCCAAAGCAATCACACGATCATCGAAATATTCATTCAGGAAATTAAAGACGTCGGCCGTGCGATGTGGCCGGGCACTATCTTGCATAAATCACGAGGTGTTCGCAGTGTCGTCTAAGGCAGTTTGTACCGCCACAAATTCACGAAGAATGTCCAGATAGCGTGATGCAGTAATCGTTTCGGATCTGAAAAATGAGCCAATGATTCCTTTGGAAGAAATGGCGGCCCAGACCAGTACTTTTTGAGGGTGCAGGGACGATGGGACTGCAACATGGGGCTTTTCGGTTCCCCATATGCGCCAGTTCTGTTTATTGACGAAGCCGTCCAGGTAAAAATAGGCTTCGTCAGTAAACCAAATGCTGCCCACATGCACATCGCCGTCATCAATCCTGTGCACTATATCGTTAGCGAATGACTCTCGTGCAGCAATGGTAGCGGCGCTGAGGGGTTGCCGCGTTTGAATTTTGTATGGATAGAGGTGTAAACTCTGGCGCATGAGACGATACGTGGACGTTGGCGTCATTTGGACCGCAGCTGCAACACGGCGAACGGAAACCCGAGGCCGCTGTTGGATCACCTGCTGCACTAGCTGCGCGTTGCCCTCTGTGGTTGCCGTACGCAGACGCCCTACCTTTCCAGCACGTTCATCCGTTACGTTCCCAGTCCGTTGAAATTTTTCAAACAGATCCTTTATTGTATCGCTTTTCGGTCCTTTGGTTACATTAAACCTCCGTTGAAAACTTCGTCTTGTTGCAACAACTCTGTCTTCTAGGCGGTGGAATTCCAACACCAGAAAAATCCTCTGTTCTAAGGAATCAACCATGTTGTCTACAGCACACTTGCACGTTGTGAACAGCTCACGCTTACAGCAGAAAGACGACGTACAGAATGGCGCACCCACAGACTGCGCTGTCTTCTATATCTTTCACATCACTTGCAGCGCCATCTGTTGTTGAAAATTGTAACTACTGTAATTTCGAAAGTTTGTCCGCCTGAAATTGTACTGTTGTCCCAAGCACATTGCAACAAACGGTGTATTTCTATCGCTGCACGTTTAGTTTTTATTGCCGTTTCAAATATACCGGTCATATTTGAAACACCCTGTACCTGGACTTTCGCATTTTGCTTTTAAGGTGCTTTAACTTTACTACCGTTTTCAAACATCTGACATCCACTCTCCAACTCGTATTATGTTACCATTTTGTTGGTTATTCAATATTATTCCATCCCGGACTGGGCAGTAATTCGGAATCTTGGCAGTGGAGAGATCGTCATGAGAATTTTCTCAGTTACAGGACACTTGTCTTATTGATACAATTGTGTGTCTTTAATGAAGTGGTTTCCATTGCCGCCTGTATCCTGATATGAGTGATTGATAATAATGCTTCCTTGTTTAGGGGCAGTTTCCCACCCCAATAGCAAGAGTTTGCTCTGAAATGGTGACCGTCCTCTGCCCTTTTTGACACGGCCGTTGACAGAACGAAGGTGATTCCTTATACCGAGCGTCTTTCGCCCCCACTGCAGATAATTTGTATTCGAAATTAAAGCAGTGAGCGGGTTTGAACCCTAGAGGTTTCGATTGCTAGTCAAAGGAGATACCCTCGAACATGGGTCCTAGCCTCCATTATAGCCTCCGTTTGACGAAGAAGAGTATCCACAAGTTTCACAGGCTATGTCAAATGCAGCTGAAGCCACTCGTTGATGAATAAATCTAGTAAAGCTACCGAATTGTGAGGATATCGATTGCCATTTTTCAAGCAGTGTGCCAAATTGTATCGGATTAAGGTTGGATGATTTAGTGGATCAGTTGAGTGCTTAGTTACTTCTCAAAGCAGGAAAATGCACGTAGGGCTGTGCTGTTATCTTAGGAGTGTCCACAGCATCCGCATATGCAGCTGTAAAAAGGAAGAACAACAACTGCGCAGGGAGAATGTTGAAAGAATGAAAGTTCATAGTAACCTGACTGATTGTGTCTTAGCCAAGGTATACAGTACACCGTCAGAAACTTCACGAAACCATCTCTGGCGTGAGCTACACTTTCCATACACTGAGGATTAAACGCTTCATTGGATCGTTGGTGCATTCGACGCCTAGCATCGTCTGTAAAGTGGGAAAACTGCGACTTCTCTGGTCTCAGTTCACTCCAGCTGCTGTCTACATTTAGAGTTATTTAACACATTGATGACGATCAGATTTTCTTGGTGCTGTGAGTGGTAGGGTTTTTGCGAAGTTTCCGACAGCAAATTATAACGGTACAGCCTCCCCCAGGACTCATATGAAATGACCGATACCTCCTTTTTTTATATGCATCCGGACAGTTATCGGACAATGCAGTGCTTCCTAAGGCCTTGTATGTGTGGCTTTATATATATCATTCTGTCCCATTTGATAAAAAAAAACCAGCGAAAGCATATGGAATGTTCTGGAAGGACGTGCATTGTCATAATTATCGGTGGATTGTTGTCATTGATAAAATTATGTACATATATTAAATTAAGTAGTCAATAAAGAAATTTTAATAATAAGTCCAGAAATAAATAACTAGAGACTGCAGGAGATATTAGTATGCAAATCAATGAAAATGATCGTATGGCATTGTTAGCCGGGAGGCTCCATGCGGGGAAGTTCGCCACCGTATTGCAAGTTCTTTTTAGGTGACGCCACCTCGGCGACTTTGCGCGTCAGTGATGATGAAATGATGATGAAGAACATACAACACCCAGTCATCACGAGGCAGAGAAAATCCCTGACCCCGCCGGGAATCGAACCCAGGACCCCGTGAGAGGGAAGCGAGAACGCTACCGCAAGACCACGAGCGGCGGACATGAAAAATCAATGCTTCTAATTAACAAAATGGTAATCTAAATATCCAGTAACAGAAGACCTCACTATCTTGGAAAACAGCTTAAAAGTTATTACCAAGCGATGTGCTTTCATTTGTGATTTGTTTTTATGCTTTCCTCTGCAATTAATATACTTTGTACTTACATTTCTAATTAACTCTCCAATTGTTTACATCTCGCAGTTTTCCAATTTCCAGAATTTGAAGCCTTATTTGTGCATTTTATGTATGTAATCGGATAAAGCACGAGCTCTTACTACCATTGAAAATTAGTAACCAAATCCAAGCTGTAATTAGTTACGTAATTAAAATAATACGAGAGACATTATTGTAATTAAAGTTCAGAATGATTTTCTTATGGAAAACTAAATATATTACTATAAAAGATTGTCATTGAATATTGTATTTTATACCTTATTAGGCTGTAACATCAGTTTCTTTACGTTTTGTAAATTTTAATTGTAACATCTAAATTGTACAAAGTTAATAATGCTTTATTTTGGAAGATACTGTTAAAATTCTATATAAAGCGATGCAGCGATACTGCGAGGAGTCAGTTATGAAGTTACTTTGGGAAGCCAAAGAGATCAGTGAAGTCTGTCCGTGTTTCGTTTCCATGACGAGTGTGCAGTTCGGATGTCAACTACTGTGAATAAATTTTGTGAAGCATTAAAAACTTCGCATTCGTTCATCAGTGGACCAGGCAGAAGAAACTTAAGTAACATTCAACATGAATCGTTACAAAATGCTTATCGTATACTGTCCACTTCGTGGCGTTCGCTAGGAACCTGGGTGAGCCAGACCTGCAACCTCTGACAGCTGAAGTTCCTGCTGGGTTTGAAACGCGCTGTCACTGAAAGTGACATTCCTCTCCGTTCCCTGTCAGTTAGGATCTTTTACAAACACTGGTTGTACACCGTGTTGCATGGCTGTGAATGGTATGTCATTACTTGTAGAGATATTGGAGGGATAGCATTTATACATGAACAAATCGGGCAACTTTCTACATACACTCCGGGAAATTGAAATAAGAACACCGTGAATTCATTGTCCCAGGAAGGGGAAACTTTACTGACACATTCCTGGGGTCAGATACATCACATGATCACACTGACAGAACCACAGGCACATAGACACAGGCAACAGAGCATGCACAATGTCGGCACTAGTACAGTGTATATCCACCTTTCGCAGCAATGCAGGCTGCTATTCTCCCATGGAGACGATCGTAGAGACGCTGGATGTAGTCCTGTGGAACGGCTTGCCATGCCATTTCCACCTGGCGCCTCAGTTGGACCAGCGTTCGTGCTGGACGTGCAGACCGTGTGAGACGACGCTTCATCCAGTCCCAAACATGCTCAATGGGGGACAGATCCGGAGATCTTGCTGGCCAGGGTAGTTGACTTACACCTTCTAGAACACGTTGGGTGGCACGGGATACATGCGGACGTGCATTGTCCTGTTGGAACAGCAAGTTCCCTTGCCGGTCTAGGAATGGTAGAACGATGGGTTCGATGACGGTTTGGATGTACCGTGCACTATTCAGTGTCCCCTCGACGATCACCAGTGGTGTACGGCCAGTGTAGGAGATCGCTCCCCACACCATGATGCGGGGTGTTGGCCCTGTGTGCCTCGGTCGTATGCAGTCCTGATTGTGGCGCTCACCTGCACGGCGCCAAACACGCATACGACCATCATTGGCACCAAGGCAGAAGCGACTCTCATCGCTGAAGACGACACGTCTCCATTCGTCCCTCCATTCACGCCTGTCGCGACACCACTGGAGGCGGGCTGCACGATGTTGGGGCGTGAGCGGAAGACGGCCTAACGGTGTGCGGGACCGTAGCCCAGCTTCATGGCGACGGTTGCGAATGGTCCTCGCCGATACCCCAGGTGCAACAGTGTCCCTAATTTGCTGGGAAGTGGCGGTGCGGTCCCCTACGGCACTGCGTAGGATCCAACGGTCTTGGCGTGCATCCGTGCGTCGCTGCGGTCCGATCCCAGGTCGACGGGCACGTGCACCTTCCGCCGACCACTGGCGACAACATCGATGTACTGTGGAGACCTCACGCCCCACGTGTTGAGCAATTCGGCGGTACGTCCACCCGGCCTCCCGCATGCCCACTATACGCCCTCGCTCAAAGTCCGTCAACTGCACATACGGTTCACGTCCACGCTGTCGCGGCATGCTACCAGTGTTAAAGACTGCGATGGAGCTCCGTATGCCACGGCAAACTGGCTGACACTGACGGCGGCGGTGCACAAATGCTGCGCAGCTAGCGCCATTCGACGGCCAACACCGCGGTTCCTGGTGTGTCCGCTGTGCCGTGCATGTAATCATTGCTTGTACAGCCCTCTCGCAGTGTCCAGAGCAAGTATGGTGGGTGTGACACACCGGTGTCAATGTGTTCTTTTTTCCATTTCCAGGAGTGTATTTTGGTCTATTAATTATCGAAACATACACCTCCATTCTTTGCATCTGTATGTCCATCCACCTTACTGCGCCGTTTCCATTCAAGTATTCAGTTCACTGCTACAAGCTCTGTCTGTGGTGGAGCACCACATGACCACCTCGTACCAGTTCTACACCATCTACAGCGCTCTGAAAGGTCCACTGCATTGTTTTGAGGAGGTTGTACAGTTAGCTTTGTGTCACATTTCAGAAAGCAACTATGGTGTTTTTAGGTGCACTCATTATCACCATGCCTCACTCTGAACTGTGGACCTATTGTGGCGGCAAGTGCAATAGACGCCAGCAGCGACCCACGCAACGTACATCACGATGACGTCACCCCAGTCATCACGAGGCGGAAATTGAAACCGGCCAGCTTACTAGCAGATCAAGCGCGGGCGACACCTGTAGCCAGGCCAGCAGCAGCTCCACGGGAGCAGGCCGAACTATCTCTTGCTTCCTCCGAAATTAAGTTTGAGCGAATTAAACATAAGTGTTACTCCACGAGCCGACTATTCAGGCTCGCACCGCGATGGCTGCCAGCAATTACAGCGCAGTCAGCCGCACTGGGCAGAGTTCGGCTGGACGAAGCGCCACCGCGACCAGTTCTACTCGTCGCCAGTGACGTGGAGTGGGACTAGTCAAACGGGACGCCATCGAGTGGAGAGGACTTGATATTCTGTTTTGCTACTTCTCCTACACTTCGGAGGCGTCGGGCTTAGTGCCAGTACTGGAAAATTCATTCGTACAGACTTTAAAGGGATTCACCCTGTGACTGTTACTTGTTGGAGCTCTGAATGTTTGAGCATTCACTCAGTCAAGAACGTTTTTACTTTTGTTCTTCCAGGCTGTATACGCAGACAAGGAAGAAAAATTCCCGGATTTTTCCCGAATTTCCCGGTTAAAAATACACTTTCTCCCGGGTGAAAACACGCTTTTTCCATGTGAAGTGACAGTATATTTTCCCTTATCAATCCTTTGAGTGGTTAACGTTTTACACACGGGCGTAGAATTTCCCGGCACTTTAGAAAACGGAACTCAGAGAAAAAGACACGTTTTGGAAATATCTTTTATGTGCAGCAACATGTACACTGCGTATTTTCGTATTACGAAAGTATACATTGGATTTCCACCAAACACCGCATGTTACTTTCCGAATCATTGAAATCGAGATTGCGATGTGCTTCTGTAAGCCAGTCATAGCTTAGGTCATGTGATCTCACCAGCCGATGACAGCGGCTATTCAGAACATAGGACACGTGATGTAGTCAGCCAACAGCAATATCACTGTTACGTAGCATTAACACACAAACAGGAAAAGTTAATAGTTTCAATTAATATACATAGTGTTGCTACAAGAAAAGCAAAGATTTCACATATAATATTGGTCTCTAAGGTTAATAAGCTGCAAGAGAAGCTAAGATTTCGCATGTAATGTTGATCTTTCTTGCGCGTGTTACAATTTAGGATATATCACACAAACGTGCCAGTAAAATTTTTAATAATTACAAATGTCTGATCTCCAGGGTTAGAAATTCTTCTAAATGGCTCGTCGTCAAAGAGCTGAGTTTTAAATGAGAGTCAAATGCTCTGTGATTTAAGAAATTCATGGTACATACTCGCACATAGTTCAACTTACGTAAAAGGATATTTACCTTGAAAGTAACGTTTTTCAAACCACTATTCGCAATATTTTCACTCGACCTGTTAGTAATAGGTTCGTTTCAGCATTTGCCAGAGAGCGCAGATAACTGGCGGCACCGCGCTTGCGCAGCTACCATGACGTAGGAAGCCCGTATGTACGTACGTGCAAAACACTGAAAGATCATACATTATGTCACAAAAGAAACAAGACATCAGAGGATACTAAAATGTGCACATGTAAAGTGCATACATAAAGTGCACATTCGTATGTCCAGATTCCCAATGAATTAGACCTCGATCTGATATTAAGCTTTTCAGTGTGGTATTCGGGATGTAAATTTTCTTGAGCACCAGTACTGTATTATATCATGTTTGGTTCTTTATTATGGCATAATGCCATACGTGCTAGAAGATGAAAACGTGCACTTGAAATGCAGCGAACAGTTGAAACTAGCCAGTACTGTGGAATTAAACATTTCATTTCAAATAAATTTCGTTTCAAATACATTGACTGCCTCAGCGGAAAAGGTTAATAAAAGTCAAATTTCACTAGCAAACAGAGAAAAGAAACACCATTGTTCTGCAATGCGATTAATGATTGATTCTCAGAAAGGTGGAAATAAAATAAAATCTGAAACTAATGACATATTTTAGCCTTCCGTAATTATGTGAATGTATTTTAATTCACTTGATAGCTCCCGTCCACAGATATCTATTTTGTTTCCATTTGACGTGAGAGTAAACGAAGGGGAAACAGTAAAATCTCTAAATGTACACACGGGTCACGTGGAGACTATCTACTATAACTCAGACTGCTCTACGATATTTGCGAACCGGGTCAACACTAAAAAACAAAAACAAAAAAAAAATCGAATTTTCAAAAATATATTCGTCTTATAGCGCACAACTTTCTGAAAAGTCTGAAACATAAAACGTATCTGATCGAGGAAATGTAAGACATGTTATTTGGTCTTAAGTGTGCAAAAGTACAGTGCCACGCCTCTTCATAAAGCATTCTTCTATCGCACGTCACTGAATTTCGCTCTGTGGAATTGAAACGTGTATATTTTGTAATGGATGCCATCAAACTATATTCAGGACAGTGGAAATTGAAATGTTCTGTGGTGCCTCTCCTGCTCCCAGTCGTCCGGTTAGACAGCCTACCTCTCTTAAAAAAATCTCGAAATTAATAGCGGATGGGATTATTTGCAATCGGGAGAACAAGAACTCTTCAGAAAATTTGCACTCTTTATTGCCTATTACCTAATAACTTGCGGTTTTGTGTGACATAAAATTAAATATAGGATACATAAAATCTAGCATTTTTTCTCTCTAGTCTTGCTAAAGGTTTACATGGGGTGCTTTCCTTTCTTTGAAATAATCTATTACTTCATCAAAGCTCGTCAAACGTTTCCCTACATGAAAAATCGAAATGTCGGTATCTAATACTGAAAAAGCTGTGAACACAAATAATAGCCAAGACTGGTGTGGTTTCTCGATCTGATTACGTTTATTTTGTCACTGTCTGCTAGATAAAACAAAATAGGCCTATCTAAGACACACCAAATAAACGAGACTTTTTTGGCACAAATGGCCATTTTTATAACACGACAGAATATAATTAACGAAGTGCCAATATCAAATGCCTATTAGGCCTACTCCAAGCAAAAGTCTTTATGTTAGGAAATAGTTTCACAATTCATTCATGCGCACCAGCTTCTCAAGCATGAGATCGAAAAGTAGTATTAATAAACTTTATATAAATTTGAAATCGTCTTATTCTTCCATAATTTGTGTGATGTCCCCGTTTCTTCTCCCTCCTCTTTCTAACAAACGATCTTGTCATCACAAATTATGCAGCTGTTACTGCCATCGTCAAAATTTGTTCGCCGATTAACTTCAGTACCCCTGCCAGAATCACAGGTTTAGTGATCCCGCGATTGTTTTCCGGTTAGGCGTTATTACGTGTTCGTACAACACCTTTTCCGCGTTACTTCCAGAATAGGAACTTAAGCGGCTGCTAGTCGGGGATTGTACAACTGGTGGTTACTAGTGTAGCGACCTGGCCAAAAATTTTCTGTCAAAATTTTATTTTCTTGGATGCACCGAGAAGCTAGTACGTAATCTTTCTCACCTGTTATTCCTGTCAGTCGTTTATTTCCCTTCTGGTAGTCTGAATCTATGGATTTCGATAGTAATTATAACAACGATGATCATTCGCAAACCCAATCAACCACATTATCAGACAGCGATTGGCATTCATCGGTTCGGTTTTACTCTGCTCAGCCCGTAGCCCCGTCCCCTCTTGTCTGCGGAAAGTTTATTTCTAGATGCGACGAGGATTCTCCTGACAGAAACATCACGTACACTATGCACGCTTTCAAAAATCAACTTATAATTCATTCAGAAATCAACTTAAAATGTGTTCATAAATGTTTACAAAACCAACAGGGAAGCGTTTCAAAATCATATGAATAATCGATAGATAAACGTGCGCTGGATGCTAGGCGCTTTGTGAAACAAGATTTTTTTTCCTCAAGAATACTAATTTGGCGCCCCCTTTTCCGAGGAAGAATGTAGCTGCTTGTTGCGACTGCTTGCACAGCCAATAGCGATATTCCTGTAGCCAGAAGCGGGAGAATCTACTCAAACGCGACTCAACTGCGCATGCGCATGAGCCCGCTCGAAAACTGCTAAAACGAATCTACTGTACACAGTTGTGACTTCACGCTCTTCGGAGGCAATTTGTTGTTATGAAGCATTGTATAGTCTTCCTAAAGCCTTTGACACATTTTGCTGTTGGGAGACGCTTGTGTGTCGTTGTTGTACATGGCGCATTTCCTTTACAATTTAAGTTATTTTCTCTCGTTTATGTTTTATTGTTGAAATACGAGTATTATTCTGCAGTAGCGGGATACAGTAATATCCTTTGTTAGAGTATCGGTTCTTACCAGTGAAAATTACAAAAATTTAACTGAAAACTGAAACAATGAAAAATTCCCGGAATTCTAAAAAATTTCCGTGTTTTTCCCGGTTTTCTCCCTGACGAAAAATTTCCGGGGTTTTTCCCGGATCTCCCGGTTGTCCTGGGTCGTATTCACCCTGTCTTCACAGGTTAGTTATTGTGTTTATTCCAAATCTGTAAGTTTATTTGTTGTTAGATTAGATTAGTTTTTCGTTCCATAGATCCGTGCTGAGGAGATCCTCGTGGATGTGAAACATGTCAATTTTTTTAGCTTAAATAACAATACCAATAGTATGAATATATACAATACATCATTTGTTTCTATTAAAAAAATTCGTCAATGGAGTAGAAGGAGTTGAGCACAAGTAAATCTTTCAGGCTCCTTTTAAACTGATCTTTATTTGTAACTAAATTTTTTACGTTTGCTGGCAAATTATTGAAGATGAGTGTTCCTGAGTAGTGGACCCCTTTTTGAACTAAATTAAGTTATTTTAGGTCCTTGCGCAGATCATTTTTGTTCCTGGTATTGTAGGTATGAACTGAACTGTTTGTTGGAAAAAGAGATATATTATTTAGGACAAATTTCATTAAGGATTAAATATACTGAGAGGCAGTAGTTAGTATACCCAGTTCTTTGAAGAGGTTTCTACAGCACTTCCGTGAATTTACTCCACAAACAACACGTATTGCGCGCTTTTGGTCTCTGAAAACTTTTGTTTGACTTGAAGAGTTACCCCAAAATAATATACTATATGACATTATGGAATGAAAGTAGGCAAAGTATGCACACTTTTTCATTTTTATGTCGCCTATGTCAGCTAACACTCGAATTGCAAATACAGATTTGTTAAGTCATTTCTGCAGTTCTGTGATGTGCTCCTCCCAACTGAATTTATTATCAAGCTGTAATTCCAGGAATTTAAGACTGTCAACATCTTTTATCTGCTCTTCTTCATACTTTATGCATATGCTGGGTGGAAACCTCTTACAGGTTCTGAATTGCATATAGTGAGTCTTTTCGAAGTTTAATGTCAGTGAGTTGGCTTTAAACCATTTATTAATATCCATGAAAATGTCGTTAGCAGATCTTTCTAGAACTACACTCGACATACTATTTGTTGCAATACTTGTGTCATCTGCAAACAAAACGAACTCTGCTTCTGGCAGTGTAACTGGTGAGAGATGTACACAAGAAAAAGGAATGGCCCTAAGATGGATGCTTGTGGGACACCACATGTAATTTCTTCCCATTCTGATGATGAGTCATGACTTAATTCACTAGTCCCTTGCACTGACACCCTTTGTTTCCTGTTGGCAAGGTATGACTCGAATCATTTTGCAGCACTATCTGTGACACCACAGAATTCTAAATTATTTAAAAGGATGTTGTGGTTCACGCAGTCAAATGCATTTGACAAATCAATGAAAATACGTGCTGCTTGTAATTTGTTATTTAATGAATTAAGTACATTTTCACTGTATGTGTAAATAGCCTTCTAGATACCATACCCCTTCAGAAATCCAAACTGTGTTCTTGATAATATGTTATTTGTGGTCCACCCAGCAGGTTTGGTGTGAGACGTAAAAAGTGAGTGGCCGGGGGAGGGAGGGCCTCACGGCACAGTATGGCAGTGAGGGCAGGTACAGGGAGAGATGTAGAGGTGTACGGCAGCTGATAGTGGGTCTCACCTCCTGGAGAGCAGCGCCGCTAGGATGGCGCCGTTGGCGAGCAGCGTGACGGCCAGGATGAGGGAGAGCGTGGCCAGCTCGACGCGCGCCAGCGCCTCGTCGCGCGCCCACGCCGCGTCAGCCGCTGTCGCGTTCTGGCTGTCCGCACCACTGCTGTTCATGACGTCACGGCGTCGCGCCTCCACATCATCCGCGCTGTGGCGACGGCGCCAGTGATCCGGCGCCGCTGCTGCGATGTCGCATCCTCCGAGATCTGCAAGAACGTTGTAGCACACTGACACTCTGTCATCTGACATGCGGAATAATCGGGTGTAATGCCGGATGCTTGTGTCGCTCTCGCACAATATTTCGGCCACGTGATTCGTCGCCTTCTTCAGGTGCTACCTGAGACTGCCGTAGTAGAGGATCTTGACCAGTATTTATGCCCAGAGGGCGCTGGGCGCTATGTTTGCTGTCCGCGTCCGCCTGGCGCTGCTTGTAAGGTGTTGTCTCTTCCCCCGTGCTCCCTCGGACGTCCGCGCCCGACTTGGTCGCCATCTGTGGCAGCTCACTGAGACGGGCCTAAGACAGCTGCCACAACTGCAGATGGTGGACGAGGCGGGCTCGGACGTCCGTCGGAGCACCAGGGAAGTGCCAACACCTCAGGAGCAGTGCCAAGCGGGCGCGGACCACGAACGGAACGCCAAACGCGGGTCCGGCCCCTGACAGCTGCCACGACCACAGATGGTGGACGAACCGGGCGCGGACGTCCGTGGGAGCACCAGGGAAGGACCAAAACCCTTAGGAGCAGCATCAGTCGGGCGCTGACCACGAACGGAACGCCCGACACAGGACGGGCCTCAGAGAGCTGCCACAGGTGGCGACCAAGTCGGGCGCGGACTACCGAGGGAGCACCGGGGCGCTGCAGTTATGGACTGTGCGGCTGGTCCCGGCGGAGGTTCGAGTCCTCCCTCGGGCATGGGTGTGTGTGTTTGGCCTTAGGATAATTTAGGTTAAGTAGTGCGTAAGCTTAGGTACTGATGACCTTAGCAGTTAAATCCCATAAGATTTCACACACATTTGACTTTTTTTTTGAGCACCGGGGAAGAGACAACACCTTACAAGCAGTGCCAGGCGGGCGCGGACGGCAAACAGAGCGCCCAGCTCCCTCTGGGCATAAATACTGGACAAGATCCTCCAATACGGCAGTCTCAGGTAGCACCTGAAGAAGGCAACGAGTTACGTGGCTGAAATATTGTGCCAGAGCGACACAAACATCCGGCAGTAGACCCGATTATTCCACATGTCAAGATCTCGCCAGGAAAGCCTGAGAAGTTACAACATGTCATCTGTTTACTCACCTCCACCAGCGAGTCTCGAACGCGAAATCTTCCGTTTCTGACGAGCTTGTAAGTGAAGACAGGTATTGGCTCAGCAGAGCTACGAACTGGTGACGTCGATGACAAGGTCATTACACTAACTCAAAGAAGTACGGGGTAAGGACGGACGGCGACTCTTTTTAAGACAACATCCGAGCCTACGTCAGAAAATACCTATATCTGCACAGCGACATGTGGATATGAATCATATTATTGCTAAAAAATAGTTCAAATGGCTCTAAGCATTATGGGACTTAACATCTGAGGTCATCAGTACTCCAGACTTAGAACTACTTGAACCTAACTAACCTAAGGACATCACACACATCAATGCCCGAGGCAGGATTCGAACCAGCGACCGTAGCAGCCCCGTGGTTCGGGACTGAAGCGCCTAGAAACGCTCGGCCACATTGGCCGGCTATTATTGCTAAATATGGCTTCAGTGTCCTAACCACGACGAGATGCTGTTCAGTATGAATCTATGATCGTTTCATTACTATATGCCTCTGGTATTATTACACTACTAGCCATTAAAATAGCTACACCACGAAGATGTCGTGCTACAGACGCGAAATTTAACCGACAGGAAGAAGATACTGTGATATGCAGATTATTAGCTTTTCAGAGCATTCACACAAGGTTGGTGCCGGTGGTGACACCTACAACGTGCTGACGCGAGGAAAATTTACAACCAATTTCTCATACACAAACAGCAGTTGACCGGCATTGCCTGGTGAAACGTTGTTGTCATACCTCGTGTAAGGAGGAGAAGTGCGTACCATCACGTTTCCGGACTGTAGCCTATCGCGATTGCGGTTCATCGTATCGTGACATTGCTGCTCGCGTTGGTCGGGATCCAATGACTGTTAACAGAATATGGAATCGGTGGGTTCAGGAAGGTAATACGGAACGCCGTGCTGGATCCCAACGACCTCGTATCACAAGCAGTCGAGATCGGATCGTGCAGCCACGTCTCGATCCATGAGTCAACAGATGGGGACGTTTGCAAGACAACAACCGTCTGCATGAACAGTTCGACGACGTTTGCAGCAGCATGGACTATCAGCTCGGAGACCATGGCTGCGGTTACCCTTGACGCTGCATCACAGACAGGAGCGCCTGCGATGGTGTACTCAACGACGAACCTGAGTGCACGACTGGCAAAACGTCATTTTTTCGGATGAATCCCGGTTCTGTTTATAGCATCATGATGGTCGCATCCGTGTTTGGCGACATCGCGGTGAACGCACACTGGAAGCGTGTATTCGTCATCGCCATACTGGCGTATCAGCCGCGTGATGGTATGGGGTGGCATTGGTTAAACGTCTCGGTCACCTCTTGTTCGCATTGACGGCACTTTGAACAGTGGTTGTTACATTTCAGATGTGTTACGACCCGTGCCTTTACCCTTCATTCGATCCCTGCGAAACCCTACATTTCAGCAGGATAATGCACGACTGCATGTTGCAGGTCCAGTACGGGCCTTTCTGGATACAGAAAATGTTCGACTACTGCCCTGGCCAGCACATTCTCCAGATCTCTCACCAACTGTAAACGTCTGGCCAATGGTGGCCGAGCATCTGGCTCGTCACAATACGCCAGTCACTACTCTTGATGAACTGTGGTATCGCGTTGAATCTGCTTGGGCAGCTGTACCTGTACACGCCATCCAAGCTCTGTTTGACTCAATGCCCAGGCGTATCAAGGCCGTTATTACGTTCAGAGATGTTTGTTCTGGGTACTGATTTCTCAGGATCTATGCACGCAAATTGCGTGAAAATGTAATCACATGACAGTTCTCGTACTATATATTTGTCCAATGAATACCCGTTTATCATCTGCATTTCTTCTTGGTGTAACAATTTGAATGGCCAGGAGTGTACTTTTTCTTCATCAGTCTTCTTACTGGCCTTTTACGCTCGCCGCGAATTCTTCTCCAGTGCCAAGCTCAGTCTGAGTCGTACTCATCATCCTCGACTATGTGTTGGATATTTTCCATTCTCTGACTTACTCTATAGTTTTTACACTGTACCTCTAGTATTATGAAACTTGTCCACTGAAGTCGTAAAACATGTTATACTCAAGGCGTCGTACCTACACATCATCGCTCTTCACGTATTCCTTTCTTCGCCGATTCTGTGGAGGACTTTCTCATTTCTTAGCACGTGGCCGGGCGCTCTGGCCGAGAGGCTATAGGCGCTTCGGTCCGGAATCGCGAGGCCGCTACGGTCGCAGGTTCGAATCCTGCCTCGGGCATGGATGTGTGTGATATCCTTAGGTTAGTTAGGTTAAATACACTCCTGGAAATGGAAAAAAGAACACATTGACACCGGTGTGTCAGACCCACCACACTTGCTCCGGACACTGCGAGAGGGCTGTACAAGCAATGATCACACGCACGGCACAGCGGACACACCAGGTACCGCGGTGTTGGCCGTCGAATGGCGCTAGCTGCGCAGCATTTGTGCACCGCCGCCGTCAGTGTCAGCCAGTTTGCCGTGGCATACGGAGCTCCATCGCAGTCTTTAACACTGGTAGCATGCCGCGACAGTGTGGACGTGAACCGTATGTGCAGTTGACGGACTTTGAGCGAGGGCGTATAGTGGGCATGCGGGAGGACGGGTGGACATACCGCCGAATTGCTCAACACGTGGGGCGTGAGGTCTCCACAGTACATCGATGTTGTCGCCAGTGGTCGGCGGAAGGTGCACGTGCCCGTCGACCTGGGACCGGACCGCAGCGACGCACGGATGCACGCCAAGACCGTAGGATCCTACGCAGTGCCGTAGGGGACCACACCGCCACTTCCCAGCAAATTATGGACACTGTTGCTCCAGGGGGAATCGGCGAGGACCATTCGCAACCGTCTCCATGAAGCTGGGCTACGGTCCCGCACACCGTTAGGCCGTCTTCCGCTCACGCCCCAACATCGTGCAGCCCGCCTCCAGTGGTGTCGCGACAGGCGTGAATGGAGGAACGAATGGAGACGTGTCGTCTTCAGCGATGAGAGTCGCTTCTGCCTTGGTGCCAATGATGGTCGTATGCGTGTTTGGCGCCGTGCAGGTGAGCGCCACAATCAGGACTGCATACGACCGAGGCACACAGGGCCAACACCCGGCATCATGGTGTGGGGAGCGATCTCCTACACTGGCCGTACACCACTGGTGATCGTGGAGGGGACACTGAATAGTGCACGGTACATCCAAACCGTCATCGAACCCATCGTTCTACCATTCCTAGACCGGCAAGGGAACTTGCTGTTCCAACAGGACAATGCACGTCCGCATGTATCCCGTGCCACCCAACGTGCTCTAGAAGGTGTAAGTCAACTACCCTGGCCAGCAAGATCTCCGGATCTGTCCCCCATTGAGCATGTTTGGGACTGGATGAAGCGTCGTCTCACGCGGTCTGCACCTCCAGCACGAACGCTGCTCCAACTGAGGCGCCAGGTGGAAATGGCATGGCAAGCCGTTCCACAGGACTACATCCAGCATCTCTACGATCGTCTCCATGGGAGAATAGCAGCCTGCATTGCTGCGAAAGGTGGATATACACTGTACTAGTGCCGACATTGTGCATGCTCTGTTGCCTGTGTCTATGTGCCTGTGGTTCTGTCAGTGTGATCATGTGATGTATCTGACCCCAGGAATGTGTCAATAAAGTTTCCCCTTCCTGGGACAATGAATTCACGGTGTTCTTATTTCAATTTCCAGGAGTGTAGTTCTAAGTTGATATACAGGACGTAAAATCTCGTCTGAGGCCTGCGATCATTTTAATGTTAAAAATTGGCAACCAGTGCTGTACAATCGCAATAAAGTCATGATTGTTCAATTGACTCTTTTATTAGAACATGTTGCGCGTTTCGGGATTACACCCATCTTCAAACATCTGTTACAAAAAAGTACAAAACATAAGTGAACAGCACACTCAACGCTTCTAAGTTCTCGCGGACGTCAGATGTTAAGTCCCATAGTGCTCAGAGCCATTTAAACCATCTTAGCACCTAAATAAATTTCGGTATTCTTTCGTAAAAGCGCATCGCAAACACTTCGATTAGCATTTTTCCGGATTTCTCTACGATTCACTTCCATACATTGCTACCCATCAACATTACTAAATTTTATTCCACGTTCATATCTTAAGCACAGGTTACAACCCAGTATCTGCTTCGAAATCTCTCTCCCAGTACAATATAATCCAACTGGTATCTTTCCATGTCTGCAGGTCTTTTCCAAATATACTTCCTTCTCTTATAATTATTGAACTACGCATTTCCTATAACGAGTTGACATTGATTGCAGAAGTCTTTTGTTTATGTCTCATTCCTACTACGAAGCCCGGATTCTCCCGTTACTGTCTTCTACTCTTTTCCCTACTACAGCACTACTGTTCCACAAGACATTATATTTTCATCTCTATTAACATATTAAGTTCAACGTTCTCACAGATTCTCTCTGGCTCTTGAACTTCTGCACGTATATCTGAGGTACCGTTGATGGCGTTGGTTTCCTGATGAGAATAATCCTATCCCTGGAATGTTTGCAGTAAATCCATTGGTAAGAACCGCTCCCCCCCCCCCCACCTTCTTCCTCCTCAAAAAAAAAAAAAAAAAAAAAAAAGGATAGTGCTGAGGTCTGGCGCACTACTTTTCCCTGTTATTAAGTTTAGTTATGGTACACAGTCACAATGTTATCTATCTATCTATATCCACATCTACAATTGTATTCTGCAAACCTACCTAAAGTTTGTGGCTAGGGAAGTTTGAATACCACTATCAACCCCTTAGTATGGAAAACTTGTTACACTCTAGTTTGAGCTGGGCAAGGGTACACTGAGTTCCCTTAGCCTCGTCGCAGTGAGACTCACCAGGGAGAATGTCCTTACTGCCTCCTTGAACTCGACGTAGAGACCTACCACATTCCTGCTCGTTCACCATTCTAGGGATGCTACAGAATTTCATCACCACTATGCTTCGTCGAATCAGTTGCTCTTGTACGGAGTCTACCCGAACGCGTATGGCTGACTCTTAAAACTCCTTTGTTAATCACAGATATTCCATTCTAAGGCTGCGTCTACGAGTAAGTCGTTCTCACTTTATTTCTCGCAGGGCTACTAGTCCAATAAAGTATACAGGACAACTTTGGTCGATTTTGGAAAGTGCTTTAGAGGAACTGGTAAGTTGATGAAGCAATTACTGTTCAAAAGCAGGATATTAGTTTCGAGTTTTCAGCTCGCAGTTCTGCTCTGTGAGAAAGATTCTTTAGAGCGAACACTATACAGGGTGTCGCAGCTATCTTGTCGACCCAAAATATCTCTGGAACAATAACAGCTATTGGAAAACGACTTTCACCGGTATCAATGTAGGGCTGGGGCCCATGAATGTACATATTTGGAAACATTCTAAAACGAAAGCACATGTGTTTTTTAACACAAACTTATGTTTTTTTTAAATAGACCTCCTATATTTTTTCTTGAGCAATCCATACCATGACAAAGCACATACACAATGGCGTTGATTGCATCGCAATATTCCCATTACATCCCGAGATATTGAGACGCGAAGTTGACGCTTGAAACACCCGACATGCGCTGCACGTTATGAGGCTCAGGCGTGAACCCCATGCTGCCCGTAATCGCGATGTGATTGACATGTGTAAACACACCTCCATACTTATCAAGAGGTCCGAAACGAATAATACGGTCTGCTGCCATCAACTGTCATAAGCACATAATGGTTTCCCTCTTGCACGTTTTACGAATCTACGTACACAATATGAACCAGTACCGATCGGTGTACACCCGTCAGGTTGTCTTATTTATCCTGCACACCCAAAATAAGGTTTATCTAAAGCGTTATATGACCCATTGTGCCTGTCATGTTACAGAGCCGCATCACCCCTAGCCTATGGGATAAATACCTGCTGGAATGTACGACGTTAATGCAGGATGGCAGCAGACCGTATTATTCGTTTCGGACCTCTTGATAAGTATGGAAGTGTGATTACGCATGTCAATCACATCGCTATTACGGGCAGCATGGGGTTCACGCCTGAGCCTCAGGATGTGCGCTAGCAGCGCATGTCGGTTGTTTCAAGCGTCAACTTCGCGTCTCAATATCTCGGGATGTAATGAGAATATTGCGATCCAATCAACGCCATTGTGTATGTGCTTTGTCATGGTATGGATTGCTCAATAAAAAATATAGGAGGTCTATTTAAAAAAAACATAAGTTCGTGTTAAAAACACATATGCTTTCGTTTTAGAATGTTTCCAAATATGTACATTCATGGGCCCCAGCCCTACATTGATACCGGTGAAAGTCGTTTTCCAATAGCTGTTATTGTTCCAGAGATATTTTGGATGGACAAGATAGCTGGGACACCCTGTATATTATAATAATGTTCCTTTCTAGAAACTAGCAGGCAGCTAGAAGTCTGAGCACGCTACCCGAGTACCGCGGGTGGTGATGTCCCAAGAGTCATCGTCAGTCGCACTCTGCACGCACACTCAAAGCCAACGCCGTAGTTTCAATGGTCGTATGAACTTCCTGTGGCCAGATGGTCATCTTCACTTGTAGATGGAAAAGGTGTGCGACTCTCACGAAATTCGTGTATTTTGTGCTGTTCGTGTTTCAAACATTGGTACACAACGGTTCTGAGAAACGGTCGGTTAGAAAACGTGACACTTGCCTAGACAGGTAGAGGAAACGACTCACTCAGCCTAGCAACTGCAATAGACCAGTTGTTCATTAAATCATACAAGGAACTGGAATGATTAATTATTTTATTGAGACTGTAAAGTTACAGGACTGTAGAAGTATAGTACCGTAATATTATGGCAAATGTAATCTGCAGATTTTTAAGATACGTATACAAATATTCGTGTATCGTGAAAATGTTCGCACTTAGGACTTCTAAGAAGTGGAATTACATACAGTTTACTACGTATTTAACTGACACAATAGAAGAAACAATTCAAAACTGACAAAATTCGCTATGTGTAAGCAGGCGACTGTCTTTTTCACGGTTTTCTTTTTGTCTCCTAGGGACTACATAAAATAATATAACGCATCCTTTCTTACCTCTTCTCCACTTTTTTCCTTTCTTTGCTATAGCTCTTCAGTTTGCTGTTCCTTTCTTCAGTTCAGCAGTCATTATTTTTCTTACAATTCTCCAGGAGAATAGCAAATTATTACATTAAACTTATACAGTAATATTATTTTATACTGTGTCTTTTTTTGTACCAGTTAGTTTCATGATGTAGTGCATTATTGGCTCCCGTTTCTTGTATTTTCACGATTGTAAAAATAACTCGGTATTCATCCGGGAAATCTGCTGATGTCCATCCTCAATATATTTCGAAATAACGTAACTCACTTTCTTTGTTTCGCTGCAGTGGACATCTCTCTCTCTCTCTCTCTCTCTCTCTCTCTCTCTCTCTCTCTCTCTCTCTCTCTTATCGTTGCGAGTAGCGATGGAGAGAGAGAAATATTTGAACGCCCGCATAGCAATGACGTGGAAACTGAGCCCGCAGATGGAAACAGCGTGCTTCAGCACGCAGCATTTAAGTCCATTCCAACAGAGGCTGCGACCATACGAGTGAACAGTTGCACTCTGAAGTCTCTCTAATAGATGATTACGAATAAACCCTCGGGAGGAGCTCGCAGCATGCTATCAGTTGCGGTATTGGTACACCGCACTTATCCAGGAAGTCATCGACTTTGCTCTAGAACCACGTGGAAAAGTTCATTTACACATACTTTGCTTTAATATTTTTTTTCTCTGGGAACAGAGTTAAAAATACCTGCAGGTGGTTCACCAGCATCCGGTCTTAAGAGCCTTCATTGTATGATCAGAATCAAAAATAGTTCTCATCCCCTGATTTCGACCAATGTTTTCGGAAGATTTTCCTTAGCTGAAGACAAATTCTGGAAATCCCATGCCTTATGTTTCCATCTGCGATCCAACTGTTATAATACCAACTTGCTTGTTACATGGCTGAGAATATCCTGACTCTGCAGTGGGTCAAGACACCCCAAATATTCCCATTTGTAGCTCCCACTGTTCTATTACTATCTCGTTTGTTTAATAGCTGAAAATATCTTGACTCAGTTATGGGTCAGGGCACAAACGGCCCACTGTATCTTTTGGTGCACATGAAGAGAAAAAAGGACTGTAGTCAGTTTTCAAGCATCTATAATGTCTACGGCTATGCCCCATGGTTGTATTGTGGCGCGTTTTAGCCTTGCTTTCAGACTTAGATACGGATACTGTTACTCAATAATTTTCTATCAGGGTTTTTACTTTTTTCTATGGATAACTTGGCTCGAAACTTTCCACAGGAAATAGCTACCTCCTATATTCGGGCTGAATATGAAAGTTACATCACTGTAGTTAACTTTCAACGTCCATTGTTTGTGCATTCGCAGAGGTGAAACAGACCACAACTCTGTAGGAGTCAGTGCTTATAATTATAATGAACAGTTTATTTTAGTTTGTGAGATACTCCACTTCTCACTTCCTTAATTCTATTTTGTGATTTTCATTTTTTCCATGTACTTTCGCCCTTTTCCATTGATAGTGACCTCTAGAATAATTTTAAAATCTTTCAGCTATTATTTTCTGCCTTTTCTATTTAACCTCGTATTATAAACGTACATTATGGAGCCTAAAATCTTTTTGCTTTGACTCTGTATTGGTGTTGACTGTGAAACTATTAAAGACATATCTTTTTATTCTTTAATCACTTGCAGTTTGCTTAATTCATCGATTTCTTTCTCTGTTACTCCGGTTTGCATAATTTCACCTAAGCATTTAAATTTCTACACTTCATCAAAATTTGGATTTACGCTTACTAGGAGTTTAAGTAAGGATAGTATACTGGATACAACATAAAAGTAGCTGAAATTATCATTTTTATCAACAAAAGAAACGCAGTTTTATATGTAAAGTTGAATTTTGATCCTAACCTGTCCTGGTATGCAAATTTCACTGTAGAAACAAGAATAGTTGTGAACTTATTTTCGTGCAAATAAGAATTAGGTAACAGTTATTACGAAATTCGATAAAAAACGACAAAATGTGGTTATAGTATACAGTTCTGGTATCAGAATATTTCATTTCTGGCATTATAACCAGCTGGAAAATCTTCCGCATATCTAAATTAGAAAAGCAACTTCTATTACTAATTAATATGTAAATTAATAACAAATGTTGCTTCTTACCGCTGTTGTACTTTCTACATCAGGTCTTCAGAGAAATGTTTTGGGCAGTAATCTTCTCAGTGCAACTCTACCGGTTCTTAGCTTGTCTCTTTCTTCACTTTACAGTGGATACTCCCATTGTGGTGGAGCCAAGTAGACGCAAAGCAGTCAATCTTCTTAAGACTGAAATCATGGTTGAGAACTAAGCACCCGTGATCGTTTTTATCTGACTTAATACATGTTGGTAACACTGTATCACTGACGGATGAGTAGGCATCTACTACTACTGTCTTGAGTGGCAGAATATTTTCTTACCATGTCCCTAGATGAGGCTTCCAATATTCAGAGCTCAGACAGGCATCTGGAGAGTACTTTGAAAAAGCGCACCTCATGTGTTCCTTTCGTGGTCCAAGACTTTACACTGCGGTCAATAGCTTTGCCTTGCGTGTTATCAGCGAGGCTACCTGGAAGAGAGAGGTCCTCGTTAGCATGTTAGATACAAATACGTAAATTTTGGTAAATTTTGACACTACGCAGGAACGATTATTTACTCCTAACAGTTTCAGTATGTCATTCAGTCATTCACAAGTAGCTCAGAAGTAATTTGAATGCTGCAGGTTTCGTGCAGAACAGTCATTTCGAAGACTGCCTACTAGAAAAGTAAACGTCGTACGTATGAAATCAAACATTCGACTTGTTAGATCAGTCAACTTAGAGTTGAACTATACGATTTTTTGTTCGTTCGAAGGTTATGTCTGCATTGGAAAGGTGTTGCTTATTGGCACAGTTTGTGCCTCGTGTTTATTACATTAGTAGTCGATTCATACAACCCCTTTAAGCCTAAATCAGTGTAGCGAAAAGAGAATTTGAGCCCCTCCCCCCCCTCCCCCATTTGCCTCCCAATTACAACTAGCATGTCTCAACCAGTGTACCTCTTCACCTTGTCATGGGGGCTCTTGTCTCTCTGTTAGTATATACTGTCATTAGTTGCAGGAACAGACATAAATGTGCAAATAAGAAATGACACACATTCTCCCAGCGCCGTTAATCACTGCCTTCTTTGTTCTATTTATCCCCTTTAATGTGTCATTCGTAAAGATATGCCAGAAACTGCAAAGCGTTTCTAATAAACTGCCTTACTTGCATTGCATTATTTACATGAAAGTCCTGGATAGTGGTTTTAAAATTGCCATCACAAGTAACTCCCAAAAATGTTATAAGAGTGGAACGTCTTATTCGCAATTGACCTATGTTTTTCTATAGTGTAAGGAACTAGCTACAATGCTATTCATTAGTTCTTCCTATTAGTTCACTGGCATTCGTTGATGCAACTTTCAGTGATCTCTACACAATTAACTATAGAAATCATAAACTGTGATCCGTGTACTCACCGTATTTAAATGTTCCCTGTTTCATAATGACACTAGCGGAAAAATGGCACAGCTTCATAGAAAAGACCACTAGAGACTCCGAAAAGGTAATCCCGAGTCACGCTGAATAATGTATGTCTACACGACCGAGTATTTCTATGAATGTGCAAGCTTTTATGCATAAATGAAGATTCAATAGATTTTCTTACATCACGGGAACGATCATAAATTTGTCTTACTAGTGACATTTTCTTGGGTGATCAGCCGTCTTGAAGCCACATTTCAACGACTTTCCCACTCGTCAATAAGGTGAAATACAGTCTGTTAAGTAAGAACGTGGCCAGAATTACACACAGGTGGTGAAAGATATCACCTTAGTTCTTTTACAGCCCAGTAGAGTAAGCCTTTGTCCATCATGCATTATCCTTAAAGCAATAGTTTACTTTGAATTCTTGGCTGAGATACACAAGAAGAGACATTAGTCAAGTGCATTGTCGAAGTCATCCATATTTATAACAAATGTATAGCGTGTTACCCACTTATGTACAAATGAATATGGTTTCCCCATATATTTAGACTCGGCGACATGACTCATTTTCTGACTTTTGGGGCTAAGTTGTAAATGTCGGTCTTCTTATGTATCCCAATCAGGAATTAAAAGTAAACTAACGGTTTATAGACATTGCATGAAGAACAAAGGTTCCCTCAGTTGGGCTGTGAAAGGATTAGGGCGATATCTTTTACCATCTGTGTGTAATTCCGACCACGTTCCTACTTAACGAACTGTATTAGCTGTTGGCGCGTAAGAATTTGTTCAAAAAGACACCGAGCAGAGTTCATAAATGAAACTCGCGGAGAAAGCTGACGTTCAAAAAATTAAGATAAGCTGAGTACTACAATATATTTGTTGGACTGACGCAAATCTTGTTAGCATTTTTGTTCATTACAACAATAACGTGTTGTTAAGACGTTGTTCATATTTTGTCATTTATAGTTTGAGGTACACTTAGTAGCTTTACTTTATTATTTTTTCAATGTATTGAAAGATCTGTCACTGGAACTACAAGAGGTAAATGTTACACAGCAGTATTACTACAACGAAAGAATGTACAGTAGCATACAATCTGAGATGTCTGAATTGTAAAAATAATTGCCATTCCATATGTAAACATTTCACAACACACCAGAGAAAAATGGTGTTTGAGAAGTGTTTAGAAATAACCCAAAACTTTCTGTCGTTACTGACTGTGTGAAAGTAAAAACAGCATGAACCTATAACACTCCTGTCCGCTACAGCTACACCATAACCTCAAAGCTCGAGGCAGGTTGTGAAATAAAACAATCTTATTAAAGCAATTATGGTATAACGCAACAGAACAGTGTTACCCTCTGAGAGGAATTTTGCTGGGTTGACCGTGTTTTACCGAACGGCAATGGCTTATCGGAAATGAAAGTCAGAATTACGTAAATATTCGAACAGTAACAAACAATATTTTTGCCTAGCTATACTGTTTAAAGAATAAGGAAAACGGTCGCCAGCCTAATTAGGCAAGAGAAAGATTAACGTTCTCCTTTAAGAAAGTAGGTATGAGTAACTTTAACGGATAAACACAACCTATACTTGGCCACACGCGAGTTCAATGAAATCTGACACATACATATGTTTATGGTAAGATTGAAGCTAGCAGCTAGAGCAGCACAAACTATATGAAAAAATATAACAGATACCGAAACACTCTATTACTTTCAGGACTTGTTCAAACTGAATGGTCTTTATAACATTACTATTAACATTCACTGCAGGATCATAAATTGGACATAGGTTATGTCTCTCTCAGTTAAATACTTTACTATTTGAAATGGAAGTTAATTGGAATCCACTAACAGGTTGTTTCTCACTATCTTTTGAATAAAGAAATTATGGTTTTCATAAGTAGTGGTCTTCCCATTCCTTGTTACCTAGCATTAGCATAACAGACAAACTGTGGATCCTGTTATACTATTAATATGCACTTCCAATACACAAGAGAGACAAACACTTAGCAATCATGAACATATAATTTTCTACTGTTGCAGTTTTCCACTTTTACTACAGTGAAACACAATGTTGACAAAATTGCAAGAAACTGACACACCTTTTAAAATTTACTACAGGTAGCACTATGATCATTAACTAAGCGAAACTTTATAAGCCTCAATTTTAAGAACTTTAATTTATAAAAAGAACAGCAAATTTTACTTTCAAGTAAATGATTAAATAGGTGACTTTTAAACTTCACAAAACTACATTTACTGCCTCCCACAATTTCACTACATCCACAGTAAATCTGAATATGCCCTTCTCATCAAAGATCAGATAACATTGTGTAATTAACTGTCTAACTTCGAGGCTTTCATTTTTTTCCACAAATTAAGACACTCGGTAATCATAATTCAAATGGAGAGGAACCTGAGAGGTGTTGTAATAGGAAAAAATGAAGGTAGGTACATTAATTCCGTTATGTTACCTTATATTTGTGCACACTAAATCGCCCAATAAGGTGATCCTTCACTGTACATTATTATAATACTCCTTTAGAGTGATTGCGCAATGTGGTGGTAACTGCATGTTGGTAGGCGGATTTGCAGACAGAATTGCTGGACTTTGGCTCTTCTTGGTGACGAGGATGAATACCAATTCCAGAATCGTTCGAGCTATTTATCCATCCATCCGAGGCATTGGAAAGTAGCAGAAAAGGATTTTCTCGGAATCAGGACAATATGCCACTTTTACATGGCAGTGCACAGTTTGGTAGCTCGTCCCCGACTGACTCTTGTTCCACCTTTCCTACTTAGGCCAACCACAATTTGCGTGCGCTGCACAGTTCCGTTCCTGAGTGGAACCACTACACCTTTTATATACTAAAGAACTAAGGATCCTAAGTGAAGGTCAGCAGTTTACATAAAGGCACCCAAACACATTAAATAAAACAGAACATTTGCACATATTGACATTTCTACAAAAATTTATACGCACAGAAATTACAATTATGTAGAGTACGTTTTGTTCTCTTCAAATGGGACAAAGAATTTAAATGACAGATATACTACATTGCATAGAATCAAATCATGACATCAAAGTTTTAACAAAGAAAGGAGAATACAGTTTTATGTTATCGATTCAATCATACACATTTACAGAAGCTCAACAATGTAACATTAAACCAAAGCAAAAGGCAAAATAAATCAGTAGAGTATTAGAGATATGGTGTTACACATGCCCTATGTTTCGTTGAAGTTTGCTGTAAGGGACACTTCAAGGAAACATCCATAACACCTAAGCAGTGTTGGGTACAAAAAAAAATTATTCCATCCAACTTCAGTTGGAAAAAAAACCCATATTACAAACATACAATATATACACCAAGAAATTTCATACATTTTTTCCAAAACATTATCAAAATAAGACATTTTCAGTAATTTTCATTTTCAAACTGGTTTAAGGAAACGAATTTTCATTGTTACACAGGATATCTTTAAGCATGTTCATTCCATACACATACAGTTCAAATAATAGACAAATGGTACACAAAATAATCTACACATTAGTACAATAAGTATAGCCTTCAAATAAAATAAAAAAGAAAACACATATACAATAGCATAGAACATTTTAACTTAACAAAGCAGAAATTAGTCTTTTCAAAGAAAGTGAATATTCACAGACACACAAGCATACTCATGATCACAGTACATTTTAAAAGATTCAGCAATTAATGAAATACAGAAAAATTCAGTTTGCATCCACATATGTACAAATATTTAAAGAAACAGCTATGAAAACCTTTTGCAACTGACACCTTAAATACAAAAGTTACTTTTCGGGGTTTTTGTTTCAAATCTTTAACTTTAAAGCTGCTCTTCATTAATAGCAGTCCAAAATATTTGTTGCACATAAACACACTTACCTATTCAGAACCTATCTTTAATCATCACTGCTGTGTTTTAAAACAAGGCAGTCCACAACTTAAAGTTATTCCCAAAAACTTAATCTCAAAACATCTACAACTATTTGAATAAGATTCCTTATACATTTTATAATAACTTTTCACTGACTCCAACAATAATAGTCAGTCTATAATATATTGGTCAAAAAACCTAACTTATTTTACTGCTTGCCTCAGCATAAACAGTCCATGTTACACATTCTGCCCATTATTGATTTGGCAATCTTTGTATGTAAACTTTTCACTGACTCCAACAATAATAGTCAGTCTATAATATATTGGTCAAAAAACCTAACTTATTTTACTGCTTGCCTCAGCATAAGCAGTCCATGTTACACATTCTGCCCATTATTGATTTGGCAATCTTTGTATGTAAACATTTAGACACAAAAACACGATTTATATTAAGAACACTAAAAAAATACAAATTTTTAAATTGATACACTGCCCCATCCTCTAGGTCAGGCAGTTCATGATCACTCATCAACTCCTTGCCACCACAATGGCAAGTCCTTTGGCTACTGCTCACATAGCATATTTGATAGTCCTCAACTTCAGGACCATGGCATTTTTATTCTTTTGTCTTGTTTTGCTGCCCAACAACATATTTTTGAGCAGTTTATTGTCATCATCTTTAAGTTTTTTATCATTATGTCACATCTTTGTTACAAATTGGATTAACGGTATAAAACATAAAACCTGCAACTTTGAAACAGCAATTAGACACTGGTAATATTTAATTTTTCTTTACACCAAGACAAAATCAGGAAACATGCACATCATTAATTGAGTAAATTTTAAATGTCATTTTTGGTGTAATGACAATGTGACAATGTTCAGGAGTTAGTCAGTATTTAGTTTAATTGATTTTCCACACATTTAGGTCATCAGATCAGAACAATAATTTTACATCATACTGTAAGTGATTTCTGCCCACATTTTTGTGGCACAAGACATATACATCTCATATCTATCTTATACACATTAGTCAGGTTCATCTCCTCAGTTTTTGACACACACAGTTTTTCAACATCATAATTATCCCTATTTTCTAAAAAAATTTACATTCAGTCATATTATAGTATTAATTTACCTTGTTTTCAGTATTCTTACCTTTTCTCATCCATATTTCTCTTTCCAATTAGTTTTCCATTACATTTTTCCTTTACAATACCCACTACACTTTCATTATTCTTGGTCATCTTCTAGTGTACCCAATTTAATTATTCATTTACTTGTCCACAAACAATACACAGTATCTTACATTATTTCTACATTTTTTTTGTTTACTTTGATAGAGAAGATGCAAAGAAGATAGTAAAAGTTCTGAATGATGAAGAGGAAGGTTGACAGCATGAAAAGAAACGGAAGTAGTGCTGGCAACGACTGAGGTACCTAGTGCTCGCCAGACACTTACAATGCAAAGAGTGCATGTCCCCTGAGGCTAAACAACCCTCATCTGAGAACATGTACCTTTAAATAAACAACATAGTTCAGACATAAGCCCTTTCTGGTCTTTAAGTATGTTAGAAATTAATTATTCTCTTGAGGAGTTCTTTGCACTTTCATAAAATTGCCACAAGCATCATAATTTATAAAGTTTTCAAGTTTCTAACAATACATGCCCCTATCTTCATAATTAGACTAGCAACAATATTCAATTGAAAATAAACAGTTCCTAAGCAAAGTCATACAGTACACTACAATAAATAAACAACCTCGCCCAGATCTCAGGATCAACAAAACAGTAACACACTTTCAGGTAACACTCAGATACAGTAGTAATAAAGTCATTAACAGTATATATACATAAATCATCCTGCCCCCAGTCTCTTTATTAACAATGCAGTCTTTTATGGTTCATAAAACAGTTACTTAAATCTGGTGGCTTTTTAGGCCTCCTATTTTCTACATCTTTCACTAATCTATTCAGATCTAGCCAACGTTTCGTTTCATCAGGTGGTTTTTTAGGTTTTGGAATTTCAAAGTCTTTAGCAAGGCACAACATCTCCTGTTCTGCTATTATTTTATCAGGTGGTTCTTTTTGTTCCTGTAATTCACACCCATTCAAAACATTTGTTAAGGCTTGCCCCAGTATAGTATCATCTGGAGGTTCCTGCAAATTATGCCCCTGTGTTACATTACTGAATAATTCCTTCGGTTTTGGCCCATTTCTACTTCCTGTATCTTGCTTTGGAAAAATGTCACTAATTTTCTCATACCCTCTCTCAGTAAAAGTATATTCACTTTCGTTTACACCTGAAAGTTCATCTTCACTGGAGTCATCACTACTCCCTTCCTCACCATCAGAATCACTTAAGTACTCGACTTTGGAACAATAGGGAAAGTTAGAATATTCATTCTTATCTGTATTCATATACCCTTCATCATCTGAGCTATCACTGATTTCATTTTCATCATCAGATTCGAGCAGGAAAGCAACTTTTAAACAGTGAGGCAGATTATCTCTAGAAGTTTCAGCTACTTTGTTTTTTGAATTATTTCCTACAAAATGCACTTCTGTTGTCTCACTTTGAACGATTTCAGCCTTAACTTCATACTTAGTATAATCGTCATATACTTCGATAACCTTCATTTCATTTTCTTCCATGCTATCATTCTCAGACAATCGTGCGGACTTCCTACTAGGCCCTTCTGCATTAAAATCACAAAACACCTTTCCATCAACAATAACTTCACCTACACTGCTTATAATGTCATGTTTACTAAAGTCCTCCTTTACATCACTTTCACCTATTATTAATTGTGCACACGTCTTTTGCGTGGCATATTCTACCTTCCTTTCCTCTTTAATCATCATAACCTCCCCCACATCTACGTCTTTTACCTCATACACATCATTAACAGTACAAATATTCTCCTCTTCACTCGCCTTTTCTGGCTCCCTTTCATTCTTTAATGATGCCTTTTCGCACGATTCCGATATCGAGCTATCTTTATCATATGACATATTAACTTTATTTCCATTTTTACATTAATCTATTACTGAAACTGGCCAACGGAAGTGTCCGATCCCGCCTCTTCTGTTTCTCTCTAGGGCAGCCATCATGTTCTGACGTCTGCCATTTGTGTGTGCTGCCAAGTGCAATGTACGATGCTCCAGCAAGCGCTGCCCCGAGCACAAATAGTCACGTGACTTTGCACTGGGCTCGCCACTATGTATCACTCCGCGCACGTCTTCCATAGGCGCGTCCTTAACCTTCCTGCCCTGTAGTTTACATCTTTCCCTCTCGAATCTATTATTTGACATCTCTTCTTTGGGCTCAAAACCGGTCTCCGCGTGAATCCGGCCCGTAACACACGCGGTTTTCAGTTTTCATTTCGTCTCTAGTTTGGAAATTCCGCGCCCTGTATCTTCTGCCGCGCGTCGTATTTCGATTTGTTTCCTTTGTGCAATAAACTGTTGGTTTTGCTCAACAAGTTGATTATTAATGTTTCGGCCTTGTGCTGCGATTTGCGCCACGATATTGCCATTGTCTGCTGCATTTTGTTGCCCCAGTGCTGCAATTTGTGATGCAAATTGCGCAGACAACATCCTGAATAAATCAGTCACATCTGGTGTCCTTTCACTTTTGTTTTCTACCGAATTTTCGTGTTCGAATCCTACTTCCCTTTCAGTTTTTGGTGATTCAAACATATCCCGCAATTCATTAACATAAGCACTGTCTCCCACAACATCGCTCATATAGTCTTACTTAGTACGCGCGACATGCATAGCTTCTATCTGTTTACTGACATCGGCGTGGAATCGTACGTAATTTAACTCGCGCATAGTGTCATCTGTTGGTGTGCTGCCTGAACTACTCTCGATGCATTCTCCTCTCGCGTAACTAGATTCATTTCTAGTTCCTGTCCATATTAGTTGCTATTAAGTATTGATATCTTTAATTTTCAATTTAAGTTGAACATTCACTATCCGTTCAGTCAAATAATGTACAGGTTCGTGCCGCTGGACGTTTTATGTTCACTTTATGTTTGTAAAATGCTAAATACTTATAATTTTTTCCGTTTGTAGGTGTAAATTGAACAACGTCCTGTCACGCAGCGCCACGTATAGCACTCCTGTCCGCTACAGCTACACCCTAACCTCGAAACTCGAGGCAGGTTGTGAAATAGAACAATCTTACTAAAGCAATTATGGTATAACGCAACAGAACAGTGTTACCCTCTGAGAGGAATTTTGCTGGGTTGACCGTGTTTTACCGAACGGCAATGGCTTATCGGAAATGAAAGTCAGAATTACGTAAATATTCGAACAGTAACAAACAATATTTTTGCCTAGCTATACTATTTAAAGAATAAGGAAAACGGTCGCCAGCCTAATTAGGCAAGAGAAAGATTAACGTTCTCCTTTAAGAAATTAGGTATGAGTAACTTTAACGGATAAACACAACCTATACTTGGCAATGAACTCTGACACATACATATGTTTACGGTAAGATTGAAGCTAGCAGCTAGAGCAGCACAAACTATATGCAAAAATATAACAGATACCGAAACACTCTATTACTTTCAGGACTTGTTCAAACTGAATGGTCTTTATAACATTACTATTAACATTCACTGCAGGATCATAAATTGGACATAGGTTATGTCTCTCTCAGTTAAATACTTTACTATTTGAAATGGAAGTTAATTGGAATCCACTAACAGGTTGTTTCTCACTATCTTTTGAATAAAGAAATTATGGTTTTCATAAGTAGTAGTCTTCCCATTACTTGTTACCTAGCATTAGCATAATAGACAAACTGTGGATCCTGTTACACTATTAATATGCACTTCCAATACACAAGAGAGACAAACACTTAGCAATCATGAACATATAATTTTCTACTGTTGCAGTTTTCCACTCTTACTACAGTGAAACACAATGTTGACAAAATTGCAAGAAACTGACACACCTTTTAAAATTTACTACAGGTAGCACTATGATCATTAACTAAGCGAAACTTTATAAGCCTCAATTTTAAGAACTTTAATTTATAAAAAGAACAGCAAATTTTACTTTCAAGTAAATGATTCAATAGGTGAATTTGAAACTTCACAAAACTACATTTACTGCCTCCCACAATTTCACTACATCCACAGTAAATCTGAATATGCCCTTCTCATCAAAGATCAGATAACATTGTGTAATTAACTGTCTAACTTCGAGGCTTTCATTTTTTCCACAAATTAAGACACTCGGTAATCATAATTCAAATGGAGAGGAACCTGAGAGGTGTTGTAATAGGAAAAAATGAAGGTAGGTACATTAATTCAGTTATGTTACCTTATATTTGTGCACACTAAATCGCCCAATAAGGTGATCCTTCACTGTACATTATTATAATACTCCTTTAGAGTGATTGCGCAATGTGGTGGTAACTGCATGTTGGTAGGCGGATTTGCAGACAGAATTGCTGGACTTTGGCTCTTCTTGGTGACGAGGATGAATACCAATTCCAGAATCGTTCGAGCTATTTATCCATCCATCCGAGGCATTGGAAAGTAGCAGAAAAGGATTTTCTCGGAATCAGGACAATATGCCACTTTTACATTGCAGTGCACAGTTTGGTAGCTCGTCCCCGACTGACTCTTGTTCCACCTTTCCTACTTAGGCCAACCACAATTTGCGCGCGCTGCACAGTTCCGTTCCCGAGTGGAACCACTACACCTTTTATATACTAAAGAACTAAGGATCCTAAGTGAAGGTCAGCAGTTTACATAAAGGCACCCAAACACATTAAATAAAACAGAACATTTGCACATATTGACATTTCTACAAAAATTTATCCACACAGAAATTACAATTATGTAGAGTAAGTTTTGTTCCCTCCAAATGGGACAAAGAATTTAAATGACAGATATACTACATTGCATAGAATCAAATCATGACATCAAAGGTTTAACAAAGAAAGGAGAATACAGTTTTATGTTATCGATTCAATCACACACATTTACAGGAGCTCAACGATGTAACATTAAACCAAAGCAAAAGGCAAAATAAATCAGTAGAGTATTAGAGATATGGTGTTACAAACCTAAACAGAAAGATTGAAATGTCAATGTATTTCTATGAGGAGTCTGGACACAATTTGCTCTTGCATTGGGGTTGCCTACATTCAGGTGCTTGGCTCAATGACCATTGACCTTGAATGTGCTAATCAATAAAATCGATCAGTTAATAAAACCAAATGAATCAGTAAAATCAATAAATTCACCAATAATTTGAAATGGAAAATCCTCTCCTCTTTCCCTTTTAATCTATTACCAAACATAGTGTAGTACAAAAATACTAAGGTGGTGGAGCTAACCCAGTTTTTTAAGAGCATTTCATCTTGCTTTCACCTGTTAGAATTTTATGCTGCAGTTGCAATTTCGCTATTAGCAATGTTCCAACATCTAGAAAACATAATACAAGGTAATGAGAACATGTTACGGTGGGGTTAACAACAAGTACAATCAGTTTTGTAGTTTTATGAAATTCATGTCTACACTTCAAGATTTTGACATACAGGCAGAGATAATAACTTAATACACATAACTGTGCATTAAAGAACAACTAGTCAATATACCATTTTATGTGTAGTGATTTTGAGTGGATTGTATATATCACACAATTACAAGTGTACATTTACAATACATCAGAATAAATGTTTAAAATAGTCGAGATAATTTTTATTTCTGAGGTCTGTTTATTCATTGAGTATGTGGTTGTTATTTCAATGCGCTATAAATTCAAATTTCTTCTAGAGCGTCCATTAATCCGCCTTTTTCTACCCTGTGTAGAACGTTCTATGTATGCTACAAGAATATAAAAAAAACTGTAAATTCGACGTACCTACTGTTAATCCCACTACAAATTGTTCTCATTACAAATCAAATGGTTCAAATGGCTATGAGCACTATGGGACTTAACATCTGCGGTCATCAGTCCCCTAGACTTAGAACTACCTAAACCTAACTAACCTGAGGACATCACACACATCCATGCCAGAGGCAGGATTCGAACCTGCGACCATAGCAGCAGCGCAGTTCCGGACTGAAGCGCCTAGAACCGCTGGGCCACAACGGCCGGCTGTTCTCATTACACTGTATTATGTTTTGTAGATATTTGGAAATGGCTTACTGGCCGAAACTGCAACTGAGAAATAAAATTCTAACAGCTGAAAGCAAGATGAAATCTTTAAAAACTTTATGGAAACTATGGACCCATACTACAAGAAAATAACTAACCCAATTGTGTTACTGGAAAAGTTAAAGTCCCATTCGCTCTCCAACTCGATCCTATCTCCAATCAATCACAGCATAGTATTACAAACTCAAGATGAAGGAAACGAGACTATTGGGCCTTATACCCAACCAATTAAAGTGTAAAATTAGAAAATTGTGACAAATATGCAGTAAAAGATTAGGTAATCTCAACTTGAAAGTCAAATATATGCATTATATACACAAAAAGGTACACAAATGCTACATAGTGTTTCACTTCCCTCTCCTCCAATCAGAGCCTAATATTAAAATGAAAGAGCCAGTCACAGTGTGGTGTCACCTAAGCTTTGCTCAAGAGTATCTGAACGACCTGAATTACTTATCAAAAAATACATTATACACCTCCCTCTCGTCCAGTCAGAGCTTAATGTAAACTACAACAGTGTAGTCCATCTGGGCTGTGGCCAGAAGCATCCGAATTATTTATCATGAAATACTTCAGAGGATATGAATCGCATAAAAAATGACGAAACATGTTTTCATTACTGACTTCCAAAAAGTCGTTTATGGATTGACTTAATTGTCACATAGAAAACTTTCGTTCAAAACTATACAGGGTGTCCCATTTATCTTGACCACCCTAAATAACTGTTTTTCCAGATGCAAATTATAAAACGTTTCAAGCAAATGTTCTTTAGCGGTCAGGGGGACATCAATCACCATGATTGCCTTCGTTTGTTTTTTTACAAATGTATGAACAGCGGTATGTCTTTTTTAAACGGAACCCTGTATTTTTTATTCGGTGATTCATTTCTTCTCCTAAAGGCTTATTCAAAAATGTATCACAGTCTACCATTCACTGAAACACAAGGTTATTAATTACATAACACAACATTGACGTTTACGCTCCCAGCGCTTAGTGCAGTACTCGGGGTAATGGAACACATCCACGTGCTGACGTTGACAGAGGACAAATGTAAACATAAGTAGAATGCATACCCGTCATTCCGTCAACCATCGTCAGTCGAAGAGTTGTGTGAGTAGAATGTACACCAACGAAAAGTAGGTAGAAATGCTACTCATCTGTGGGGAATGTAAGTTATCAGAACAATAATTGCAACACTGTTTTCGTATCTACGGGTACATTTAGTACAGTGGTTTAGTCCTTTTAAATACTGCTGTGTACAGTAGGCGTACAGTATAGGTTGTCCTTCCTACAAACTGCATCGACATAACGCTTCTTTTATTGTTGCTGCTGAAGGTAGGCGAAATGCTACGCAGGCAGCATAACTGTACAGAGAACGATATCCTGACAAGAACCCACCTTCCCGACGGATGTTTTCTCGTCTTTTGCGACGCTTCAGGAAACGGGAAGTTTCAACCCACGACAATGCAATCGCTGTAGCACTCGCACAGACGAAGCTGCCGAAGTTACTGTTCTCGCTTCCGTTGCTACGAATCCACATGTGAGCACACGACAGCTTGAACACGAGATTGGCATTCCTAAAACCAGTGTACATCGTTTTCTTAAACGTCACGGTTCCATCATTACCATGTACATCTAAGTCAAGAATTGCATGGGAATGATTTCCAGAATCGAGTACAGTTCTGTCAATGGTCACAGCAACGAATCCTCGCCAACCCGAACTTCTTCTCCTATGTTCTATTTACCGATGAATGTTTCTTCTCAAAGGACAGGCAAATACAGGCAACATGCATTATTGGTCCAGCGACAACTCACAATGGCTTAGACAGGTGGAACATCAGCGTCAGTGGAGAGTTAACGTTTGGCGTGGGATGCTTGGTACTACAGTTACTGGCCCTTATTTCATCAATGGTAGTCTAAACGGTGCAGAGTATGCCAACTTCCTCAGACGAATTCTTCCTCTTCTTATGGACGCAGTGCCCCTAAACACCAGAATGCTTATGTGGTATCAACACGATGGATGTCCAGCACGTAATGTCTTGTGTGCACGTCGTGTTCTGAACCGAAGGTATCCTGCCAGGTGGATTGGTCGAGGAGGAACATTTACTTGGACTGCTAGGTCTCCTGATTTAAATCCTCTGGACTTTTTTCTTTGGAGATGCATTAAAGAAGTTGTCTATCGGGATATTCCAACAACTCCAGAGGACATGCAGGGACTATCGTTTTGCTTGTAATTCTCTTCAGCAGGCAACACTGGAAGAAATAAATAACTCTTTCATTCAACGAATGCACCAGTGTATCGGTGTCCAGGGTCACCACTTTGAGAACCTTTGAATGTTCTGCTCCTGGGCAATGGTACATGAGAGTCAAAGTCAATTTTGTGTTACTTTTACTTGGTTTTCATTTGTTTTCTGAGAACTCCAGCAAGTGGACGAGTTTGTGATCCCGGGCTCAAAGTCAGCGTTGTGTTATGAAATTATAACGTCATGTTTCAGTGAATGGTACACTGTGAGACATTTTTGAATAGGTCTTTAGGAGAGGAAACGAATTACCGAACAAAAAATACAGGGTGCCATTTAAAAAAGTCATAGCGCTGTTCATATACAGGGTGTTTCAAAAATGACCAGTATATTTGAAACGGCAATAAAAACTAAACGAGCAGCGATAGAAATACACCGATTGTTGCAATATGCTTGGGACAACAGTACATTTTCAGGCGGACAAACTTTCGAAATTACAGTAGTTACAATTTTCAACAACAGATGGCGCTGCAAGTGATGTGAAAGATATAGAAGACAACGCAGTCTGTGGGTGCGCCATTCTGTACGTCGTCTTTCTGCTGTAAGCGTGTGCTGTTCACAACGTGCAAGTGTGCTGTAGACAACATGGTTTATTCCTTAGAACAGAGGATTTTTCTGGTTGTGATGATGATGATGTTTGGTTTGTGGGGCGCTCAACTGCGTGGTTATCAGCGCCCGTACAATTACCCAATCTTAGCTCAATCCAATTTCGCTACTTTCCGGGATGATGATGAAAGGATGAGGACAACACAAACACCCAGTCATCTCGAGGCAGGTGAAAATCCCTGACCCCGCCGGGAATCGAACCCGGGACCCCGTGCTCGGGAAGCGAGAACGCTACCGCGATTTTTCTGGTGTTGTAATTCCACCGCCTAGAACACAGTGTTGTTGCAACAAGACGAAGTTTTCAACGGAGGTTTAATGTAACCAAAGGACCGAAAAGCGATACAATAAAGGATCTGTTTGAAAAATTTCAACGGACTGGGAATGTGACGGATGAACGTGCTGGAAAGGTAGGGCGACCGCGTACGGCAACCACAGAGGGCAACGCGCAGCTAGTGCAGCAGGTGATCCAACAGCGGCCTCGGGTTTCCGTTCGCCATGTTGCAGCTGCGGTCCAAATGACGCCAACGTCCATGTATCGTCTCATGCGCCAGAGTTTACACCTCTATCCATACAAAATTCAAACGCGGCAACCCCTCAGCGCCGCTACCATTGCTGCACGAGAGACATTCGCTAACGATATAGTGCACAGGATTGATGACGGCGATATGCATGTGGGCAGCATTTGGTTTACTGACGAAGCTTATTTTTACCTGGACGGCTTCGTCAATAAACAGAACTGGCGCATATGGGGAACCGAAAAGCCCCATGTTGCAGTCCCATCGTCCCTGCATCCTCAAAAAGTACTGGTCTGGGCCGCCATTTCTTCCAAAGGAATCATTGGCCCATTTTTCAGATCCGAAACGATTACTGCATCACGCTGTCTGGACATTCTTCGTGAATTTGTGGCGGTACAAACTGCCTTAGACGACACTGCGAACACCTCGTGGTTTATGCAAGATGGTGCCCGGCCACATCGCACGGCCGACGTCTTTAATTTCCTGAATGAATATTTCGATGATCGTGTGATTGCTTTGGGCTATCCGAAACATACAGGGGGCGGCGTGGATTGGCCTCCCTATTCGCCAGACATGAACCCCTGTGACTTCTTTCTGTGGGGACACTTGAAAGACCAGGTGTACCGCCAGAATCCAGAAACAATTGAACAGCTGAAGCAGTACATCTCATCTGCATGTGAAGCCATTCCGCCAGACACGTTGTCAAAGGTTTCGGGTAATTTCATTCAGAGATTACGCCATATTATTGCTACGCATGGTGGATATGTGGAAAATATCGTACTATAGAGTTTCCCAGACCGCAGCGCCATCTGTTGTTGAAAATTGTAACTACTGTAATTTCGAAAGTTTGTCTGCCTGAAAATGTACTGCTGTCCCAAGCATATTGCAACAAACGATGTATTTCTATCGCTGCTCGTTTAGTTTTTATTGCCGTTTCAAGTATACCGGTCATTTTTGAAACACCCTGTATTTGTAAAAAACAAAGCTACAACGAAGGCAATCATGCTGATTGATGTCCCCCTGACGGCTAAAGAACATTTGCTTGAAACATTTTGTAATTTGCATCTGGACAAACAGTTATTTAGGGTGGTCAAGATAAATGGGACACCCTGTATATCATTCGCTATTGAATATTGGAACATGTATACAACATACTGTAAGTAATTAAAGACCAATGTTGCTTATAAAATATAAATAATGAATTAGTACTATTTAACTTCCACAATGAGTTATTTTAAATACTACTCTATAAACCCTGGACACACGGAACGAAATCAACTGCTGATTGTATCCCAGTCGCTAACTATCACCTACAGATGGCTGCTATGTCAAAAGCGCAAAATGCTAAATCTTTGTACTGCGAGTTGTTCACTGTCACCAATAGATGTCTGCACTGATAAAAACGTGCAAAGTTCGATCTGTAGGCTACACATGGTTTAAGACACAATATATCCTTAAGTTAATCGCGTTCCACATCTATGATGCTTGCCAAATGTCAGAATATTCTAAGATGTCTACAAAAATACGTCTACAATGCAAAACATTGCAATGTCTGTATCAAATATCACAATATTATGTTCTAAAGAAACACATAGTAGTCAAATTAGTGCCTACAGACATTTGCCAACTCAAAAACAAGCACTTTAGTGCTGTTTCCATGATCAAATAGTTACAAGTAACAGGAGACTTTTTAGAAATGAAGTATAAGGGGTTCGATATTGTAAAACTAAGCTGACCAGGATTAGCTTCAGAAAATATGTGCCAGCTAAAATACTACGCTAAACAAGCAAGCACGAAAGCAGTCAAAAGACAAACGATCACCATTTCAGGAAGGAAGGAAGATAGGAAATGTTTGATTTTGGAAAGGAAGAAGGCGTTTTATTACAACATGTGACTTAAACTGCAGAAAGTTATGCACCGTTTACACACACTCACGAGACGACCAACGACAGTAACAGAGAAATGTGACATTTCAAAAGAAAATGTCAGAGTCATTACACCATAAATCACAATATGAATGTAGGTATTTACATCTACACTCAATGAAAGTCACAATACACCCTCAAATTAAATATTTCCGCTTATAAATCACTCTCAACCACCGTTTTAGGAGGGATAATGATGACACATCATGATATGCACTAGAAAAATGTGATTGGAGATACTGACTGACAATTAATGCTTTTATTGCAAATGATGCAGCCCAACTGTAGGTTATGATGGCTCTTTTCGACATAATTATGGCGGCAAAGTGCTATAAAAGGTTTATAGGCTGCAATTCGTATACTCAAGTATTACATATTTAATAAAAATATGCGACACGCACAACACAGCTAAAAGACAAACAAACATCATACTAGGAAGGAAGGCAGATAGTGTTTGATTTTAGGAAGGAAGAAGGTGTTCGATTTTGGAAAGGAATAAAGTGTTTTATTACGATATATCGCTTAAACTTCAGAGAGACATGCATTGTGTATACACACTCTGTAGGCGACCAAAGACGGGAACAGAAAGATGTGACATCTGAAAGGACAGTTTCAGAGTCCATACCTTAAAAATAAATACAAATATCTGTCATTCACTGTATTAGATGTAAGGTACCACACTTGCAGGATCTGTGGACCTTTAAACTAAATAATTCCATTTCTAAAGTGTCTGTTTAACTTATCAAAGTACGCACAGCCTGTACGCTTATGATAATACGCAAGACCTGTACGAAAATTCGAGAAAAAATAAGTTCTTTTACAGGTAAGATTTCGCATACTTTGCAAACACAATCAGGCATTAATAACGCGTAGCACTTCTAAGCAACAACATCGTAGTTACATCTGGAGCCTACTCGAAACAACCGTGCAACATAAGGTAAGCAGAAGTTTCGCTTTGAAAACCTTACACACCCTCCATGCACTCCCGACCTCCTCCCGCGCGATTTACGTATTTTTTGGATCTCTGAAGAAACACATTCGTAGCCGTCGATTTGCTTCGGACGAAGCATGCCTGGGTACGAGCATGGTCCCATAGGCAATAGCAAACATTTTTCCACGAAGGCACTGACCATTTTGTGTCACAGTGGGACAAATGTATTAATAATTACGACGATTATTTTTGAAATAATAAACAGTTTAATTACTTTTTTTCACCTATCATGTTTTCATTTGACTGCGCCTTGTATCTGTAACGTGGATGTTGTGTTTCTTGACTTTTTCTTGGTTGCTAATCCAATTTTCCCCGTCATGGTAATATAAACGGTATGCGCTTGTGAAACACAGTACTTAACATCGATGGAGTATATAATATGAGGCATAAACCCAAATTCGTTCTACATACTGTACAAAGGCATAGCCAGAAACGAATACAGCACGAAGGGTGCTTAGCGAAGTGTGAAGTATTTCGTCCCTTTCATTGTGTACGTTTGGTCCTTTTGACGCTTTCAGTAGCTGTCTATATTGTCTGCAAAGATTCCGTTTGGGGCGAGAAGTGTTGTAAAGTTGAGGAATAGTAATTTTTATTTAAATACGTTCTACACATCTGCAGTGGAGTCTACACATTAATGGACAGAGCATGTTATAATAAAGTCGATAACTTCACAACGACATGTAGTTTACGCTGTTGAATGCCAGTCTGTAAATACTACCGCAGACGTGAAACAACACCGCCTTTACGCTTTTCCAGCTAACCAGTACATTTAATCTGCAGAGAAGAAATTTCAGGCGTCACAGGACTCCTTTCTCAGCCTACAAATGCAGGGTAAGTAAGTAGTATTCTGTTGGCTCCGAAAGCACTTGGGAATTCCAATCGAAACAGTGTCTCGCCGTTACGTCTCTCTCGCTCTCACACACACACACGCACACACAATCGCGCAACCTAAAGCAATCTAAACGTACAAAAAATGCATGTAACGGTTTTTGTGATGTTAGCTTTATGTGAAAATAAACACATCCATGAAACGCAGAAGCCCGTGTGCCCGCAAGAGAAAGTTATGGCTACAGCGTGTTTTATATCTACATTTTTTGTGTGCTCTGGTGCTAATTCACGGAGCCGCGCAGGGTTCTCCGTGCTCTGCCTGGGCTGCGCCGAAGTACCATTCTAATTCGTCCGATGAATATGCATCAGCGATTGTTTAAAGGGACTCACATGGCACATTGTTTTTCTGTGTTATTCACATGCTCCCTGTATCCTACACTTTCAAGTGAATGCGCCGTTCTCAGTAAAGCCTGTAGCGCCCACCTGGACTTATGGTCGTCTTCTTCGTCTTCCTCTTCTTAAAATTTTGCTCAAATGTGCAGTGAGATAATTGCAAACTTACGAAATGAGATTTCTCATGTCGATTTCCGTTCTTTAATACTGTAACGGCTACTGAATTCTTCGCCTACTTCCAGGATTGCTTGCTGCCTTCCAGCATTAAATCTGTTATTAAAATTTTAATATTTTTGTTCAGTTCTTCTTTGGTCTATGATAGTAGACTTCGCTGTCCGGTGTTGCGTCTTCTGAAAACTAGTGACTTCCTTTGAACGTTACGACATACTATTACATTCTTCGACCTATGTGTTTTCTGTCAGTTGCTCGAGGTCAGCGTTGTTGATTCTCGATCACGGGGCACCAGGTTCGATTCCCTGCCGGTTTGGGGATTTTCTTCGAGCGGGTCTCTCTCTCTCTCTCTCTCTCTCTCTCTCTCTCTCTCTCTCTCTCTCTCTCTGTGTGTGTGTGTGTGTGTGTGTGTGTGTGTGTGTGTGTGTGTGTGTGTGTGTGCGCGCGTGTGTTTGTTGTTGTCATCATCATTTCAACATCACCTACGCGCAATTTGCCGAAGTGGCATCGAATGGAAATCTTGCACCAGATGACCGAACTTCCTGAAAGGGGACTCCCGGCTGAAAATAACACGCATACATTTTTTAATATATTTCCTGACGAGATATTAATCAGTCGTACTTTTAATTTATTCCGTAATCTCGATATCAGTCACCATGGAGAAAAAAAGGCGGTAGGGGAACGTGGCTACATGAACTGGGATGAAACCTCAAGTGTGCTACGGAGTGTTCATTTTAGACATAGTATGTGATAGATTGAAAGTGTTTACGGAATCGACGCTCGTACACAGATCTTTGAGATCGGAGACAACTAACTTCTCAACTGAGCTAGCTGCCACACGTGGCATTGAAAGCTTCAGTATTGTCAGTACCTCAATCCTGCTACGGTGAAAGTGACTACAGCCCTATAGTGCAACAGTATGTCTATCCTGTTTATCTCATAAAAATGTTAAGCGTTATTTGCAACAGACACAAATTTGCCGAGAGATGAGGGTGCGCACTCCAATGAAGAGAACGTGTGACCTTTACGCTGTAGTACATAACGATGTTAACTTGCAGATATCTTGTTGAATGAGCGGCATAACGAGAATTTAAGCCAGCAGTGGTGGCGATTCTGGTTATTTACACCTGCAAGATAGATAAAAGCCCAACCTTGAGTCGCCAAGCTCCGAAGTATTTTAATAAAATCAGTTTTGCTAATTTAGCTTGGGCGAACCTACAATGATGAAGGACTAACATAGAATCCCCTGATTACAGTAGCGGATCCAGTATATAAAGTCCTACTGGGACCCTAAATTAAGTATCTCAATGCGTTATCTGACCACTTCCTATGATAATGAAAGTTTCGCTCCTCCTTTCGTATAATAATATATACAGAAGTTTGAGTAAAGACAAAGAAAAAGATTTCTTCCCTCTTCAAGTACTATACAAAATAAGAAGAAAATTTCACTACACTGTAATTAATAGAAAAATGAGTCATCATACGGTCACTCTGATCTTCGCACCATGTAAAGGAAAAAACGAACTGCTGAATACCAACGCGTCCACACATTCTTCCAACAATAATGCAGCGACTGCAACTCGTAATATCTATCTTCCTTTGAAAGGAAATCGATATCAATATCTATCGTCCTGACCTGGCGCAGTAAAAGAGTATCTTCAGTTTGGAATGAATACAGATCAACGACTGGTGTTTCACAAGGCTTCTGCATCTACATCTACGCTCTTCAGACCACTGTGAAGTGCACGGCAGAGGTTACATCCCATTATACCAGTTATTAGGGTTTTATCTCGTTCCGATTACGTAAAGAGTGCGTAAACAATGGTTGTCCAAATGCCTCCGTGCATGCTGTAGTTAATCTAGTTTTGTTTGATACGTAGGGGGCTGAAGTTTGTTCGTTGAGTCATCATTTAAAGCCGGTTCTTGAAACTTCCTGTGAAGAATTTCTCGGGTTGGTTTACGTCAATCTTCAAGAGTGTGCTAGGTCAGTCTCTTAGCTCTCCCATGGATCACACAAACCTGTGACCATTTGCGGTGTCCTTCTCGTGTATACATTCAGTATCCCCTGTTAGTCCTACCTGGTTCGAGCGATATCCTAGTATGAAGCGCACTAGTTATTTCTAAGCAATCGCCTTTGATTCCCAAGTATTCTACCAATAAATCAAAGTCTTCCACCTGATTTACCCACGACTGAGCCTGTGTGATCATTCCATTTAATATGCCTACAAAGTGCTACACCTAGGTATTTGTATGGGTTACGCCAATCCTGCTGTGACTCATTGATGTTATAGTCATAGGATACTCCTTTTTTCGGATTTTTGAAGTGCACAATTTTACATTCTGAACACTCAAAGCAGTTTGCCAAACTTTTCAGCACTTTAAAATGTTATTAAGATCAGACTTCATATTTGTTAGTTTCTTTCAGACAGTACTTCAGCGTAGATAACTGCATCACCCGCAGAAAGTCTGACGTTACTACTAATATTGTCAGCAAGGTAATTAATATGCAATATGAACAACAAGGTTTCCAAACCACTTCCCTGGAGCACACGTGAAGTTATTTCTACATCTGACGATGTTTCTCCATCCACATAACATTCTGCGCCCTCCCTACCAAACAGTCCTTAATCCAGTTACAAATTTCTCCTGGTACCTCATATGATAGTACTTTTGGCAATAAGAGCAGATGTGGTACTGAGTCAAATGCTTTTCGGAAATCAAGAAATACTGCTTTTGCGTAACTGCCTTGATCCAAAGCTTTCAGTTTGTCATTTGAGAAAAGTGCAACTTGGGTTTCACATGATCGATGTTTTTGGAATCCATGGTAGCTGGCATGGAGGAAGTCATTCTGTTCGAGACACCGCATTAGGTTTTGAGCTCAGAGCGTGTTCTAAGATTTTACAACAAGCCGATGTCAAGTATATTGGACGATAGTTTTGTGGATCACTTGTATACAGTCGTGACCTGCACTTTGTTCTTCGAGGGATCTACGATAGATTATAGTTAGAAGGGGGACTAAGCTGCAAATTCAGCGTAGAATCTGATAGGCATTCCATAGGATAATAGAGGTTTGTTCAGTTTTAACGATTCAACTGAACGCTAACTTTGATGCCACTAACAGCTTTTACATACGACCAGAATTTCTATGCGTTCTGTGAAAGATCATTTGACAGTATTCTGCTATGGTAGTCACTGAGAGCTTCACACATTGCTCTCTTGCAGCCAAACGCGTTTCATTCAGCATTTCTTTATCTACACCTCTATGATTTTTTTCACCTATTATCTCTCTTTATTTAGATGTTTCTTTACAGTTTCTGTATACCATGGACGGTCCCTCCCACTATGAACTGTGCTACTGGGCCCATAGTTGTCCAGAGCATGGTCAATTATTCTTTCAGACTTGAGCCATAGCTTCTTTACATGCTCCTGCGCTGTGCTGAAAGTTTCAAAATCATTGAGACATGACACTGCTGATTTTTTTATCTAGTTTACCGAAATTATGCTTGTTTTGGTTGTCCTTTGCATTTTGGAAATCATTGTTGCCACAGCCGCGGCATGTCGCAGATACCAGTTTCTGACGTAGACGCCCTCAAAGAGGTCAGACTAGTTTGTTACCATAAGATCCAATATATTTCCATCATGAGTGGGATTCCGAACAATCTGTTCTTGGTAGTTTTCAGAAAAAGTATGTAGTAACTTTTCTACAGAGTCCTTATCACACCCACTATTAAAAAAACTGAAATTTTCCCACTTGATTGTTGGATGATTGAAGTCTACACTGTTGGTTACAATATGATTGAGGAACTTGCGTACAAGCGAAGTGAGGTTTACTCTTAAGTTTTCGGTTGCATCAAGAGGTCAGTCTGTTGGTCGACAGCAGGATCCAATTACAATTTTATGCTCACATCAGATGCGGAGTCTTGCTCAATCTCGCATGCACCTCCAGTTTCTGTCTCGGTGGATTCGATTGTCTTCTCGACTCTGACAATTATACCCATATGCCTATCCTTTCGATTACCTTTCCGTATACAGTTAAATTTTCCCCAAAAATCTCACAGCTATCAACTTTATGTTTTAGTCAGCTTCTGTATCTAGTATTATACGGGCTTCACTGCTTTCTAGGGCGCGTTTCATACTCTGGAACTCTGTTGCGAACACTTCCGAAGTTTTAACTATTAGGATTTTTTACTCTTGTCTGTGGGGGGATTCCTTTTGGTCTTACACTAAAATTTATCAGTTTCCTACCACTGTCGTTAAGGGACTAGTTGGAATGTCGCCTAATCCAGAAAGATGCATGCGTGCACCGCACACAGAATCAGCTATCTGGGAAGCAGCTTCTGATGTGTTGTGCACACCTGACCCATTTAAAGGGACCCAACAGTTTTCAATCCTACGACAAAAGTTCAGGAAGTCGCACCCTATCTTGTCACAGAAACTTCAAAATCGATAGTTGAGACCTTCCACTCGACTCGGAACCAGGAGGCTCCGATCTTTTCTGAGTACAATTTTGCAAACAGTGAGCTTCATTGAAACTCTGTGGGCTAGGCTGGCCTTCTCAGTCTTCTCTGCCAGTTTGTGGACTGATTCAAGTACGAGATGATTATAACTAAAATGCAGCTACTCACGAAGGTCCAGTGTGGGACGTAATTATCGTATGGCAGCGAAGCTTGGTAGACATGCTACTGCGTTGCGGATCCGATTTACGCTGGAAAAAATTAATTCCAATTTTGGCCATCAGATGCAAATCTGGCGCTGTGCAGCAGCTCATTAATGTCTTCGGTGCTCGTATTGAACAAACCGTGTAAGCGGTGGTTAATAATAAAATCGGTATTATGCTTTTCTTACTTCAAAAAATGGTTCAAATGGTTCTGAGCACTATGGGACTCAACTGCTGAGGTCATTAGTCCCCTAGAACTTAGAACTAGTTAAACCTAACTAACCTAAGGACATCACACACATCCATGCCCGAGGCAGGATTCGAACCTGCGACCGTAGCGGTCTTGCGGTTCCAGACTGCAGCGCCTTTAGCCGCACGGCCACTTCGGCCGGCGTTTTCTTACTTATTTGGCCTTTTCTGCTCATGTCCCGTTCCCAATTAAATTCACATGCAAACATTTCTATACGTCTTTATTGTGTTCAAAGCACCGGATTTGTACCTAGTGGTCAAAATTGGAACAATTTTTTTCGGTGTAAATCGGTTTTTCTTAACGCATTAGAATATCTATCAAGCTTGGCTGCCGTACGATAATTACAGCGTGCATTGGATCTTTGTGAATAGCTGCACTTTAATTGTAACCGTGTAAGACGTGTATATTTCTATTGTCTATTGTCAAACCACAATTTATGAAAGGTGTTTATATTTTATTAATAGGATTAAGTAGGAATAATTAATATTTGTCATGTTGGAAATGACTGTGGTAGCAGGGAATGTCTGCACCAAAGTATTGTTGGCAGGAGAGACCGCACATTGATATAATTTTAAAAAGGACGGGAGAGACCGCGTATGGATATATTTTAAGAAAAGAGCGGGAAAGACCACGCATTGATACATTTTGTAATGGTAGCAGGGATTGTCTGCACCAGAAAGCATTGTTGGCGGGAGAGGAAGTAGTAGTAAGCGAGATGTGAAGCGAGTCGGGAGCAGGTCTGAAGCGAGAGGTTGAGAGGAGCGGTGTGCCTGCCAGCCACCAGCTATGATTTGCAAGAGATTATAAACGGATGTACAGAGACATCAGCTAACTATTATTATAAGAGGAACTAATATTATTGAATTATTTTTTTGAGAAACTCAAAACTACTGAAGGCATGTTTGCACAATGCTAGTTGTAAGATTATTGTAAAAAGTAAGTCCCATTTGAACGTTTCTAAAATCATTTCATTACCAACAGTAAATATTTGAAGCGTTTTCAGAATATAATTAATTTTTGCCAGCAATATTGCGTTACTGATTATAATCCATCCCCAAAAACATCGGCGTAAAACTTTGCAAAATTTTATTGTTGTCAAGCTAAAGTTTAACTATGAATTACGTAACTTCAGTCAAATTAATTAAAGAATAACGTCAGCTTTGCTATTAAAGAATAACGTCAGCTTTAGTAATAAATACAGCCACTTATTATGACAGCCCACCAGCAGCTAATAGAGTATAGTAAAACAGAGTAAGTATATTCATGTCGCAGTTCGATGTAGCAGTCAGATGGCGATCCAGTAACAGTAAAAAAGGTAAGGAATAGTTTTGGGTTATTGCAGGTAACGACTGAGGGCCACGACGACGACACATTCTATGTTTCGTCGAAATAATCAGCAAATCACTTTTAATAAGCAGCATTTAAATTTGTACGCGAAGATTGCACTTATTATTTTTATTGAGAAAGAGAATTAATGTCAAAGGGAAGATTTCATTTGTTATTATTAAGCAAGAGATAGAAATCCTAAGGGAAGGTTTCATAGGTTATTGTAGAAGGGAAGGTTGCGTAACACAAAAGAGATATAGAGGAGACGGGAAGGTTTCAACCGGTCAGGATGACCTCGGAGCTCAGTCGACAGGAATGATTTGTAACAACGTCTGCACTGCCTGCAGTTGATTGCTTCCTGTTCACTCAGTGGCTGCCGAAATAGCCTCTTCAACATGCTAAATGAGACCCCCGGAATACACACCGAGTGCTCCTGGTGTTCTTTCCTGTCCCTTACTTCCATTTCCCCAAGGGGTATCATTATTCGCCGTACATTTTAACTGCCTGCGATTAATAGACACCTATTCTTTCGTGTTTGCCTCCTCTTGACAGAAGATCAGTTTCCCAACAGTGAAGTGAGTCTTACTGCATGAGTTTCAATTTTAATGAAAGACAACACCTGTAATTTGTTGATTGGGGGAATCGGTATAACAGCCTCAGTCCTCCATATTTCCTGTCTACCCTGTGCAGGTTACCTAGACCTATCATTGACTACTCCTTCCGTAGTCAAGCGATGACAGATCCTGTACTTCTTGTAGAGGAGATAAGATCCACTTTTGTTATAGTTGCTAAGAAACTCTAAAATAGTTCTAATTACAATAAATGTAAATAATATACACTCCTCTAGAAAGGTCAAGCTAGATATAACGTGATATATTAGTTATAATACATGCTCCAGTAACTATGTCATAAACGCAGATTTATTACGAAATAACTTATGTACACGAAAATGGCAACTTCCGCAAAGTCTAAAAAATGTGCGTTTATTTCGGTTGATATCCACTGACATTCAGGTGACCTATTCTTTGACAGTAATTGTAAATCACAAACGCTGATTTTCTGCGAAATAAATAATCCACGACACTCTTCCCCTAAGAAAATATCCAAAAATGTGCTTTTGTAAACGTCCGAAAATTCTCAAAATAAATTAAGGAACGATTGTTTTTCAAAGGCGAAGGCGTACTGTTATCAAAAATTCCGAAGACTGCACAACTGAAGTTTAGGTCTACAATTCACGATAATAACATGAGTTTATCGTAACACTCGCAAATGTTGGAAATTTCACAATATATCAGGACAGAAATGAGTATTGACACGGTCAAGAAAGATCGTGCAGAAGCAACGTGAACAGTGAAATATTAGACTCCAGGACTTCGAACCGACGCACAAATCTGGCACACTCGGTCTCACACAAAGGAAAATTCGGAAATCGGCTTTTATGTGTAAATAAAAGTGCGAATCCCGTGGATTTTTTTATTTAGGTTGTTGTGTGTCACCATCTACACTCTGGCGTGCCGAAGATGACCACTGCAGCGTCAATTTATCTCAGTCAATATTGCAAGAAATATGGATCACCAGAAATGTGTCTTCCACTTGGAGCAGCTAACATTACCTCTTTTCGCTTATCTCAAATCTTATTTTAGCTCGGCAACAGCAGCTGTAGACTATGTGCTATCCGGCGAATTGTTATCCCGCCACCACCGCTCACGCATCATCCGCCCAGGTTCTACGTCCCCTGGTGGGAGCAGCTGGGTAGCGGCTCGGTATCTCTTAGTCACCGGGAACATGGAACATACGTATTTCAGACAGTTAGCAACAGGATTATCCTCACTTGCGGCCCTTATTTCTTTACTCAGAAAACATTTCCAGTGGATTATTTCAATATCATATTTTAATCTAACATTTTGCCAGAGAGTAAAAGACGTTCATGTACGGAGAACATAGGCAGACCGACACACGGCGAAATGCGCGGGTAGCCGGTCGGCAGAGAGGCACTTGCTTGTTACAGCACAGAAATAATAACACTGAAGCCCAGCTGCTGTTAAGCTGCGACGCTAGCTGACGTAAGTTAGGTAACATCCTACGGAAACTGTTATTACTGCTGATATTAAATTCACACTGGCTGTACTCTGTGGCGTGTTATGTCTGGCACTACAGAAACGTTCCACGGACTACGAGATTCTGTAGTGAGAACTAAGGATTGAAGCACGAGAGAGCGTCTTTGCTTTCTTGCGATTTAAAGTGGCGGCTTAGATAAAGGTAATACTGTTTTTTTTTATTTTGTTTTATACGGATTTAGGGCAAAGTCAGTTGTTAACATTTAGTGAGCAGATTTTGCTGTTTAGGATCTGCATTGGTTTCGTCTCCATATGCCTATCAGATAAAGCAGACTGTTTTGATGTTGTGAATTCAGCTGTCATTAAAAAGTGATTTTGAGAAGCATTCCGGTCGTTATTTTAAGCTACGTGCCACTTTCCTCTGAATGGTGACAACACCTTGTTGAGGCTAGAGTACATGTTGCTTCGCTTAAAAATTGCAGGGTGTTGACAGAAGAAAAACTAGCTGTTGTAGTACCTTGGCAATAGGTGAAATGCCAAAATCAGCAAACAAATGAATAAAAATTACAATTTGGCACAATGGTTTTATGTCACTTTATTAAAACTATTAATTTCGGTCAAACAGCAGATCATCTTCAGTCACAAAAAAGCAACATTAATTACACAATGTGCGTCGTAGTGCGTTTAAGATTAGTTGCGACTTTTGACGTTTGGCCTACCCGAGGGGACGGGACTCAGTTACCCAGGTAACACCAAAGGTCGAGCTGGCTTTTCCTACCACGCTGCCAGTACTTCGATCGGCCAAGCGCCCCTGTTGCCACGCCGTGGATAAACAGCACCACTTGGGGTCGCGCACTACATGCGTCTACGTTCATCAGCTCTCGCCATAAAGCAGTATTTGCTGGCGTTGAAGTGTTCTGCAGTCGTCAGGTATTGTGAACAAGCGTTTTGTGATGGCGTTGCATTAATAGCAACACTGCGGCACGTCTGAACACGAAATTTGCAGTAAAAGTGGTCGTCCAACAACTCGTTCACCGCCTGTGAAGATAACGTTATGTACAATGCGCCATACCACACCGTTATGATGGATAAACTTCCAATTCTGCATATTTTGTTCTGGGTACAAAGAAATGTTCCATTGGATAAAGCTGAACGTAACATTTATAAGGGAGAGTTAATGGAAATTGTAGTGCTGCATAAGCCAAAACCTACACTCTAGGAGTTCGACGAACTAGCTAACGCTGAAGGGCATAGTTGAAACACACTTGTCCGTATCATGCAACAAGAAATTTACTCTCAGTGAGTTTGAAATGCTGACAAAAGAAGCCACTGCAAATGTTACACCACAGGACTGGCGTCGAGTTGTTAGCCGTACCACCAAGGTAGCTGAGGAGACTTGCCTTCATGAAGGACTATGACGAGAGTTGAGTAATACGTAACTTATCTTGCTTCCATGTTAAAGTCTGCATATTTTTCCAAAACACAGCAGAGTTTACAAATGTCATCTCACTAACATTATAATGCAACTGAAATTGTGACAGAATCCTTAAACAGTGTATTATTAAACAGCAACTGAGGGCAAGACAGATCAGTAATTATGAAAAAGGCCATCCTCGTACAAAAATAAACGTGTACTTTCTTTTTTTAGATTGGCGTAAAACCCACAGTAATTCTCATTTCACCAGCTATTGAAGGTCTTTATAAACTACATTATTTCATTGAAAAATACTGTAGTTCCTCGAATATCGCGGTAGATATGGAAGTTTCGCTTCTTAAGGCAAGATACTCTCCACTTTTCGTGCTATCATTTGCCAAAACCATATTTCGAAATCTCAGACTGTTGACGAGATACGAGAGATTTCGGAATATTTCATTCTGGCTTTTTCACTGGCGCTTCCGTTCGTGATGGAGTGCTTTACACACTTTCCATTTTCTCAGCTATGGAGACAGATAGCGATATCCTTCCAAGTTTAAAGAATAATTAAATCTTTTATCTAAATTTCATAAGCAGTAACATTTGGCCTAACACGCATCAAACGGAAATTCATAGCGATCTCTGTTTTCACTGCAGACGTTAAGCATTGGTTGCAGTACTTTACCTAGTCTCGAAATATCACAGTAATTATGACCGTTAAGGAAAGATAGGCAGTTCACCATGAAGCTGTGAATTAAGCTATAGCCGGCCGCGGTGGCCGAGCGGTTCTAGACGCTTCAGTCCGGAACCGTGGAACTGCTACGGTCGTAGGTTCGAATCCTGCCTCGGGCATGGATGTGTGTGATGTCCTTAGGTTAGTTAGGTTTAAGTAGTTCTAAGTTCTAGGGGACTGATGACCACAGATATTAAGTCCCATAGTGCTCAGAGCCATTTGAACCATTTTTGAATTAAGCTATGAAATGTGCGAGAATCAGAGTTTATTACCGAACAGTTTCTTTAAAATACTTTTAGAAAAAGTGCCGGCCGGCCTGCGCGGATTGCTGTTCACACAGTCAAGCGACCTTGGCAGGTTCGGTGCAAAGCAAGTCTGGCGTTATCGTCACCTGCCTGCTGATGGTCTCAGAACGTGCTGGCAAATACGCTTGCCTCTACTCGCTCCGCACCGAACTGTCAAAAGTCGTAACTAATTTTAAACGCGCCATAATCATGATTATTTGCATCTAGACCATTGTTAGGCCTAGACTTTAATGCACCAGATTTACGGAATTCGAGAAAGTACTCAATTTATACGTAACGCTAGTTAATTCAGATGCAGATGCCCAGAGCATGTACAGTTGTCAGGAGTGGTATTGGCACGATTGGAGATTTATGCTTCATGAGTGGGTCGGCAGACCGATCTGCTCGTTTATCTTATCACGCGGGGCACTAGTTTGTGAGATAGACAGGTGAGTCAGATTCAGATCGAATCCGTGTTGCGCTTCGGCGACTGTTGGTCTGCTGCACTGGCCATCCGGAGTGCAGCTTTTAGGCCCATTTAATCAAATGCTGGTCTGATCTCAGATCTACGCCTCATAAAATACGGCACACGAACAGTTAAAATACAGAGTGGTTATAATTAAACTCCCGCTACTTGAGAAGCCTACCCCATGAAAAGCGAATTATCGTAGGACACTTTGTGGGGATATTTTTAAAGATACGCTGAAAATAAATAAACAATAAACCATTTAAAGAAATATACTTGTTAATTACAAACCATGTTTACGTCCCGGGTTACAAACGTTGCTCAATGACGACCATTTGCATCCACGAAAGCCTGGAACCGCACTAGAAATTGCTCTACTCCAGCTCGAAACATCTCAGCAGGTATGATGGTTACCTCCTTGCCTATGCTCATCTTGAACTTTCAATGTTTTTTAGTGTCCCACGCAGTTTGGGACGATCGGCCTGTGATTCGGTTTTCTACAAATGAGTTACGGAGTAAACGAGTGACCTCACGAGCAATATGAGGTGGAGTTCCGTCGTGCATCAAAACAGTTGATCCCAAATCATCTCTCTCCTGTATAGCAGGGATCAAGTGTTGTTTAGTCAGATCACAGTAATGTGTGCCGCTTCCGCTTGTAGGCCAAGTTCCTCAACCCTACGTCGCCGTACCCCTTACCAACCGCAAGTCATGATACTAACACTACAAACACCGCAAACCATGCAGTGCGCAGTCTGAACATCATTCCTATAAAGTTGGGTACCAATACGGCAAATACATTCCGGTAACGAGTGGTTAATTATAACCACCTTGCACTGTGAAACCCTCCTCAGGGGACACCGCCTTAACGTAGCACTATCCGTGCGGGCGAGGAGGCTTGCGTGCTCTGGATCCAGAGGACTATGCGGCGGTAGCCTAGCTACCAGCAGGGCCACCCGTGGCGGACCGGCCAATGGGTACGAGCCAGACGACCTATATCCTGTCTCATGTTCGATCCTATCCTAAGCCTATCCCTCTTAACATCCTACAACATAGGGCAGGGAGGGCTCTAGAGGCGTGGTGAAGCCAGTCTCCCTAAGGGAGTAAACCCAATACAAATCACCTGCTGCCTTGCAGTTGGTAGAGGGATCTACAAAGGCTAGGGATGCTCCCCTGAACATGGAGCCAGCTACCCTTTGAGCTGTAGGGGGCAACCCCTCAAATGGTTGGGCGGAAGATTAACAGTCTCCCCCTGTAAAACATCAATTGTTGCGAATGCTAGCAATGGAATAAGCCGGACAGATATTTCGATGACGACCCCAGCAAACAAAAAAAGGATTAGAGATATGTACATAGGAACATGGAATGTGTGAAGCCTATACCAAGCTGGAGCCCTACGTCAGCTGCTAACACAAGTAAACTACTAAAGTATAAAAATATTGGCTCTCCAAGAAGTTAGGTGGAAGAGGAGTGACATAATGGATGCAGGAAATTTCACTATCTTCTATAGTGGTGGGAGGATGAATACCGGATGTCCATATTAAGATTAAGGAGAAAATTTTTCAACATTACATTGATAAATGTACATGCACCCACTGAGGAGGCAGATGAACAACAAAAGGACGAGTCTTACAGCAAGGTGGAACAGCTGTATGATCAGGCTCCCAAACATGATGTCAAGATATTAATAGGAGACCTGAATGCAAAACTAGGAAAAGGAGGCCTTTCAGCCAACCATAGGAAGACATAGCCTCCATGAAATATCAAACGACAATGGACTTAGGGCTGTAGATGTTGCTATAAGCAAAAACATGACTGTCCGCAGTACATGTTTCCCACATAAAAAAATACACAAAGAAACGTGAATTTCACCAGATGAACAAACCAGAAATCAGATAGACCATATATTGATTGATCAGAGACACAGATGAGGCATAATGGATGTTAGGAGCCAATGTGGAGCTGACTGCAATTCAGACCACCATCTAGTGAGAATTAAATATAGACAAAGGATCTTACTATTGAGTAAACAAAAAGGCCCCAAACAAAACAAGTTTGACATTAAGAAACTGAAGTCAGAAGAAATACGGAGAGCATATCAGATGAAAATAGAAGAGGATTAAGAATGGGACCGACACATCAAATGAACATATAGAAGTAAATGTGGAAACGATGTAAGACTGCAGTCCTCGAGTCAGCTGGAGAGGTTTTAGGACATGAACGGGCTCAAAGAAAGGAAGATTGGTTTGCGAAGAATGTATGAGAAGAATTGAGGAACGTAATATGGCACGAATCAATATAATGAAAAGCGCCGTATAGCGAAGAGGGTCTGCAGACGGAACAAAAGAGCACTAGAAAGGAAAAAAACTGGAAGAAATTGAACAGCTAGGAGAAGAGAATCAAAGTCGTGAAATGTACCAAAAGATTAAAGAAGGAAAGACCGGGTTCCAAGCCAGAACAACTATGTGTAGGAACAAAGAAGGGGATTTGATAGGGGAGAGTAATAAAATACTTGACAGGTGGGCAGAATACTTCCAAGAGTTACTGAACCCAGAAGTAGAAGGGTTAGAACGAGAAGAACAGTTGGAACTAACTTACTATGGACCAGAGATTTTAACACCAGAACCTACACTGGGGGAAGTGACGCAAGCCATTAAGACCTTAAAAAAGAATAAGGCACCTGGAGAAGACCAGATCCTGGCCGAACTTCTCAAGTATGGTGGGGAAACGCTGTGGAAAGCAATTCATAAAATAATACTGAATATCTGGCAAGAGCAGAGCATGCCAAAGGAGTGGAAAACAGCTATAATGTGCCCCATACATAAAAAGGAGATTAATTAAACTGCCAGAACTATCGAGGAATCTCCCTACTAAATAATACATATAAAGTTTTCTCCAAGATGCTAACCAGCATGCTTACTCCATATGTGTAAGAGAGAGTTGGAGACTATCAGAGTGGCTTTAGATGAAATAGGTCAACAACTGACCAGATATTCACATTGCGCATACTACTTGAAAAATGTTACGAACATCAAATTAACATACACCAGCGTTATATCGACTTTAAACAAACCTATGATAGCATCTCAAGAGTGGCATTGAAGAATGTAATCGAAGAGGCTGGAATACCTAAGAAGCTCATTAAACTTTCTATGATGACCGTCAGCGAAACCAACTGTAAAGTAAAAATACAGGGCGAAATCTCCAGAGAAGTGGAAGTGAAGAAGGGACTAGACAGGGTGACAATATCTCATAATTGCTATTCAACCTTTGCCTAGAAAAAGTCGTAAGTCAGATGGAGTTAAATAAAGGAGGAACCTTCTTAAATGGTTCACTACAGTACCTAGCCTATGCTGACGAAGTGGCTTTACTCGCACGAAACACTGCTGTGCTAGGCGAAGCCTATCAACAACTGGAGAAAGGTGCAAGGGAACTTGGCATGTCAGTCAACATCGAAAAGACCAAGTATATGGCAATGACCAACCAACAAAACCTACCAAATCTCAGGATAGCCGACAGGGAGTTTGAAAAGGTGAGAGACTTCAAGTACCTTGGGTCGTCTATCTCCGAGACAAAAAAGACATTGGCAGTGAGGTGAAAGCCAGAATAGCAGCAGGTAACAGATGCTACTTCGCCGCATTACCCATGCTTAGGAGTTCGCTTCTATCACGAAAATCCAAATTCCTCATTTACAAAACAATTATAAGACCAGTTGTTATGTATGGGGCCGAAACGTGGACCATGACTGTAAATGAGGAAGGGATCATTAGCATATCGGAGAGAAAGGTGCTACGTAAAATATATGACGCGGTATATGAGCAAGAAGGTTGGCGCATTCGTACGAATGCACAACTACAACACCTTTTTGAAGAACCTGACATTGTTACTACCATTAAAATAAGAAGACTGCGATGCGCAGGGCAGGTGGTCAGAATGGAAGAAGACAGAGCATGTAAGAGGATTTTTGATGGCAAGGCTGGAGGCAGACGGCGGAGGGGACACCCCAGAAAGAGATGGGTGGATGTAGTTGAAGAAGACATGAAAAAGCTGGGTGTCAGAGGATGGAGAAGGAAAGCCATGGATCGGATAGAATGGCAGGCTATTGTGATGCAGGCCAAGGCCCTTCAAGGGCTGTAGAGCTGAGGAGTAAGTAAGTAAGTACTGTGAAACGCAGAATAAAATTTACGATATTCAATGACTTGTGGCCCACACGGATTCCATCTCTCAGGTTAACTGACGACAGTGGTGACAACAAAAGTATCTAGTTCCGCACGACTGGATAAATACTAGGAAGAGAGAAAGAGGGAGAGACAGAGACAGAGACAGAGAGAGAGAGAGAGATAATGGTCTGGGACTCTACGAAGTGTTCATTACTACTACGCCATTGCCTGTGGAGGAGGAATACGTGGAGCACAATGCACCAGAACGTAGTGCACGCATCAAAATGTTAAATTAGGTGCATGTACCAATCAGTGACGAACGCATTTTGTTGAGAGACATCTTCGCCTTCATATCAGCTCCATTTGTGATGTAAAACGCCTCTACAATCATTTATTTTCTTCTGATGAATAGTTTCGGATGTATTAGTTATGATAAACTTTTTGAATTCAACTAGTCGTCCTATCTGTGTTGTAAATCTTAACACCGTTCCAGCCTCAGTCATCGAGCAACAATTTTGTTCTGGTGTCTGTGTAGTGCAGAAGTAGTGCAGAGTAGAATTGTGTTCAGGAACAGGCAGGATAGAAAAATGTAGTCATTACCACCATCTAAGCATAATTAAGTTGGATACCCTTGAGGAATTAGCTATCTTCGCCATAGTCATAGTCATAGAAAATTAAGTATATTCTGATGTTGTTCTTTGATGAGGATATTTTTGTTGCTTCTCAGAGTTACGATCTGCTTTAGAAAACTCCATTCAGTCTTACGACAGTATAGTAAAAACATTTGTCGGGATAGTAATGAGTAACTGTTAACTTATGTTAAAATGCTCTTTTTCTCAAGATAGTACCTATTTACTTCAACATGCATCGTCCAGTTTTCTACCGTTGAGTAGATCCCATTCATAAAGAGCGATCGGGAACTCTGGACAATTCCCATCTATGACTCTCATAATATTTCCTTTTTTTGCTCAAAATATTTTACAGCTACGTATTTACTTACGTGTCGAAGTAGCTACTTCAAGTCGATGGTTCACCGATTGATAAAGTGCCTCTTTTAAGGTCGGCCACATCGGTTTCCATTCACTGTTTTGACTGATTTCATCTGTGGTGTGCGCTCGACCACCAGCTTTCACAGTAATATATCAGTGCAGAAATCAATTGTGTTTTTTTAACTGTCCAAACATTCCTGACCATTTCATTTCCGTATTTTTGTTAGTAAGCAACGAACAAATGTGTCATACATAATGGACAAAGACATCTCTTAGTTAATGTTCTCTGTAAAATGTACTGTGCTCTTTGAAACTTTCTCATTGTGGAAACATCCCCCAGGCTGTGGCTAAGCCATGTCTCAGCAATATCCTTTCTTTCAGGAGTGCTAGTTCTGCAGGGTTCGCAGGAGTGCTTCTGTAAAGTTTGGGAGGTAGGAGACGAGATACTGGCAGAAGTAAAGCTGTGAGGACGGGAGGAAGGGACCTGAGTCGTGCTTGGGTAGCTCAGATGGTAGAGCACTTGCCCGCGAAAGGCAAAGGTACCGGGTTCGAGTCTCGGTCCGGCACACAGTTTTAATCTGCCAGGAAGTTTCATATCAGCGCACATTCCGCTGCAAAGTTAAAATCTCATTCTGGATACTGTGCTCTTTGTTCTGATATTAGATGACGTCATGTTTTCCATGCACCTTTACACACCGATCGTCTAATATACTACACTGACCACTTTTTCGATGTTTTCATCCAGATTTGCAGTTGTGATGGAACATACAATGAAGACATAGAAATTTAGATAATAAGGCAATATTTAATGCTTCAGCTAGGTAAAATAAAGAGATGCAATCAATAGTTCAATTGTAAATAATGTTTGTAGGACAGTACCGAGCTCTTGAAATTAATTTTACCTCTAGAGCAGTCCTCATGGACAAAAAATATTATTGTGCATCGATACAACTGAAAAGTATTGATAGTCGCTTTTCCTAATTAACTAACTGAATTTTAGCAGAATACAGAGTGATATAATAAAATAATAATTATTCCTGAGGTTTTAAAAAGGTATCCAACAGGTAACCTGATACTATTCATAATTTCAAAATAAATAGAATAAAGATTTTTATACATTAGAGGCGGAACCATATTGACACAGGACTCAGGGGTCATGTGGAACTAAATGACAGTGTTGCTGATCATAGTCTTCATTGTGTAATAAATATTTGTAAAGCAGAAGTCGATCACAAGCGCAAATTTGCTATTTTCTTCTTACACAAAACTGATTTTCCGTTACTTCTCTTAAGATGGCGTTCAGTGAAGTAACATCGTACAGGTCTCTCTTTTAGTGGGATACACAGTAGACTAACCTGTGTTTTCTGTTAACTGCCATCATCGTTCCCACGAACATGAACAGTCCATTAGCCAATGAATAGTGAGAGCTTTTCTTAGGTTTTACTATAATTATCAATCAGAAAGAAAGTACTGCAGTAATAGGATGATTTCACTGTATGAGAATAATGTTTACTTTTTTAATTCATTGAAGCTCAAAGTGGAGTGCTAGCTCTTTTAAATGGAACTACCTATAGTTTATAAGTGTGTGGTAACATGATAAAACATTACAATCAAAATAATGCCCATTCTGAATTTGAAACGGATAACAGAACTTCCCCTAAATCTTAGCGATCGAGAAAGAGCCATAATTCTAAATTAATTTTTCACTACTGATGTTTCCCTGATATGTACAAGAACCAACAACGCCAGTAAAATGAATCTAATAGTTGCAATACGGACGGTTAGATTCGCGGATGAAATAGACCATACGGACAAAGGTTGCACTGTAGACTGGATGAACAGAAAAATTAATAAAAAAATTTGGACTAATTATAAATAAGGAAAGGTAACTGAGATGATGAGCAGCAGATATGAAACAAGTAATCTGTTTAAACGAGTACTTAGGAAAGATACAGCAAAAAATGTAATCTCTACCTCTTAGCAAGAAATCTAATGCAAGATGACCCAAGAAATAGCGACATATGAAACAAATCACCACAGGTACAGAAACCTACCTTCAAAAAATGTTAATGTTAAATAATGACAAAATCTGTGGAAGTATAAGATTGGGAAAAATAACTGAGCAACAGTAGGTCATCTGAAAAACAGAGAGTAAGTAGGTACAACTGCTCGTAATATAATGCTAACAAGGATATTAGAGACTAAGAGGACAGATACAGCACGAAATAAAGTGGTATTAAGAACAAGCAAGGGACAAGATGTATGGGACAGTCATGGCAGAAGGATTAAAGATGCATGTGTTGTGGCATTAAGGATGATTAACTTCACATCGAAAAGGAGTAGAACGGGGGAAGAAGTGAAACAGCATACAAAAGTTAGAACACGTAAAACAGATTAGACAGGATGAAAGCAGTCGCAAACTTCTGGTAAAAAAAGAATGAATACTTTGGTGGGCATCGCTTCATAAAATTACTACTTTATTCACTCAAGCGTGAAGAGTCACTTCCGCTATTTATTTGGGCTGGTCTATAAAAGTACAGGATTCAAGAAACTATTTAAAGAATGGAGGAGCATCATGGGCTGCTCAGTACTGAAGCAGATGTATGCAATGAATAAAACAACAACTAATTTTACAGCTGGGATGTCGCTGTACTACGAAGACAGGTTGAAAAATTCTGTGTCTGGCGTGCTGATATTATGCAGTTTAGTTATTCGTTTAGGTACAAGATGTACAGGAAGTGTCAATTTGAAATGCAGATTGGCTGTCTATACGACGCTTTGGCGGACAAGTGTCATGTGAATTTCCATAAATAGATAAATTGGAATACAACGCCAGAATTAATTACTTCCAAAAACTGACTGAATTCAAGGCTCGCATAGTAACTATATGGCAGCAGCAGTTAAGATTGAGTGGCAGTAGCATTGCACAAGAAGTAAAGATAACTACTTTACAAGTAGAATCATAAAAAAAATAACGTGTACAAAAATATTGATCGCTACACAAAGCTAAAACAAACCATCTAAACAAGCTTGATCTATGGCTGACTCATAGCATCTCGACTATCTGTACAAACGTGTATTTCCTATCATCAGAAAGACCGGAGGAAGCCCTTCCGGTTCTTTACGAGGGATGGTCAGTAATTAACGCAACGCATTTTTTTCTCGGCCAAGTTCGGTTCGAAAAATGCGGAATTTGTTTTGGGACATAGTGAAATATTCACGCTTCAGCATCTATAGTTTCATGACGTTCCGATAGTTAGTGGCGCTAAACGCAACCTTGAAAATAGCCTCTGTAGTGGATGTACGTTCCAAGCATAGAGGTACCACTGAGCTCCTTTTGGTGGAAAACCATAATTCCGTCTTCAGGCCACGAGTGGCCTACCGAGACCATCCGACCGCCGTGTCATCCTCAGTGGAGGATGTGGATAGGAGGGGAGCGGGGTCAGCACACCGCTCTCCCAGTCGTGATGATGGTATTCTTGAACGAAGCCGCTACTATTCGGTCGATTAGCTCCTCAATTGGCATCACGAGGCTGAGTGCACCCCGAAAAATGGCAACAGCGCATGGCGGCCTGGATGGTCACCCATCAAAGTGCCGACCACGCCCGACAGCGCTTAACTTCGGTGATCTGACAGGAACCAGTGTATCCACTGCGGCAAGGCCGTTGCCTGTGGAAAACCATAGCATCGAAAATATTCATAGATGATTACAGAATGTCTACAAACAGCTGGCAGTGAACAAAAGCACGATGAGTCGTTGGGCGACGCATCTTCCATCGTCGCACCAAGATAACGCAAACTTGTCGGAACTACTAAGTGCCAGCGGGCCTCTCACAATTGTGGCTCCTGCAATACTGGAGCGTGCGTACACCCTCATTCGAGGTGATCGACGGATCAGAATCAAATACAACGCTGCACAAGTGGATGTCTCTGTTGGTAGTGCTTACCCAGTCGTCCATCGGTTAGGGTACACAAAGGTATGTGCCAGCTGGGTTCCTCGCAACCTAACAGAAGACCATAACGACCAACGAAGAGCCATTTGTGCGGAATTGCTGGATGTTACGAGGTTGACGTTAGAATGTTTTGTCTAACATTATAACAGGCAACGAACATGGGTTCATCACTTCGAACGGGGAAAAAAACGGCAATTTCTGGAGTGGCGCCGCAGCCTCGCCAGTAAAGCCAAGGAGACCTGGGACTCTGAAGGGTTCCTCCCTCATGATGCAACAATCAACTCTGAAGTGTATTGTTCTACTCTCAGGAAATTGAAGAAAAAGATCTGTGCTTCTTTATCGCTACAAAAATGCAAATTAACTTCCCCTCCTCCATGAGAATACAAGGCCTCACAAAAGTCTGCGCACTAGGGAAGAGCTCACATAACTCATCCACCCTACAGACCGGATCTTTCACCTTCCGACCTCTATCCGTTTGGCCCAATGAAGGATGCACTCTGCGGAAAGCAGTACATGGATGATGGCGAGGTTACTGGTGCAGGAAGAAGTTGGCTCCAACGTCGCCCACTAGAATGATACCATGCGGTCATAAGGCTCTCCCAGTAAGGTGGCGTAAGACCGTCGCACTCAACGGAAATTGTGTTGAAAAATAGAGTTTTGCAAGCAAAAGCGTGGGGAATAATATGGTGTATTGCAATCCCGAATTAAACCAACCTGCTTTCAGAAGAAAAGTGTTGCAATACTTATTGAACGCCCCTCGTAGGGGAACTTACGAACCGGTTAAAATAGTTGATTTTTACAAAATGCATTACACTGTGCTGTCTGTGATAACAATATTTATTCTGCTGCCGGTTTCAATGTAAAACCATATTCAACGGCAGAAATATTGTCACTGATTTATCACATGTCACATGCTTTGACATACGTTACTACTGAAAACCAAAATTACCAATATAGAAGATGAAAAGTCGTAGCAAGATTACAATACGATGGCCCAACGTGCCACAGGTGGTAGTGGTGAATGATGAGTGCGGAGATGTGTAGAGGAGAGTAGACGAGCAACTGTGGAGCAACTAGCCGCACAGGTGAAGCAAGGGGATTCCAAAAGTTTCATCAACGACCATTCAGCGAACGTTGCTGCGTTTGATCCTCTGCAGCAGGTGCCTGTCTCGTGCACCCATGTTGACTGTTGTTCATCAGCAACGAAGGCAGTGATTCACACGCCAGTACCACAACTGAACGTCCAATGAGTGGCAGGAGGCGGTTTTTTCAGATGAATCACGCTTTGTGCTCCGTGGACAGATGACTATTGGCGTAATGGCCTTGCAACAATCGTCGTTTAGGTCCAAGGACGAGGAGGGTCAGTTATGGCCTGGGATTCCCCGGGTGATCGCGTCATTCTGGAACGTACAATGGATCAACATAACTATTCGTCTATCGTTGGGGACCATGTCCACCCCTACATGCCGTTTTTTTCCTTGGATCGACGACATATTCCAGCAGGACAATGCAACGTGCTCACAGCTCGCAATGTGCGTGCGTGGTTCGAATAGCACTAGGCTGAGTTTATCGCACCCTCCAGGCCAGTAAACGTCGCGGGGTTTAAGCCATTCAAGAACCTGTAGGACCGCCTCAATCGGGCTGTTCGCGGGATGGATTCTCATCCAGGAAACCTAGCGCAGCTCGCCACGGCAATAGAGTTGCCATGGTTCCACATCCCTGTTGGTACATTTCAGAACCTCACTGACTCTCATCTTGCACTTCCGAGCGGGAAAAGGTAGTTATTCAGGCTTTTGACAGGTATTCACATTAACGTAACTGGACCGTGTAGTTACGATAATATGACGTAATCCTTAAGAGTACATTTGAATAATGTTGAAATACGAGAACTATTTCATAATTGAAACATAGTGCGTAAAACGAGTCAAAAGGAACAGCGAAAGAGTCTAAGTCGGCCATGAAGTCAGGTCGTAGTTGAAGAAACCAGTGATTTAAAATGTATAGAATTTTAACCGACCTTTAAATCTCGCCTCCTTTCTGTTTGTTCTACATGCTATACAGGGTGGAGAAGAACACACCGAGAATCTTTCATAGGTGGTGCTAAGTACGAAAAAAAGAAAATAAAATGTTTAGTAAAGACTGGCCCTAAAATGCATGGGCACATGTTCATCTTCATTTCTGTGAAACACATGTCTTCTACTGATCAAGTGCTAATAGCTCTTCAGTTATGCGTTTTAGATCCCCTATTTACTGGAGACTGTTTTCTTGTTTCGTTACACTTCACCATCTCAGAAAGTTTTGTAGGTGTTCTGGTTCACTCTGCATATGTTAAATTAATTTTATTACTTCACTGTTGTATCTATACAGCAACGTTTGTTTCTTTGAGTATCTATTTCATTATAATAATTACAAGGAGAATATTCTATAATTACTGCTTGCTATCGAAAAGACAAACCTTTGCTGGATCAAGAAACATCGTTACCGAAACCGTCGCCTAACAATGTAATGCAACCCAACTAACACAGAAAAACTGGCAGTTGCATAGCAACTGACACTGACAGTGTTCACGGAGCCTGTCCACACTGTCAAGAAACATCATTGGTAACATCAGGGGCCACAGATCTAACGTGGTCGCTTAAGTATTGTCACTAACTCTCTCTACAACATAAATGTCACTGACAGAGGTTCTGTAGCTATTCGTAATTTTGTGAGCAGTTTATTGGCCACTAGATGAGCCACTATTATTTTCGAAACGGTTAAATCTTTGCAATTACTGTATGAAATAGTCCTTTACGTTTCCATATTATTTTTAAAATATTGTTATGTACTATTTTTTGTTAATATAACGTTAAACCACAAATTTAAGCAAAGTTCTGGATGCTACATCCACGCCTGTCTGTCTGAAGACTTTTTGGACTAGATGTAATGAATATACTGAAAGGAGTCTCGGATATATGACGGTATTCAATATTTTATTGATCAGCCACTTGTCAGGACATATCAGATGATGATATAATTTAGTTTTTCATAATTATTCTGTGTATTTTGTGCTGTTTTAATGTGTTCCAATTGTATTAGTAAATTAACAAAGTAATATTTAAATTCTTTGTAGTCAGTCAGTCAATGGAAGTATGTACAGTCACAGATACTACACAGGTCTTGATGACAGCAAACTGTGCTCGCACTTACTTTCAGCGTAACATTGAAAACAGAAACATACAGTTATTTGCTTGGAACGGGTTTTCTTCGAGAAAATTTAGTCGCAAATAGCTCATGTTTATAAGGCGACTATTCCTTTATTTCAAGTTTTAAGATCGAGAGAGATAAAAACACAGGGCTTGCATTAAGAATCAGGGGATTAAGAGGAAAGCATGTAAATAAGATGTTATTTAGGAATCTGCGTCCGAATTTAAGTGGCTCAAGCCCTGAAGCTTAGCAATGACACTTGGCATATAAACTTCAATAAATTTCAAGGGAGAATTAAAAGGATCGCACTAGACAGAGTGAAAACAGCATTAAAAAGTAGTGGCGAGAGTGAGTGTGAAGTTTTTTGAGATTGAAGTTTTCTTTAATAAACTGTATATAAAGTGCTCATCCTTAATTATTAAATATAAATCAGTTACATCATATTATCATCAAATTGTTTTAAATGGTGTTACCTTTACGGAATGAATTTTCTCTCTGTACCGGAGTGTGTGCTGATTTGAGACTACCTGGCAGATTGAAACTGTATGCCGGACCAGGACTCGTATCTGAGACCCTTTCCTTTAGTGGGCAAATGCACTACCCATTGAGTGACCGTGTACAATTCACGTGTTCTCCACTTCCTTCCCCTCACTGCTTAACTTCCGGTAGTACCTTTCTCCCACTTTACAAACATCACAGATGTTATCCTTCATACCTTGCGGCACTAGCACTTCTGTAAAGAAGAATATTGCGGGCACATGGTTTAACCACAGCCTAGGGATTTGTTTGGAAGGCAGGAAAAGCATCTGTGAGGGCGCCTCGTGAGCTGTGCTTGGGTAACTCTGTCGTTAGAGCAATTTTTCAGGAAAGGCAAAGATATAGGGTTCGAGTCTCGGTCCAGCTCGGAGTTTTAATCGGCCTGGATGTTTCAACCTTGCATTTGCTTATCTCTGTGTAAGTTTTCGATACCAAAACAAACTTCCGTTAAGTGGATTAAAAAAAGTAAATGTGGGTGGAAGTTTACAAAGGGAATCTTTTAGATGCTTGGCATACTGAAAGAAGGATGCAAATAAAAGAACAATTATTTCCATTTAGGTGTCAAACTTCAATAGTTTTCCTGAAAATGAGTTGCGCCCCTAAAACTAAGTGAGTTGGTAGTGCGGGTCGCACAATTATGAAATTTCACGCCCAGTGTCCAAGTCCAGTTCTATGTTTCATTTTTCTTTTGTTGTCACGGAAGTATGTCACACCAATATTTTTTGTGACTTCGTAAAATACAATGGAATTATTTGCAAAAGGAATAAGCATTTCAAATGTTATTAAGAATAGATTGTACCATTACAAATGTCATATAATCTTGAATAATCAACATTAATTGAAAATTAAAACATAAAGATTCTAGTATTTAAATTTTTGCATTTATTTTCACTTTTGTGCTTCAAGGCCAGTGCATTCATAAAAAGTTTCAAAGAGTAAAAATTTAGAGCACCATGAGACACGTGCGAAGGCACACATACCAGAATCACGTAATCGCATTTTTGTGTGAATGTCATGAAGAAAAGAACCACGCGATGTGGCGATAATTTCGCGGTAAATCATGCATATTGAAGCATTTTCTCGAAAGCTGGCGCCTGAAATTGATTATGGAATTGCATCGCAGCTGTCTGTTAATTCTATTTCCTGTGATTGAGAGAATGTTAGCTCTGTAAATGGCGAATTTAATTCTTCATCTGTCAGTAAAAGTACGCGCGGCAGGGTTTATGTAACGACATAAACTTTGGTGAAATTGCTTGTAATGAACATATCGGTATTCTGATTTCATCAACAGACAGACCATCGTACAAAGAGAGATCGTTTTGTGCACCTCACGAGTCAATAATGTATGGAAATAACTCTCATTTTTACGTAATGTAGCAAATGTTTTACAAGAAGTGATGATAGGTTTCTACTGTGAGCTTACCATACTTTGGGACTGTTGCGTTTTCATTAACTGGTTCACGTCTTGTTGGACTCGAGGACCAAATTTGTCACTATGGTTTTGGAGACACACGGAAACTGTTGGTATCAGTCTTTTGGAATGTGTTAATCCGTGTCGATTATGATGATAAAATATATTTTTAATAAGACTTTAAATCTTTATTTCTTTTGCCATTCATTACAGAGTATATAACGATGCCATAAAAAATACTGATGTCGCATACTTCCGCTACGACAAAGAAAGAAAATATAAGACTGAATTTGAACACGGGACGCAAAGTTTCGATGCTGTGATCTTAGCCACTGCTCTATCGACGCAATTGATTCTACGCCGAGCGAGTAGGCTGAAGAAGTCGCGTTGAAACTTTGTCCGTAATTTCCATGAAAGATGTTTCGCGTTGGTTCCTAAGCCAAAATACACTACACCACGAAGATGACGTGCTACAGACGTGAAATTTAACCGAAAGTAAGAAGATGCTGTGATATGCAAATGATTAGCTTTTGAGAGCATTCACACAAGGTTGGCGCCGGTGGCGACACCTACAACGTGCTGACATGAGGAAAGTTTCCAACCGATTTCTCATACACAAACAGCAGTTGACCGGCGTTGCCTGGTGAAACATTGTTGTGATGCCTCGTGTAAGGAGGAAAATGCGTACCATCACGTTTCCGACATGCGGTTTATCGTATTGCGACATAGCTGCTCACGTTGGTCGAGATCCAATGACTGTTAGCAGAATATGGAATCGGTGGGTTCAGGAGGGCAATACGGAACGCCGTGCTGGATCCCAACGGCCTCGAATCACTAGCAGTCGAGATGACAGGCATCTTATCCGCATGACTGTAACGGATCGAGCAGCCACGTCTCGATCCCTGAGTCAACAGATGGGAACGTTTGCAAGACAACAACCATTTGCACGAACAGTGACACGACGTTTGCAGCAGCATGGACTATCAGCCCGGAGACCATGGCTGCGGTTACCCTTGACGCTGTATCATAGACAGGAGCGCCTGCGATGATGTACTCAACGACGAACCTGGGTGCACGAATGGCAAATTCGGATGAATCCAGGTTCTGTTTACGGCTTCATGATGGTCGCATCCATGTTTGGCGACATCGCGGTGAACGCACATTGGAAGCGTGTATTCATCATCGCCATACTGGCATATCACACGGCGTGATGGTATGGGGTGCCATTGATTACACGTCTCGGTCACCTCTTGTTCGCATTGACGGCACTTTGAACAGTGGACGTTACATTTCAGATGTGTTACCACCTGTGGCTCTACCCTTCATTCGATCCCTGTGAAACACTAAATTTCAGCAGGATAATGCACGACCACGTGTTGCAGGTCCTGTACGGGCATTTCTGGATACAGAAAATGTTCGACTGCTGCCCTGGCCAGCACATTCTCCAGATCTCTCACCAATTGAAAACGTCTAGTTAATGGTGGCCGAACAACTGGCTCGTCACAATACGCCAGTCACTACTCTTGATGAACTGTGGTATCGTGTTGAAGCTGCATGGGCAGCTGTACCTGTACACGCCATCCAAGCTCTGTTTGACTCAATGCCCAGGCGTATCAAGGCCGTTATTACGGCCAGAGGTGGTTGTTCTGGGTACTGATTTCTCAGAATCTGTGCACCCAAATTGCGTGAAAATGTAATCGCATGTCAGCTCTAGTATAACATATTTGTCGAATGAATACCCGTTTCTCATCTGCATTTCTTCTTGGTGTAGCAATTTTAATGGCCAGTAGTGTAGGTGACCCTTCTATCGGCTATACTGATTCCGACTGCGTCAGAGAGCGACCTATGGTCGATTCTCTTTGTTAGACGTATGTAATCACTGGAGGAAGACCAGACAAAATGCACTGACACGTATGGGTACAAACTCAAATAACTAATTCATTTTTGGGTTAAACAGTCTTTCAACTCGAAGCCGAGAATGTTTCGTCGTAACTTCAAGTATCGTTTCTTTTATCGCCGTAGTGAAGAGCACCTGACAGAAATGCTGTGCCCCTATTGCGAACTTGAGCGTGGCTCTAGTCGAGGGATCTGTGACAGTGGAGAGAGACGGGATAGGACATTGAAAGCGAACAGCCCTGGAGATTTTGAAAGCCAACAGTCTTGTTGAGTAGAGGGCAGGGACCGCTGCGGTAGTAATGAGCAGCTCTAGGAGAAGCTGTCGTCCCAAGCGAGGCACGAGGCTGCTCAGCGCAGACAGCGGTCATTGCCGCCGGCAAGGACGGCTTCAGCTAAGCCCAACGTCGTGTCTCCTTGGCGCGCGCTGCGGGAGGCCTACCACGCAGGGGACGGAACGCCCGCTTCCTGTACTGCTGGCGCGTTTCGTAATCGTAGGAGCAGCGCAGGGGACCAACACTTAAGGAAGAAGTTACGGGACAGTTTGAGAGCTAAGGCTGGGAAGAAACAGTAGCAGATGTGATAGCAGAAACACAATCATGTTGTCGTTATTGTTGTTGTCAAATCCACGAAAATTGTTTTCATACCTGCGAAGCTACTGCACTTTTTACCCATTTTAATTTAGTTACTGCATTTAAGCCTTGGTCTGCCTCTAAAATTTTTGACCTGCCACACTTATCTCCAATACCATATTAAGCAATTCTAATATTATTCCTTCTTTTAGTAACGTTAGGCTGTGAAGCTCTCCACAATTCGATTCAGAACGTCTTACTTGCTCGACGTGCCGATTTAATCTTTTATATTCTGCTGTAGCACAACGTTTCAAAAGCTTCAGTGCTACTCCGTCATGTTTATCGTCCACATTTCACTTCCTCGTAAGCCTATAATCCAAAAAAATATTTTTTTGGGACACGTTAGGATACTGAGAAATAATGTAGCAGCCAAGGAATCATTTACTGTAGACTAATTTTCTGGTAAAGGACCCAGACTGAGGAGTATTACGGTCTAAGAAGATATTGTAAGTTGCTTCCTTAATGCGTGCACTACACATTCCGACGAGTCTTCCAATTAACCTTAGCCTGGTATCTGCCTTTACTACGATTAGTGTTATGTGGTCATTCCGCTTTAAATCTATCCCTCCATATTCTTCCAGATATTTAATGATTGTGATTGTTGGGCAACTCTATTGTCGTTCAACCTATTTATTCTAAATTCTTTAAATTTGTTTCCATTAAGGATATACTGATGATATCTGTCCCAAGAATCGATCTTCCTCAGATTTTCGTGCTTTTTCACTACAATTTTCTTGTTTTACGATTTCTCTAAATACAAGAGCATCATCCGCCAACAGCCTCATGCAACTTCCGCCATTGCACTTCTGTTTCTATGTGTGTTACATTTCTCTACCTAGTTGGAACCAGATACGTTGTAAGGGTACGACATTTTTTTTTTAATTTAATTTCATTTTGCCTGATCTGGTGTGTTTTGTTTCATTCTCGAAGATGACGTAGGGGGAGGAACACATCAACCCTCTTGGGCATCCGTAGCGGGCGAGGCAACGTTCGCGTGGAACTCTCAGGTTAAGGATTTTCATAAGAATCGGGCAGACAACTTGCAGCTGTTGTGACGGCCGACGTGGTCGCTCTCACTGAAGGACAATGGGCGGAGATCCTACTAGGGGATGCCTTGGTATGCTCGGGGCCCCGCGTGAAAGTTTTGTTTACTTGCAACAGCGGCTGCATCACATTCCGTAGTACACGTTTCATTGTGTCCTATACGGCGTGAGTCTATTAATGTAGTAAAAAAAAAAAAAGAGATGAGAACGAGATAGTAGCCCGACTGATATTTGTCATGTAGAGAAAATGAAACGTAAAAAAATTTAAAGCCTTCCACTGTCCCGTCATGTTCCAGGAGGAGATTAGAGTTTAACGTCCCGTCGACAACGAGGTCATTAGAGACGGGGCACGAGCTCGGATTAGTGACGGAGGAGGAAGGAAATCGTCCGTGCCCTTTCAAAGGAACCATCCCGCCATTTGTCTGAAACGATTTAGGGAAATCACGGAAAACCTAAATCAGGATTTCCGGACGCGGGTTTGAACCGTCGTCCTCCCGAATGCGAGTCCAGTGTGCTAACCGCCGAGCCACCTCGCTCATGTCCCAGTTACACTTCTTCGTACCGTTAAACTACACACGATTATTTTATAACATATATATAAGAGGCAATCAAATGAAAACGACGCATATGGAAATCCCACAGTGAGACAAGACAGTCAATGGCTGTAAGAAAAATGTTTCCGGTTGCCTGCGGAATCATGATTGTACGCCGGCCGGAGTGGCCGAGCGGTTCTAGGCGCTACAGTCTGGAATCGCGCGACCGCTACGGTCGCAGGTTCGAATCCTGCTTCGGGCATGGATGTGTGTGACGTCCTTAGGTTAGTTAGGTTTAAGTAGTTCTAAGTTCTAGGGGACTGATGACCTCAGAAGTTAAGTCCCACAGTGCTCAGAGCCATTTGAACCATGACTGTACTCAGGCGTGCACCGACGTGCAGGCGGTTCCACACATTGCAAAGGTTGTTTCCAGTACTCTGCCGGAGTTCCGCAGGGAAGCCTCTGCACATCCTCTGTTCAGTTCCGATCGCTCCACATGCGATTTCCGTACTTTGAAGCCCTTAAGAAAGACATTTATGGCCGTCAATTTGCTTCGGACGAAGAGGTGCACGCTTCTGTGCAATCATGGTTCCGTAGACAACACAAACATTTTGCCTTAAAGGTACTGAGCATCTCGATTCACATTGGGATAAATGTATTAACACTCTGGAGACCGGCGACACCACAGTGGTGTCGTTCGCTAAATAGTATCCAACGGCCAGCGACACCAAAGTGGTGTCGTGTGCATAGTATGGACGATACGATTACTTACGATGAACTCGAGGAGCAAGACTTGGAGATTGCCACTACATCGCGCACGTCTCATCATGATCCGGTTTACAGACTTTCCAGTTGTGGTGTCACCGCCAGACACCACACTTGCTAGGTGGTAGCTTTAAATCGGCCGCGGTCCATTAGTACATGTCGGACCCGCGTGTCGCCACTGTCAGTAATTGCAGACCGAGCGCCACCACACGGCAGGTCTAGAGAGACGTACTAGGACTCGTCCCAGTTGTACGGACGACTTTGCTAGCGACTACACTGACGAAGCATTTCTCTCATTTGCCGAGAGACAGTTAGAAAAAAGCCTTCAGCTAAGTCCATGGCTACGACCTAGCAAGGCGCCATTAACCATTTCTAGAGAGAGTCTCACTTGTATCATCAAGAATGCTGTATACAAATGATGGATTAAAGTTAAGTATTCCAGCAGCTACGTACTTTTCTTTATAGCATTCATTACGTATCCTGTTTCAGACATAACGCCAGCCGGCGTGTGTAAACGCGTGCCTTTCGGTTACCCGTCACTGTGGACTGGCTGTCTTGTCAGTCCACAACACCAGTCACATAAAGCAACACAAAAAAACAGCGAACCTAATGTGCAAGTCTTGTGGAGTTGCTTTACATCTTGGGGACTGTTTTGCTGCATATCATATGAAAGAGAAATACTAAGTGCCAAAGACAATGCAAACAAACAAATATATGAAACAAACAAATGGTTCAAATGGCTCTGAGCACTATGGGACTTAACTTATGAGGTCATCAGTCCCCTAGAACTTAGAACTACTTAAACCTAACTAACATAAGGACATCACACACATCCATGCCCGAGTCAGGATTCGAACCTGCGACCGTAGCGGTCGTGCGGTTCCAGACTGTAGCGCCTAGAACCGCTCTGCCACCCCGGCCGGATGAAACGAACAAATTTTGTTTTTATTCACGTATGTATATATTCGAAATATCATGAAAGTAGGGGAACAGGGTTGAGAACTTATGAGAATTAACGATGAGATACGTAAAACGTAACAATTTATAATCTCCTGATAATGTCAAGAACGGTCGGCGACAAGCCAAGTAATCCGAATTAGCGTTGGCGGCGCCAAGCGAATAAATTTGTACGAGACGTGCGGACTGCAGAGTGTTAAAATTTATGGTTACGCCTTTTGTACAGCAAACAGTTCACTCTATGAAATCTTCACGAGTTATCAGCCTAGTGGCGGCGTCCTTTAGTCGCAACGTTTCAATGGATTGCGTATCCATCATATTCCGGGTAAGATGATGATGATGGATACGCAGTCCATTGAAACGTTTCGACTAGAAGATGACGCCACTCGGCTGATAATCCGTGAAGATTTCGTAGCTGATATACGCCGAGAAAGCCTGCAATCGCATAAAACAGTTTACTACTCTTTTTTCCATCTGTATAGTTTTCTTTTGACTGCGTCTTACATAAAAACACATTTTATGTATCACAGAATCATAATTAGCATTCCAAATTCAAACTTTATTTTGTCAGATATAAGCCAACGATGTTTCTGTGATGACTGATTGGTCGTGACATCTTCTTCGAAAGGACTGTTAAGAGAGTGTAGCAATACTTTTTTCTCGTGCACGAACGTCAACATTACTTTGTTAGTGGTTACTGTTGCACTGCTTTGCGGTGATTGTCTTGTTCTCTCGCACAGTCACAGATCTCTGTTTAAAGACTTGAAGCGGCATCTAGATGTGAGGCGACTTTACGTTGGTCTAGAAATGAGATCTGGCACTGTGCATCTGTATTTGTTGACGTACCGGACTAACCGTTACTGCACAGCACAATGATTGAAAAAGCAATCTGAGCTGCCTGGAGTCTCCTCGTTTCACGAAGGGTGACATTTATCGACAGGAGAGTAGTGTAACAGACAGTTACATTTTTTGTTATTAAATTTACAGTTGTTCTGTCATTTGTGCTGCAAATGAATATTACATTTTTTTGGAGTAGACTTTCGAGGCGTTAGCTTCGTAAGGTTAGGAACGGCTGGTGCTCTGGATATTGGGCCCCAGCTATAAGGCACCAAGAACAGAGTTAATTCACTTTGGTGCGCTGGAAATCAGAATTCGTCGAGTATGCTAAACTAAGCAGCTGAGTGGAACATAAATAGGAATGCCTGTAAGGAGTCGAGGTCAGATCAAAGTTGCAACGGTACGCAGTACGTCGCGGCGTGTCATCTGGGCCAGAGTGAATAGCCTAATACAATGGAAATAAGCAGTCCTCATGTTTGCTCTGTATAAATCAGTGCTTGGATTTGAGACCTGTGCGCTTCCGACCACTTAAAATTTCGGTATTGTGTCATATAAACTGGTGTTAACCAAACAGAAGAACATATGACCCGCAAGAGCAACACATGCAGCGATCCTATAAGCAGCGTACACTCAGCAGCAGCGAACAATTTTAGGAATACATATCTAAACTGCGAAGTATTAAAATTGTACCATCATGAAGGCAGCATGCAGCAAATAGAAACCAATATGAAGTGTGCTGCACACAGAACGTAGCGTCCTCTCAAATAAAATTTTAATAAGGAGGGTGAAAGGTGTACAATCCTATCTTCCTTTTTTGGGAAGTTGGCTACTGATTCTGAATCTGAGATATCGCGAGTGGTAGAGAGCGAACAGCTGTTGGTAGTCGTCGGACACAGAGTGGCTTGGAGAGAAGACGCATCAGGAGAGGTCGCAGCCTGCCCCGGCCGTGCTAGTAGCGCCGGATAAGATTTTTGTATTAATCGAGGATTTTTGGTAATTTGTCTTTTTTTGCTGTATGTAGTTGTTCCTTGCTTGCGCGCTGGAGGGATTTCCTCAGATTTGTATATGCGTTCATTGAAAGTAGTATTCATATCTTTGTTTTCACCAGATAAGTGATTATTGATTATAGACACTGCGGAATAGTTAAAGTCTTTGCTAATCAAACGTCCAAGGAAAAGAAAGGCCTGAGTGAAGTTCGTCAGTATATGAATCTTCAATTTTTATAATACAGTAAATTAAAAGTTTTTATTCATTCCTTTCGTTTTCTACACTGTTTAAAGCTTGTTGACTAAACCCCTCCTGATCGTTTAATTTCTATAAAAGTAAAACAAAGGAATAGTTGCATCAGTACTTGTGAGCATGCATTGCACTCTGCATGAATCGCAACATTTCTTTTGAATTACTTTTGCACGTTCCTGGACACAATATATTTATGCAGTTGCAGCGCCAATACGAGGAAAGTTGTCTGCTGCTTGCAGCAGCATTGTATTACAATTGTAAGGAGACGTTAGAGAATATTTAAAGAAAATCGCAGTCAGATACTAGAGAATTGACTTTTCATGACTTGTAGCAAGGTTAACTTATTTTTGCTTTTGTTCTCTATCAGGATACTGGCATGTCGGAATAAGGATTTTCATAATACAAGTTGTATGGCTACACAAGATTTTATGATAACGACAGTAAAGTTTCACTAGATTGCCTTGTAGTTTTTAGAGAAACATAAATATTGTCAGAGTTAGAGCTTCACATATTTCCGTACATCTTTCACCAGGCTAATAAAAAGTACTATTTTTTGATGGTAAAAAACGTTTCAAGCGAAATATAAAAAATACTTTTCGGAAATTTGATAAGTTCCTATGGGATCAAACTGCTGGGGTCATCGGTCCCTAGGCTTACATCCTACTTAAGCTAACTTAAACTAACTTACGCTAAGGACAACACGCGCACACCCATGCTCGACGGAGGACTCGGAACCTCCGACGGGGGTAAAATTTATGCTATCCTTATTAAGTTATAATTAAAAAGCTTATATTGTAGTATCTCAATTGAAGTTTCGTCGCTCTTCAATATCAGAATAATTTCCTGTATCTTATCATATTTTATTTCAGTTTCTTCATCATCTGCGGAGCTGGATGACATGTAAAGTTGTACTATTAATTCGTTCATTGTACTACTCATGGAACCTAACCGGCATTCCTCGTTTCTTAGTCCTTATTAGGCCTACTCCTGCATTACCTTTATTTGATTCTGTGTTGGTAATATTACACTATGTAATCAAAGTATCCGGTCACCTGGCTGAAAATGACTTACAAGTTCGTGGCGCAGTCCATTGGTAATGTTGGAATTCAGTAAGGTGTTGTCCCACACTTAGGCCTGATGATGGCTTCCACTCTCGCAGACATACGTTCAATCATGTGCTGGAAGATTTCTTGGGGAATGGCAGCCCTTTCTTCACGGAGTGCTGCACTAAGAAGAGGTATCGATATTGGTCGGTGATGCCTGGCACGAAGCCGGCATTCCAAAACGTCCCAAAGGTGTTCTATAGGGTTCAGATCAGGACTCTGTGCAGGTCAATCCATTACAGGGATGTTATTGTCGTGTAACCACTCCGCCACAGACCGTGCTTTATGAACAGGTGCTCGATCGTGTTGAAAGATGCAATCGCCTTCCCCGAATTGCTCTTCAACAGTGGGAAGGAAGAAGGTGCTTCAAACATAAATGTAGGCCTGTGCTGTGACAGTGCCACGCAAAACAACAAGTGGTCCAAGCCCCTCTATGAAAATACGACCACACAAAAACACCACTGCCTCCGAATTTTACTGTTGGCACTGCACACGCTGGCAGACGGCGTTCATCGGGCATTCGCCACACCCACACCCTACCATCTGATCGCCACATTGTGTACCGTAGTTCGTCACTCCACATAAAGTTTTTCCAGTGTTCAATCGTCCAATGTTTACTCTCCTTACACCAAGCGAGGCGTCGTTTGGTATTTACCGACGTGATGTGTGACTTATGAGCAGCCGCTCGACCATGAAATCCAAGTTTTCTCACCTCCGGCCTGACTGTAATAGTACTTGCAGTGGATCCTGATGCAGTTTGGAGTACCTGTGTGATGATCTGGATAGATGTCTGCTTATTACACATTAAGATCCTCTTCAACTGTCGACGGTCTGTGTCAGTCAACAGACGAGGTCGGCATGTACGCTTTTGTGCTGTACGTGTCCCTTCAAGAAACTTCCTGGCAGATTAAAACTGTGTGCTGGACCGAGACTCGAACTCGGGACCTTTGGCTTTCGCGGCCAAGTGCACTTGCCCGCGAAAGGCAAAGGTCCCGAGTTCGAGTCTCGGTCCAACACACAGTTTTAATCTGCCAGGAAGTCTCATATCAGCGCACACTCCGCTGAAGTGTGATAATCTCGTTCTGTGTCCCTTCAGGTTTCCACTTCACTATCACATCGGAAACAGTAGACCTAGGAATGTTTAGGAGTTTGGAAATTTCGTGTATAGACGTATGATACAAGTGACGCTCAATCACCTGACCACTTTCGAAGTCTGTGAGTTCCGCGGAGCGTCCCATTCTGCACTCTCACGATGTCTAATGACTACTAGGTCGCTGCTATGGAGTACCTGGCAGCAGGTGGCAGCACAATGCACCTAATATGAAAAACGTATGTTTTTGGGGTATCCGGATACTTTTGATCTCATAGTGTAGCTCAAATGAAATAACAACTGGAAATTTAGACAAATGAAGGTGTTTTGATTCGACATTTTGTGGTAAAAATAAATTGCACGTGTAGTCACGCTCTGTAACTTTGGAGATAGGTTTTGAACTCCTGTTTTTTGTTGTAAACGATGCATGTACTAAAGTTTTAAAGACTTCTTAGATGAGAACGATACCTCAATTGTGCCACTAGGATGGGCATGTGTCCTGAACGAGTCTGGCATAATAAATCCAAAATAAATCTTTGGAAGTTGATCTCGACACTCTACTCATTAAAAACGAAATTTCTGAGTTTTGCACGAGCTACAGAGCACCGGCTGCACATAACATTCACGAAGCCAATGAGTGTAGAGATGCATCTTTAAATGCTGGCAATATTTTACAAAACAGTGTGCCTGAAAGAAATGGCTATAAGTTTTAAGACAGTTTATACGCCCCTTCAGACCAGAAAATTCCCCAAAGTCCTATAATCTGTCGAAAGTCATCATGAAATTTGTTTCATGAAGTAAGCAAGGTCTGGCGTCTTCTATAAGTGCACGGGACTGAAGGCAGTCACTCGCGGTCTTCACGTCACAGCCTACTCACAAATGGCAGTATGGAGCCAGCTGGCTGTCGCAGTGGCCCAGCGTAAGGTCTAGAAATCACGTAAATATTTTTTGTAGACTGCCTCAGACTGGCTACCTAGTGCATTACAGCCAAATTACACAACCATCTCTACCCCCTTCATCTGTGTCTGCCCCTGCCAATACGTCTCCCTGTCCCACGTTTATGAAATACTGCTGGACGTCCAGAGTCACCCAAAGTATTTAAGGATTAACCCTGAGTAAGTTTGCCGTTAGAAAATGAAATAGTTTCTCGACCCGAAATCACAGTTACGTAGAGGTTTGAGATTCAAAAATTTCGGAAGAGACGCTGGATTCGAACACGAATCTGTTAGTAATATTGCAGCACACTTGCGACTTGTGTGTCGTGGAAGTGTGAAGAGACGATTGTATGACCTTTTTCGATTTTCTATACCAACTGCAATTATCACAGCAAAGCCTAACGCACGATTTAAAAACGGGTAGCATTGTTGTTCATGACCAACGGAAGCTTAAAATAAATTTCAGATGTATAATAGCGAACCAAATGTCAAAGAAATCGGGTCACGTGTTTCGAATGACAATGTCACGTAGAAAGATTTTATTAGGAATGTGATTTCAGGTGTGCAGTTAAAGTGGAATCATACCGAATTATTTAGTAAAAACTACAGTTGAATTGATGATTTATGTATTTTTGCTGAAGAAAATAATGAGCTGAAAGTCATACATTGAAATCATGATTAAAGACGAATTTAGGCGTGCATTGCTTGGGTAAAACTTATTCTCTTTAGTGTCACAACGGTAAATTTCTGTAAATCAAATAAAATTTCTGTTACGACGTTTCAAAAGAAGAGTTGTTCTGTAAATTAATATAACAGAAACGAAAAATACATTCGGTTTAATAAATGACAAAGAATCGGATCTATAAATACAACTGGATTTCAGATTTACCTATTGTCCTTCACACTTTTTATTCATAGATGGCGAAGAACTGTTTTTATTCGTGTAAGTGAATGATGTTCCAAATAATGCTATTCACGAATAACAGATAGTAATTTATATCTGTACTCATTATTCGTCATCTCATAAATTTCGCCCAAGTCTGCTGCCAACCGAACCGCATCTCGCATACGCGCACTGTTCGAATCGAGAACAGCTGCCAACATGAGTAACGTAGAAGTAAATATCCTCGGAGTAGTGAAGCAACTCATATCACTTAATAAAAGCAAGTCTTCTGGTGGCAATTAGGTTTCTTTCGGAGTATGCTGATGCATTAGCTCCATACTTAACAATCATATACAACCGTTCGCTCGACGAAAGATCCGTACCCAAAGACTGGAAAGTTGCACAAGTCACACCAGTATTCAAGAAAGATATTAGGAGTAATCCATTAAATTACAGGCCCATATCGTCAACGTCGATATGCAGCAGGATTTTAGAATATACACTCCTGGAAATGGAAAAAAGAACACATTGACACCGGTGTGTCAGACCCACCATACTTGCTCCGGACACTGCGAGAGGGCTGTACAAGCAATGATCACACGCACGGCACAGCGGACACACCAGAAACCGCGGTGTTGGCCGTCGAATGGCGCTAGCTGCGCAGCATTTGTGCACCGCCGCCGTCAGTGTCAGCCAGTTTGCCGTGGCATACGGAGCTCCATCGCAGTCTTTAACACTGGTAGCATGCCGCGACAGCGTGGACGTGAACCGTATGTGCAGTTGACGGACTTTGAGCGAGGGCGTATAGTGGGCATGCGGGAGGCCGGGTGGACGCACCGCCGAATTGCTCAACACGTGGGGCGTGAGGTCTCCACAGTGGTCGGCGGAAGGTGCACGTGCCCGTCGACCTGGGACCGGACCGCAGCGACGCACGGATGCACGCCAAGACCGTAGGATCCTACGCAGTGCCGTAGGGGACCGCACCGCCACTTCCCAGCAAATTAGGGACACTGTTGCTCCTGGGGTATCGGCGAGGACCATTCGCAACCGTCTCCATGAAGCTGGGCTACGATCCCGCACACCGTTAGGCCGTCTTCCGCTCACGCCCCAACATCGTGCAGCCCGCCTCCAGTGGTATCGCGACAGGCGTGAAATGGAGGGACGAATGGAGACGTGTCGTCTTCAGCGATGAGAGTCGCTTCTGCCTTGGTGCCAATGATGGTCGTATGCGTGTTTGGCGCCGTGCAGGTGAGCGCCACAATCAGGACTGCATACGACCGAGGCACACAGGGCCAACACCCGGCATCATGGTGTGGGGAGCGATCTCATACACTGGCCGTACACCACTGGTGATCGTCGAGGGGAAACTGAATAGTGCACGGTACATCCAAACCGTCATCGAACCCATCGTTCTACCATTCCTAGACCGGCAAGGGAACTTGCTGTTCCAAAAGGACAATGCACGTCCGCATGTATCCCGTGCCAGCCAACGTGCTCTAGAAGGTGTAAGTCAACTACCCTGGCCAGAAAGATCTCCGGATCTGTCCTCCATTGAGCATGTTTGAGACTGGATGAAGCGTCGTCTCACGCGGTCTGCACTTCCAGCACGAACGCTGGTCCAACTGAGGCGCCAGGTGGAAATGGCATGGCAAGCCGTTCCACAGGACTACATCCAGCATCTCTACGATCGACTCCATGGGAGAATAGCAGCCTGCATTGCTGCGAAAGGTGGATATACACTGTACTAGTGCCGACATTGTGCATGCTCTGTTGCCTGTGTCTATGTGCCTGTGGTTCTGTCAGTGTGATCATGTGATGTATCTGACCCCAGGAATGTGTCAATAAAGTTTCCCCTTCCTGGGACAATGAATTCACGGTGTTCTTATTTCAATTTCCAGGAGTGTATATTGTGTTCGAACATTTTGAATTACCTCGAAGGAAACGGTCTATTGACACACAGTCAACATGGGTTTAGAAAACATCGTTTCTGTGAAGCACAACTACCTCTTTTTTCACATGAAGTGCTGAATGGTATTGAGGAGGGATTTCAGATCGATTCCGTATTCCTGGATTTCCGGAAGGCTTTTGACACTGTACCACACGAGCGGCTCGTAGTAAAATTGCGTGCTTATGGAATATCGTCTCAGTTATGTGACTGGATTTGCGATTTCCTGTCAGAGAGGTCGCAGTTCGTAGTAATTGACGGAAAGTCATCGAGTAAAACAGAAGTGATTTCCGGCGTTCCCCAAGGTAGTGTTATAGGCCCTTGCTGTTCCTTATCTATATAAACGATTTTGGAGACAATCTGAGCAGCCGTCTTCGGTTGTTTGCTGATGACGCTGTCGTTTATCGACTAATAAAGTCATCAGAAGAACAAAACAAACTGCAAAACGATTTAGAAAAGATATCTGAATGGTGCGAAAAGTGTCATTACCCTAAATAACGAAAAGTGTGAGGTCATCCACATGACTGCCAAAAGGAACTCGTTAAACTTCGGTTACACAATAAATCAGTCTAATCTAAAAGCTGTTAATTCAACTAAATACCTAGTTATTACAATAACGAACAACTTAAATTGGAAAGAACACATAGAAAATGTTGTGGGGAATGCTAACCAAAGGCTGCATTTTATTGGCAGGACGCTTAGAAAATATAACAGACCTACTAAGGAGACTGCCTACACTACGCTTGTCCGTCCTCTTTTAGAATACTGCTGCGCGGTGTGGGATCCTTACCGGGTAGGACAGACGGAGTACATCGAAAAAGTTCAAAGAAAGGCAGCACGCTTTGCATTATCGCGAAATATGGGAGAGAGTGTCACAGAAATGATACAGGATTTGGGCTGGAAATCATTAAAAGAAAGGTGTTTTTCGTTGCGACGGAATCTTCTCACGAAATTCCAATCAACTTTCTCCTCTGAATGCGAAATTATTTTGTTGACACCGACATACATAGGTCGGAACGATCACCACGATAAAATAAGGGAAATCAGAGCTCGTACGGAAAGATATAGCTGTTCATTCTTTCTGTGCGGTATACGAGATTGGAATAATAGGGAATTGTGAAGGTGATTCGATGAACCCGCTGCCAGGCACTTAAATGTGATTTGCAGAGTGTCCATGTAGATGTAGATGTAAATCCGCAGGCTGTGTGGAAGCGAATGCAGGCGCGTGAAATCCTCGTAGGTCACTCAGCTACGCCAGCCGCGTGTACGTACGGTCATTAGCATCGGTAATCTTCGGCAACTTCCGACAACGTTCGCGAAGCGCATTAGCTCTCTCACTGGGGCAACACAGGCGCGTGAGGGTGACGCGGATAGACCACGCGGTTGCAGGATTGTAGTGGGTACCAGAACAGCACTCCTCTAGTCGGATGTACGGAGCCGCCTAGAAACCACATCCAGAGTGGTCAGCACATCAGGCGCCCGTCATTAATCTGCCGGGGGGATTGTAATGGTACTTGAATTACGTAACTATTATGGAACCTCACCTCAACCTCTCGATACCAGCAATAACCTACTGTGTTTCTGTAAAATAGTTAACATATTTCTGTGACATCATTCAGATTTGATTTCATTAATGTAGAGGTACTTCGATACATCGATATGTATATATTGCAATGATATTATTCTTATGTGTATTCTTTCTTTTGTCACTATGATCTTTGACGTACTTGTAACTCTGTTTTTTGGGCGCGTAAGCGGTTATTAGGGAGTCAAGCTTTGGTCGTCATGTTAAAAAGACGCAAATTGTAGTCAGTTCATGAAATGTGAACTTTAACAGTGAGGAAGATATTTTCAAGAATGTTTTATATTGTGAAGTGTTTTGGAACGAGTTACGTGATATTGCAACGAAAGTAAAGTAAAAAAGAAGTGTAACTTAAATTCGGAGTGCTGATTACTTTTTTACATCACCATTGCCCTAACTTGTAAAAGTTTAATCTTCAAGAATGGTTTATGAAACACATCTATAAAACTTTTGAATATCGCAGAACAATACCTAGGCCTCTTTGCATCCGAGCTTGGAATCATCATTACCTAGATTTTCGACGATTGAGCCATGAGTTCACAACGAGACCAGCGTGGGAAACACGAAAAGATGAGTGCCTAGTTTATCCATTATTTCAAGAAATGACTTTATTAACTGTGCTCTAATGACGCCTGCGGCATAATATAACTTTGTTGTTGCCCGAAAATGAAATATTTAGCAGCGTGAGCAACACTAAAATCATAATTAATTTTTGACCTTTGTTGTGGTAGGGTTGTTAGAGGATTCATGTGGGGCGGCGCACCTCCCCGCGTCCCTAAAGCGGACGCTTTAATGCACTCAGCTATCTTTGCAGACGTATTTAGAATGTAGAATGTTGTTGTCCTCACAATAACGAAAGTACTTGCATTGCATTTTGCTTCGCTGAACAGTCGCTCCGTGTAATGATGATACATGCGTCGTCGGAAAGATTTACTCTCTGGAAATTTTAATGTAACTTATCAGTCGTCATTCGTGTGTTACTCGCCTCATTAGTTACAGAGTGATTCTTTTCTCCGTAATAGGCGTTTTTAAATATATCGCGTCACTGCCGTCTTACTAATGAAGAGATTTCGTGTGTCCTGGAGAACTGAGTTACTGAATAAGAAAGGGATCTACTGGATTAAGATGGTGATTTTCTGCCAGAGACAACTGATGATCAATACAGCGAGACTGAGAAGGATTCATCGTCAGCAGATGTCTCATATTTATTTAATACCTCAGCGATTTGTATCTCTGTATTCTTGAGTTTCGCGAAATACTTTTGTGCTTCCTCCTTTGATCGATCAACCGAAGTATTTCTTCTGTTAGCCATGTTTTCTTCGCAGTCACCTTCTCTGTACGTGTGCTTTTCATTTCAACTTCTGTGATTGTCGTTTTTAGCGATGTCGATTCCTCTTCAACTGTATTGCAGTATGTGTATACAGCCTTAGAGAACTTAAAGCGTATCTCATCATTCCTTAGTACTTCTGTATCCCATTTTTTTGCGTATTTATTCTTCCAGACTAATTTCTTAAACTTCTACCTACTCTTCATCACTACTGCATTGTGATCTGAGTCTGTATCTGCTCCTGCGTAAGCCTTAAACTCCAGTATCTGATTTCGGAAACTCTGCCGGACCATGAAGTAATCTAACTGTAATCTTGCCGTATCAACCGGCCTTTTCCAAATATACCTCCTCTTTTTGTGATTCTCGAACAGAGTATTTACTATTGCCAGCTGAAATTTATAACAGAACTCAATTAGCCTTTCCCCTCTCTCATTTCTTGTCCCAAGCCCATATTCTCCTGTAACCTTTTGTTCTACTCCTTCCCTTACAACTGCATTCTATTTCCCCATGAATATTAAATTTTCATATCCCTTAACATACTGTATTACCATTTTAATATCTTCGTAAACTTTCTCTATCTCTTGATCTTCAGCTTGCGACGTCGGCATGAATACCTGATCTATCGTCGTCGGTGTTGGTTTGCTGCCGATTCTGGTAAAAACAACCCTGTCACTGAACTGTTCACAGTAACGCACTCTTTGTCCTACCTTCCTATTCATAACGAATCCCACCTCTTTGCCCTACCTTCCTATTCATAACGAATCCTACGTCCGGTTTACTGTTGTCTGCTGCTGTTGATATTACCCTATGCTCATCTGCCCAGAAATCCTTGTCTTATTTCCATTTCACTTCATTGACCTCCCACGATATCTATATTGGGCCTTTGCATTTCCCTTTGCAGGTTTTCCATCTTCCCTACCAGTCTGAAGTTTCTGACATTTCATGCGCCAACACGTAGAACTGATGGCTCTCGATCTTCCACCATAATCGAGTCCATCAACATGAGGTGCCAAATATGAGGTGGAAACGTGGGTTCTACTATGCCAAGACTGCTTGGTAGCTACAACAGGAAAACACTATTAATTAACAGGAGTACAAAATAAGAAAGTATTTCTTACTTATCTTTGCTGTAGTCCATGATGAGTTGTTTGACAATTATCGAAGAAGCGACTAGACTAAGCGTCTGTAGAATGACATAATTTACAAGTCACAAATCTTGCAGTGACGAATTAATCTCTCGTAATCTTGAATGTCGAATCCTGTGAATTTGAAGACTAACTTGGAACGGAGGTACAGAGACTTGATGGCAGCAATGACTGAGCTGAAGACGATGGCTAACATCGGCGCTTGCTGACCACTGACCGCGGCTACGAACTGTAGACTGGCACAACTGCACTACACTCCTGCTGCACATGAAGTCGCCTAGCGGCGCCTCGCGGCGATCATAAGTACTGCGATTGGCTGTCTACTCTTTGGCTAACACAGCCGTTCTTCTGTTCCGTTTACTGAGAGAATCGCATCCGGCGGATCGATCTCTCAGGCGGCAGTGTGGTCGTATGACTGACGACATCACAAGAACATTATCCTTTCGTTGATTATTCGATCTTTCTCTCGTTGTCACCTCCCCCTTATAGTGAAATACGGGAGAGAATGCCACGATTATTAAAACGAAGGTGTGTTTCGTTGTGGCGGGCTCTCCTCATGAGATTTCAATCACCGACTTTCCCTCCGAATGCGAAAATATTCTGTTCACGCTCACCTACGTAGTAAGAAATGAACATCACAATAAAATAAGAGAAAGATTTCAATGTTCGTTTTTCCAGCTCGCTTTTCGATAGTGGAACGGTAGAGAAATACTTCAAGATTGTTCGACCTTCTGTAAGGCAGTTGAACATGAATTGTGGAGTAATCATGTAAATGTAGATTTCATTGAGTAAAGCTGGAAGATAAGAAAAGATCGCCAGTTCTGGTTCGTGGAAGGTTTCGTGTTTTAAAGTGTATGTATAAGTACTGCTGCTGGAGAATTCTATTTCTCGAAAAGTTGTGCTATTTCCGACTTCATCTCCTCGTAAATATCTGATGGAGTACTTCAAAGAACTCGCATTCGCTAAGAAAAACGATCTACTTCCTGCTGCCCTTTGGTCTCTGTTCACATTCACGACTGTCGGAGTTGGGGGTAGCTGGGGTGTGAAGACTGGTGCACTACTGGACATGGTTGAGCTATACGCGAGATTATGCTGCAGTATTACCTACCTACCACTTCAACGATGAGTCCGTGAATACCTACCACGTCACTAAACGGGTCATCACAACGCCAGGAATAAACGCAAACCAGTCGGCCTGTTCTTTTGTTGGCTTCTGAGTCAACATTAGGCCGCCTTGACAGATACCAATACAAGACAGAGTTTTGTGGGTCCTTATTGTATCCAGAACGCCCTACTTTGGGTATGAAAGAATGCCGCTTCAGCAAGTCAACGGCAAAGTGAAAAATTCTCATTACAATGAGCGTAGGTTAGGGAAGGTATGTTAGTCGACAATAGCTTGTTCAGGGCGTACGTGGTATGTGTTTTATGTGGTAATACTGGCTGAACGGATTCCCCCCCCCCCCCCATCCTTTTTTGTGGCAGACGTTGCCACTACAAGACCTCGTATCACCAGAAGCTTGTATCCCCAGAGACTACACTACTTCGAAGCTAACTGCCAGTGCACCGTCCTTAAGCCAGAGGTCCCATTAATCATGTGTACGGCTGGAGGCGCAGTGTCCTAACAAGATATCTCTACAAATTAAAAAGTGCGGAACCCATACGTACCCATACACCTACCTAACAAAACTATGAAGGATGCATGCCCACGAAAGTGAATATGAACGTGGTGTGGCACGTGTTACTGCGAGTGTTGGCGTGGGGAAAAATCATCACTTTTCCTGCTGAGTGTTAGTTATATAACAACTTGACACCAGCTTTGCCTTTTCGACATGTTTAGCGAACAAAAATTGCAAAATCGTGTAACATTCTTAGGCAAAAAGTTCGTCAGTTTAAGATCTCTTGACGTCAGAAACTGCTCTATCCATAACACGTTTTCAACCTGTAGATTTATCTTGGTTAGTGCAAGCAAACAACTCGAGCACTTTAATCACTGCAGTCATGACTGAAATACAACTCTAGTCATGTCCTCTGACAGAGAAGGAGTATCTGGTTCCACTGGGTAACCAAGGACGACCAGTACCCTGGAATTCGAGTCGAAGTCTGCCGCTGATATGTATCATATGCGAAAAGTGATACTATCTGAGGAGGGGGGAGCAGACTCGCTCCAAGAATCAGCCGCTACACCCAGCTCCCCTCCCCCTCACCCGTTGAATACCATTTCGCTAATTCCCAAAATGACAACTCATGTATCGGGGGTTAGCAACTCATTTGGGAGCTTGTTTCTGTAAACATTGTTTCATGTATTTGGTGATTTTTGTTTCACTTATTCCAAGCCTGGAAAACGTCTTAGGTCTTTTAATTCTAAGGAACAGCAAATAAATCGCAAAAGACAAGATCCGATGACTAGTGTTGGTGAAAAACCGTTGTCACTTTATTTTTGTTAGTTAACTTACTGAAAACACTTTGAACGTCATAGTCTACGCTGTTGCCTCAAAAAACCAGTTTATTTGTTGAAGCGAGTAATAGAGATTAACTACGTTACATCCGGGAGCTAATCACATGGTTCACATGGCTCTGAGCACTATGGGACTTAACATCTGAGGTCATTAGTCCCCTAGAACTTAGAACTACTTAAACCTAACTAACCCAAGGACATCACACACATACATGCCCGTGGCAGGATTCGAACCTGCGACCGAAGCGGTCGAGCGGTTCCAGACTGAAGCGCCTAGAACCGCTCGGCCACAGCGGCCAGCGGGAGTTAATCAATGACGGATAATCCAAAATCTTCTGGAAACAAGAAAGTGACATTGTTTTCACCCTAGTTCTTACCCGTTTTGTTTTCTTCGGTCACTATCATGTGGCGGTCTTCCACTGGCTCGACTGATGCTTGGTTTCTTAGTCCTAGAAGTAAACAACTACTTCTTGTCAATTGTAATGATTTTTTGGAAAATCTGTATGCTCTGCTATCTTCGAATCTACCAACATTTAGAGCAGTTGCGTGGCGACGTGAATAGTACATTCTACAAATGGTAGGTAAAGTCTACAACTGAGTCATTGTAACAACTCAGCTCGTTGTTCATCTCTCCTGGGGACATTGTTTGCACTGGAAGCATTTGCTTAAAATAAGGAAAATGCACTCAGAAATATGTGTCAGTGCAGGGGTCATGTCTCCCGACCACTTGTGGTAGATGATTATGCGCCAGTTCTTTCAGAAGATCTGTATGATTGTGTAAGGACATCAACGGACGATAGAGCTCCGTAAATTCCTTGCATGACATCTTCCCAGAAAGTATTTATTTGTCTGCACAGCGTTATTATAAACAGTATGCAGAATTTTGTATTAAAATTAGAATAACAGCAACTCGAACAAACTTATGAGGCTCAAATAGTGACAATACAGGGAACCATTGGAGGGTACAGAGTGGGTTGGATACAGTGAAATCACTTAAGTTACGATGCACGACAAGAGACTTCCAAGAGTCGAAGTCTTTCAAAGACAACCGTGAAACCATGAGCGCATGTATAATGGAAATAAAACTATAGTACGTAAACAAGTAGGATTTAGTTTTTTTCCTTTATTGTTGGTGGGTTTACAAAATTTAGATTTAGCATTTCAAAAATCAGAGTTTACCATCAGCGGCTGCTATGAAAATAGTTACTATATTCGGTTGTTACTAATTATTATCAATCACAAGAAGTTCATGAATCACAGTATTTGTGTGGACACAAACTTAAGTCCACCCCCTTTACAAAACGTCAAAATCACGAACTTGGCAAAATAATTCTACGTATCGAGTTCTGTTTGATTTTTGTTTAATACTCGCAGTTTTAGAGCTCCAAAACAGAAAATATTTTATTCCATTTTATACTACTCATCGTGATATCTTAAACATTCCCTTTAACTACAAATACACTACTGGCCATTAAAACTGATACACCACGACGATGACGTGCTACAGACGCGAAATTTAACCGACAAGAAGAAGATCCTATGATATGCAAATGAATAGCTTTTCAGAGTATTCACACAAGGTTGGCGCCGGTGGTGACACCTACAACGTGCTGACATGAGGAAAGTTTCCAACCGATTTCTCATACACAAACAGCAATTGACCGGCGTTCCCTGATGAAATGTTGTTGCGATGCCTCGTGTAAGGAGGAGAAATGCGTATCATCACGTTTCCGACTTTGATAAAGGTCAGATTGTAGCCTACAGCGATTGCGGTTTATCGTATCGCAACATTGCTGCTGGCGTTGGTCGAGATCCAATGACTGTTAGCAGAATATGGAATCGGTGGGTTCAGGAGGGTGATACGGAACGTAATACGGAACGCCGTGCTGGATCCCAACGGCCTCGTATCACTAGCAGTCGAGATGAGAGGCATCTTATCCGCATGGCTGTAACGGATCGTGCAGCCACGTCTCGACAGATGGGGACATTTGCAAGACAACAGCTATCTGCACGAACACTTCGAAGACGTTTGCAGCAGCAGCATGGACTATCAGCTCGGAGACCGTGGCTGCGGTTACCCTTGACGCTGCATCACAGACAGGAGCGTCTGCGATGATTTACTCAACAACGAACCTGGGTACACGAATGGAAAAACGTAATTTTTTCGGATGAATCCTGGTTCTGTTTACAGCATGATGATGGTCGCATCCGTGTTTGGCGACATAGCTGTGAACGCACATTGGAAGCGTGCATTCGACATCGCCATACTGGCGTACTACTCGGCGTGATGGTATGGGGTGCCATTGGTTACACGTCTCGGTCACCTCTTGTTCACATTGACGGCACTTTGAAACAGTGGACGTTACGTTTCAGATGTGTTACGACCTGCGGCTCTACCCTTCATTCAAGCCCTGCGAAACCCTACATTTCAGCAGGATAATGCACGACCGCATGTTGCAGGTCCTGTACGGGTCTTTCTGGACACAGAAAATGTTCGACTGCTGCCCTGGCCAGCACATTCTCCAGATCTCTCACCAAATGATAACGTCTGGTCAATGGTGGCCAAGCAACTGGCTCGTCACAATTCGCCAGTCACTACTCTTGATGAACTGTGGTATCGTGTTGAAGCTGCATGGGCAGCTGTACCTGTACACGCCATCCAAGCTCTGTTTGACTCAATGCCCAGGCGTATCAAGGCCGCTATTACGGTCAGAGGTGGTTGTTCTGGGTACTGATTTCTCAGGATTTATGCACCCAAATTGCGTGAAAATGTAATCACATGTCAGTTCTAGTACAATATATTCGTCCAATGAATACCCGTTTATCATCTGCATTTCTTCTTGGTGTAGCATTTTTAATAGCCAGTAGTGTAAATTTAAGATCGTAATCTGAATAATAATAGACTCTGGTATAGGGCTGCATGAGTTTTAACGATCTGAAACAGTAACTGCAGATAACGGAGCTTGGTGAAATAACAATAAATTTTTTCTTATTTGTATTCCCAAATGCGACGTCATCAAACACGTGCAATTGCGCTATTACAAAATAATCGACGTTACGTCACAAAGGACGGTTGGTCAACAGATTCTAAATCACGTGTTTTAGAGGCACTTAGAAGAACAGCACGTCATTATACGATGTTGCAGTGGCTGTGTTCTTCAGAAGTACGATGCAAAGTTTTTTCTGAAGGAACAGACACGGTGGCGATTGCAGCCGTTATGAAATACATGAAATGTATTCGCATTTGCGAATATAGACAATCATAATCTATATAATGGAATGACGAAAAAGAAAATTTGTGCCGAATCTGGTCTCGAACCTGATTTCCTGCTTATCGCGAGCGGTCGGGAGGTTATGGACGCATGGTTTACAATGTTTGGAAGTTTGGGTCAGGTCGCGAGTCGCGCTATGATAGCCTAATGATACGTGGGAAATCCAGGTTCGAGTCCCGGTCTGGCACAAATTTTCATTGTCGTCATTCCATTATACTGCTGACGGTTGTCCATACTTGCAAATGCGAATACATTTCGTTTATATATGTCATTTTAGCCCCTTTGCACAATTTGTTGACAATAGACGCACAGCGAAATGGTGCTCTCTCTAGGCCTTCATGTCATCTTTCTCGATTCCTCTATGTATCGATCAATTATACCGCTTGAACGGTGAAAAGTTGTGAAGACAGGACTGACTCTACCAACTACAATGATTTGCCAAAGAATCTGGTACACCTGCGTAATACGTGTAGGGCCCCCCGCGAGCACGCAGAACTGCCGCAACACGACGTGGCATGTACTCTACTAACGTCTGAAGTAGTGCTGGAGGAAATTGACACCATGAATCCTGCAGGGCTGTCCATAAATCCGTAAGACTACGAGAGGGTGGAGATCTCTTCTGAAGAGCAGATTGCAAGGCATCTCAGATAGGCTCAATAATGTTCATGTCTGGGGAATTTGATGGTCAGCGGTAGTGTTTAAACTCAGAAGTGTGTTCCTGGAGCCACTCTGTAGCAATACTGGAAGTAGGATTGTCGCATTGTTCTACTGGAATTGCCCATGTAGCTCGAAATGCACAACGGACATGAATTGATGCAGGTGATCAGACAGGATGCTTACGTACGTGTTAACTGCCAGAGTCGTATCTAGATGCATCAGGTGTCCCATATCACTCCAACTGCACATCCTTCACACCATTACAGAGCCTCCACCAGCTTGAATAGTCCCCTGCTAACATGCACGGTCCATGGATTCACGAGGTTGTCTTCATACCCGTACACGTCCATCCGCTCGATACAATTTGAAACGAGACTCGTCCGATCAGGCAACATGTATCCAGTCGTGCAGTCATCAAGGGTACACGAGTGGGCCTTCGGCTCCTAAAGCCCGTATAGATTATGTTTCGTTGAATGGGTTCACACTGACACTTGTTGAAGCCCCAGCATTGAAATCTGCAGTAATTTGCGGAAGGATTGCTCTTCTGTCACGTTGAACGATTCCCTTCTATCGTCGTTGGTCCCGTTCTTGCGGGATTTTTTTCCAGCAACAGTGATGTCAGAATTTGCTGTTTTGCCGAATTCCTGATATTCACGGTACATTCGTGATATGGTCGAACGGGAAAATCCCCACTTCATCGCTACCTGGGAGATGCTGTGTCCCATCGCTCGTGCGCCGACTATAACAACACGTTCAAACTCAGTTAAGTTTTGATAACCTGCCATTGTAGCAGCAATGACCGATCTAAAAACTTCGCCAGACACTTGTTGTATTATATAGGCGTTGCCGACCGCAGTGCCATCTTCTGCCTTATTACGTATCTCTCTATTTGGACACGCATACCTATAACAGTTTCTTTGGCGCTACAGTGTAAATGCGATAGCCATAGGCGCCTTATTGGGCTATGTATTGTACCAGATCACCTTTTAAAACTGTACTTCACTTATTCTTGCCCATCATCTCTCGTACTAAAGTTTTCTGTGACTCTAAGAGAGGAAAGAATTCCAGAGTGACGCTGTGCAGGCTTTGATATGCCAGACACGCAAGTAGGAGTGGCAGCATCTGCAGCCGCCTGAAGAGGCGTAGGTTCTGTGCTGTCTTCATTAAACCCTTCAGACGAAAGCTACACAGTCCCCTATAACATACCACTGCCGATTTTCTGCTCAGTTCGGATCAAACTGATTCGGTGCGCTCTCCCCAATACCAAATTACCAAACACTGTTGGATTACGAGGGAATATCGTGGAAAAACTTCTGGGTTCGTTAGACACAGCATATCTGTGCCGCAAGCTTAAATTGCAATACGGCAATCGCAAAAATGTAGTATCTACCCAGCACAGTGAAAATTGCAGGCCTCTTGACCTTTTATCTTCGTTTCAGAAGCGGCAATCTAACTTCTTCGTTGTATAGTTTGCTGGGTGGCCTTGGCTGCAGTCGCCCGTCTTGCATCATGAAGCAGGTTTTCAGCGATTGAATGCCTCAGACGTGCTTCAACGGCAAACAGTCACAATTAGTACGCCGCAGAAGGCTCTACCTGCGCTACGCACATTATGTCCAGGCTCTGGATGTCCTACAGAACGCGTAGGAGTTCGCCACTGAACGTGATTTCGGCATTTGGTTTTGTTCTTTGTCTTGGTTTATACAGGTTGGTCAGAAACAGCCTGAAAAGCATGTAAGAATATTGCAGGATAGATTGGCCTGATAAATAACTTTTAAGAAAAAATAGATGCTGTTCACCGTTTCCGAGTTAACTAACACTGAAGTCAAGCAATCAAGCCGTTGCGTGCGCAAATTCAAGCGACCCGCCAGAGACGATGTGACCAAATGCATTCTTCCTTTGGTTTCCTAAACCTGAACAGGAAAGCGATACAAAAATCTAGCACGGGGCAACAGTATGGATCGAACCAGGGACAAAGGTTGTGCAGACGCTATGATAACTGACACTAATTGTATATGGCGGGCCACTTGAATTTGCTCACTCAGCGGCCTGATCGGCTAACTTCAATGCTAATTGACTCATAAACGCCACAACGTCTAGAATATTTTTCTTAGCAATTATTTGTCAACACAATCTACCCTGCAACACTCTTACAAGCTTCTCAGATTGTTTCTGACCACCTTGTATAATCAATGATATCACTCATTACTTTACTGAGGAGCTCCATTTTTTCAGAGTGCGAACACATTAAAATCATACTTTCTACACAGAAGAGTCAACTTTCTATGTTAATCTACCGCTTCCTGTCGGTACCTACCCGGCTGTTATAGTAAACAGGGACCAGAAAACAGTTATTAGACACGTGAGTGTAGTGTGTAGTGTGAGGGATACTAGGGTGTCCAGTAATGTTATCCACAGTTACGATTAAATGACGTGCTTCATAAGCACAAAGACTGATAGGGCTCTGATATCTTTCGATGCACTTCATTACTTATCTAAGTTACATTCGTATTTGTAAATACTATTCCACTTGTGAACACATAAATACAACTGTAAAGTACGAAGAATCATTTTGTAACATATAACATGCATATCTGTGAAGTAATTATAGATAACTCCCGTAGAAATTTCCAGAGCTCTGGTACGTTGAGAAATTAGTTCGCTGAACTGAGTAACGGGATCAGACAACTGTGTAATAGCGAGCAGATTTCCATTCCGCGCTGATCTTGCATGACAGTGCGACTGCAAGAAGAGCAGCCGACTCTTGGTAATTGGATGTCTCTATAGGTCCCCTGGCTCAGCAGCTGTTGTGGCAGACCACCTGAAGGAAAATTTAGAAAATATTTCGAGTAGATTTCTCAACCATGTTATAGTTCTGGGTGGAGATTTTAATTTTCCAGATATAGACTGGGAGACTCAAACGTTTAGAACGGGTGGCAGGGTCAAAGAATCCATTGAAATTTTTTAAGTGCATTATCTGAAAACTACCTAAAGCAGTTAGAGAACTGACTCGTGGCGATAACATATTAGACCTTCTGGTGACGAACAGACCCGAACTATTTGAAACAGTTAACGCAGAACAGGGAATCAGCGATCATAAAGCGGTTACTGCTTCGATGATATCAGCCGTAAATAGAAATATTAAAAAAGGTAAGAAGATTTTTCTGCTTAGCAAAAGTGACAAAAAGCAGATTTCAGAGTACTTGACGGCTCAACACAAAAGTTTTATCTCAAGTACAGATAGTGTTGAGGACCAGTGGACAAAGTTCAAAACCATCGTACAATATGCATTAGATAAGTATGTGCCAAGCAAGATCGTAAGAGGTGGAAAAGAGCCACCGTGGTACAACAACAGAGTTAGAAAACTGCTGCGGAAGCAAAGGGAACTTCACAGCAAACAAAAACATAGCCAAAGCCTTGCAGACAAACAAAAATTACACGAAGCGAAATGTAGTGTGAGGAGGGCTATGAGAGAGGCGTTCAATGAATTCGAAAGTAAAGTTCTATGTAGCGACTAGGCAGAAAATCCTAAGAAATTTGATCTTATGTTAATGCGATAGGTGGATCAAAACAAAATGTCCAGACACTCTGTGACCAAAATAGTACTGAAACAGAGGATGACAGACTAAAGCCTGAAATACTAAATGCCTTTTTCCAAAGCTGTTTCACAGAGGAGGACTGCACTGTAGATCCTTCTCTAGATTGTCGCACAGATGACAAAATGGTAGATATCGAAATAGATGACAGACAGATATAAAAACAATTAAAATCGCTCAAAAGAGGAAAGGCCACTGGACCTGATGGGATACCAGTTCGATTTTACACAGAGTAAGCGAAGGAACTTGCCCCCCTTCGCAGCGGTGTACTGTAGGTCTCTAGATGAGCGGAGCGTTCCAACAGATTGGAAAAGGGCACAGGTCATCCCCGTTTTCAAGAAGGGATGTCGAACAGATGTGCAGAACTATAGACCTATATCTTTAACGTCGATCAGTTGTAGAATTTAGGAACACGTATTGTGTTCGAGTGTAATGACTACTCTGTAGGAATCAGCATGGGTTTCGAAAAAGACGATCGTGTGAAACCCGGCTCGCGCTATTCGTCCACGACACTCAGAGGGCTATAGACACGGGTTCCCAGGTAGATGCCGTATTCTTGACTTCCGCAAGGCGTTTGATACAGTTCCCCACAGGCGTTTGATGAACAAAGTAAGAGCATATGGACTACCAGACCAATTGTGTGATTGGATTGAAGAGTTCCTAGATAACAGAACGCAGCATGTCATTCTCAATGGAGAGAAGTCTTCCGAAGTAAGAGTGATTTCAGGTGTGCCGCAGGGGACTGTCGTAGGACCATTGTTGTTCACAATATATATAAATGACCATGTGGATAACATCGGAAGTTCACTGAGGCATTTTGCGGATGGTGCTGTAGTACATCGAGAGGTAGTAACAATGGAAAATTGCACCGAAATGCAGGAGGATCTGCAATGAATTAACGCATGGTGCAAGGAATGGCAATTGAATCTCAATGTAGACAAGTGTAATGTGCTGCGAATACATAGAAAGAAAGATCCTTTATCATTTAACTACAGTATAGCAGGTCAGCAACTGGAAGTAGTTAATTCCATAAATTATCTGGGAGGAGGTATTAGGCTTTCGAAATGTGGTGCTACAGAAGAATGCTGAAGATTAAATGGGTAGATCACGTAACTAATGAGGAGGTATTGAATAGAATTGGGGAGAAGAGGAGTTTGTGGCACAACTTGGCAAGAAGAAGGGACCGGTTGGTAGGACATGTTCTGAGGCATCAAGGGATCACAAATTTAGCATTGGAGGGCAGCGTGGAGGGTAAAAATCGTAGAGGGAGACCAAGAGATGAATACACTAAGCAGAATCAGAAGGATGTAGGTTGCAGTAAGTACTGGGAGATGAAGAAGCTTGCACAGGATAGAGTAGTATCGAGAGCTGCATCAAACCAGTCTCAGGACTGAAGACCATAACAACAACAACAACAACAACAATCGTTAGGAGTGATTTAAAACGGAATGACCATATAAAATTAATCGTCAGTAAAGCAGATGCAAGACTGAGATTCATTGGAAGAATTCTAAGGAAATGCGGTCCGAAAACAAAGGAAGTAGGTTACAGTACACTTGTTCGTCCACTGCTTGAATACTGCTCACCGGTGTGAGATCCGTACCAGATAGGGTTGATAGAAGAGATAGAGAAGATCCATCGGAGAGCAGCGCGCATCGTTACAGGATCATTTAGTAATCGCGAATGCGTTGCGGAGATGATAGGTAAACTCCAGTGGAAGACTCTGCAAGAGAGACTCTCAGTAGCTCTGTACGGTTTTCTTTTTTTTTAAGTTTCGAGAACATACAGTCACCGAGGAGTCAAGCAGTATTTTGCTCCCTCATACGTATATTTCGCGAAGAGACCATGAGGATAAATTCAGAGAGACTACAGCCCACACAGAGGCATACCGACAATCTTTCTTTCCACGAACAATGCGAGGCTGGAATAGAAGGGAGACCGATAGAGGTACTCAAGGTACCCACCGCCACACACCGCCAGGTGGCTTGCGGAGTATGGATGTAGATGTAGACGTCACTGACAAAAATTTCATTTCTCGGTTTTCAGTAGCTTAAGAAATGTCTTACTATTCATTTTATGTTGAGAAATGAAAGTATTTATCACTTTAGTATTCTCATTTTCTGTACTGTATTTTCATTGCTAACGAAACAATAGAAAGAGCACCATGTTTTCGATGCCATTTCTTGAACAATAAAAAAGGTAAGAAACTGTACGTAAAAAATATAAGAGGACAGCCAATTCCTTTTATCACAGCACTTACAAGAGGGATTAAGATGTACATGAACAGATGGTCAGGTTCCTCACCCATTTGCTGAGGAGTTGCGTTGGAGTGCTCGCGCAATGCACCACAAAGTACAAACGGTAAGAAAGTATAGTTCATTCTGAGGAAATACGGTGCCAGAAGAAATAGTCGATGTTGCAATATATAGGCGATAATCAAAGAGTTCCCGTCGAAGGCCGTTCAGTTCAGAATCGGTATGGCCATCAAGGAATTTCGCAATCACCCCATGGATGCAGCAAGTTTAAGATACCTATTTGGTAAAACACCGTGTACTGCTGCATAAAAAAATCTATACCTGTCACGAATCGTCGACCCTTCGAGGCCTTTTTTAAGGGACCGAAGGAGGAATAATCACATGGGAAGAGATCAGGACTCCGGGAGAAACTTCAACGAACGTATCAAGAATATGAAAAAATCTGTGTGGTATTAAAATGCAGTTGTGATCAGCGTTTAAATTCTTAGTATTCGGAATGTGAACTAAGAGGCTCGACATTAAGCAGACGAAAAGTTAAGCCAGACATAAGCCTGCCGTCGTAACTCCAGCGTACCGAACGGCCTACAGTGGTTTACGGTATTTTAAGAACCATGGATGCGGATAAGGGCGTTGCGTATCTTCATAGTATTGTTCTTATCCTTATAGACCTCTAGCTAAGTACAGCAAACGATTACCACGTAAGCACCGAGACATCCAGTTAGCCGATTTCTACGTTCAGATGGACGAGTCACGAGACGAATGAAGTTAAATTTGCTGGTGACACAAATCAAGTTAGCGATTTGTGTAGAAAATAGATAAATGAGTAAAAATGAATTTTACATACTCTCAATCTCAGTAGAGTCAGTTTTTAGTGACTGCAATGTGAATGGAGTCTTGCAAGCTAGGTGTTTCACGCGGCCGCAGAAGAGAACGCTGTGCATGTGTAAATTCGGATGTACATTATTCTTAGGGTGCGAAGTGTAGATCGCATCCCCGATGGTGTACCCTGGGCAACGTTACGTCACGACTCAGCGGCAAAGAATCAACACGAAAACAGCGACCGAACGTACTAGTGCCTCCCGGTCCAAGAAAAGGCAAACGAGAAGGAGAGCCCGCCCTGGCGGGAACAATTGGGGCATTAAGAAATTATGTACGAAGACGGAAGGAGAAATCCTGGGAAAAATCTTAGAAGTAAATGTAGTGTTTTTACAAAAAAAAAGAAAAATCTGATGAAAGAAACGATTTCGAAACTTAAAATCCCTGGTTTTACTTTGATCGATTACAAGGGACATGACAAACGAGGCCCAGCAACCCTTGTCCAACAAAATCTTACAGAAAATGTGAATACAGACCAGAACATGCCACAGTAATCAAAGAGAAAGTACTAACTCTGTACAAACTTCCATCTGAACCTTGGCCATTGGAGGTACTGCCCAAAGCCGAACAGCCAGCTCTGTACGCTGACGATTTCAATTCGTATCACACTAAATGGGGTTATGTAGAATGCAATACAGAAGGTGAAAGATTGAGTAACTGGGCTGACGGGAGAGATCTCCATCTACTGACGATCCAAAAGACCGAGCGACCTTTTCATCAGGAGCATGGGGATCACAAACAACACCTTACTTGAACTTCGTTACAACGGGAGCAACAGGAAACGTACTCGAAACGCGAAGAAGGGTACTACCGAAGTTCCCTAGAAGCCAACACCGACTTGTGATCGTCGAAGTGGGACTGTCAATTCCTGTCATACAAAGCCCTCCAATCTCACGATGGAATCTGCAACAGGTTGACTGGGAGGCATTTCGGACTCTCACAGAGAGAACGGTGAACCGTATTCCTCCACTACCAGAGAACTATGGGTGGTTCACTACTCTGATATATAAATCTGCACTGATAAGTATTCCATGCGGTGCGAGGAAAGAAAATACTCCGTGCTGGACGAGAGAGTGTGAATCATTACTGGAAGAATACCAGGAGACGAAAACTATGAAATTGCGGAACAAGTGGTTCAGACAATAAATGAAGAACGCAGGTATAGATGGATGGAAGCAATGGATAGCATGGATTTCACCCATTATAGCCGCAAGAGCTGGAGTCTGCTAAGAAGATTAGGAGGAGCTACAACCCTAAACAGACCACGGACGAGAATTACACCCACCCAGAAAGCGTTGCACATAAAACAAATCTCGAAAATCCATCTAAGAACATCAGAAAAGGAAGACTTCGACCATAAGATAAAAGAGGTAATGAAGAACAAACAGGAGAACACAAATCTGATAAGAGATTCAAGAGATCAATAACACACTGAATGGAGTGAAGGCCGGCAAGGCAGTAGGAGTAGACGGAATCATGACAGAATTCCTTAAAAATCTAGGACCAGTAGGAAGAAACTGGCTAGCAAAACTTTTCTCTGAGTGCATCAAACAGAACAAATTACCTACTATATGGAAAGAAACCAAGGTAGTAGCTGTCCTGAAACCAGTGAAGACTAAGGACAACCCCAAACGTTTTAGACCAATTTCTCTTTTATGCGCTGTGTATAATTTTGAGACAATTCTGATGACCAGACTCTCCCAATATACAGGTTGAGTCACTAACTATTGTCACCAAGAATAACTCTGAAAGTATGATAGAAGCTGAAAAGTTTGGGACTAAAGTTACATGGGACAACGGGGGCCATAATACACTACTGGCCATTAAAATTGCTACACCATGAAGACGACGTGCAACAGACGCGAAATTTAACTGACAGGAAGAAGATGCTGTGATAAGCAAATGATTAGCTTTCCAGAGCATTCACACAAGGCTGGCGCCGGTGGCGACAGCTACAACGTGCTGACATGACGATTTCCAACCGATTTCTCATAGAGAAACAGCAGTTGACCGGCGTAACCTGGTGAAACGTTGTTGTGATGCCTCGTGTAAGGAGGAGAAATGCGTACCATCACGTTTCCGACTTTGATAAACATCGGATTGTAGCCTATCGCGATTGCGGTTGATCGTATCGCGACATTGCTGCTCGTGTTGGTCGAGATCCAATGACTGTTAGCAGAATACGGAATCGGTGGGTTCAGGAGGGTAATACGGAACGCCGTGCTGGATCCCAACGGCCTCGTATGACTAGCAGTCGATATGACAGGCATCTTATCCGTATGACTGTAACGGATCGTGCAGCCACGTCTCGATCCCTGAGTCAACAGATGGGGACGTTTGCAAGACAACAACCATCTGCACAAACAGTTCGACGACGTTTGCAGCAGCATGGACTATCAGCTGGGAGACCATGGCTGTGGTTACCCTTGACGCTGTATCACAGACAGGAGCACCTGCGATGGTGTACTCAACGACGACCCTGGGTGCACGAATGGCAAAACGTGATTTTTTCGGATGAATCCAGGTTGTGTTTACAGCATCATGATGGTCGCATCGGTGATTTGCGACATCGCGGTGAACGCACATTGGAAGCGTGTATTCGTCATCGCCATACTGGCGTATCACCCGGCGTGATGGTATGGGGTGCCATTGGTTACACGTCTCGGTCACCTGTTGTTCGCATTGACGGCACTTTTAACAGTGGACGTTAGATTTCAGATGTGTTACGACCCGTGAATCTACCCTTCATTCGATCCCTGCGAAATCCTACATTTCGGCAGGATAATGCACGACCGCATGTTGCAGGTCCTGTACGGGCCTTTCTGGATAAAGAAAATATTCGAATGCTGCCCTGGCCAACACATTCTCCAGATCTCTCACCAACTGAAAACGTCTGGTCAATGGTGGCCGAGCAACTGGCTCGTCACAATATGCCAGTCACTACTCTTGATGAACTGTGGTATCGTGTTTAAGCTGCATGGGCAGCTGTACCTATACGCACCATCCAAGCTCTGTTTGACTCAATACCCAGGCGTATCAAGGCTGTTATTACGGCCAGAGATGGTTGTTCTGGGTACTGATTTCTCAGGATATGTGAACCCAAATTGCGTGAAAATGTAATCACATGTCAGTTCTAATATAATATATTTGTCCAAGGAATACCCGTTTATCATCTGCATTTCTTCTTGGTGTAGCAATTTTAATGGCCAGTAGTGTATGACGGTTTTTTATTACTAGGTGGGGTCGCTTCAGAGATACGAAGATCAACTTTCTTTTTTAAATTAGATGCTAATGTTTGGTACTTATTTCTGATAGCGGCTTTCGAGACGAGTCCAATGATGTGTCAGAGTAAGGTCTTTGAAGGTCAACGAAGGTCACAAAGGTGGCATGAACGTCCATTTACAGAAGGTGTTCGAAGTGATGACCATTGGTATCAATGCAGTGCTGCAGCCTTCTTATCATGGATTGAGTGGTATTCCTTATCACATCGGCACTTACCGAAGAACATGCTGTGACAATTCTCTCTTGCATATTTTCAGTTGTGGTTGTAATGTCTTTATAAACAGTGTCTGTTACGAATCTCCACAAGAAAAGATCCGGAGGCGTCGAGTCTGGTGAACCAGCCGGCCACGACACATCTCCTCCGCGTCCAATGCAACGATTTGCGAATTGGCTCTGCAACTAATTTCTAACCGTCAGCGAAAAGTGTGCCGGACACCCATCGTGTTGATACCACATTCTGTTCGTTGTTCGTAACGGTATTTCTTCCAATAACAGACCTAATGTTTCTTGTAAGATTTCCTTCGATGAAATAGGGACCTAGAATTCAGTCCTCCAGAATCCCACACCATATATTCACCGACCACGGATCTTTGGTGTGCAACTTGACGCATCCAACATGGATTTTCAGTTGCATGTTGCATGTTATGCAAATTAACATTTCCATGGTTCGTGAATGTAATCTCGTCAGTAAATAAAGTCAAATTAATAAATGCGTCATGGCTCTGAATCTGAAGTTGAGCCCATCGGCAGAATTCAGTGCGACGCATACAATCTGTAAAAGTTAATTCTTAGTGGAGACTGATATGGTAAGAATGATACTTATGGCGATGCAGAACACGAACAACACTACTCTGGCTCATGCCAGATTCCCTTGCCATTTGATGCGAAGGATCGCAAACCACAGTGGCAAGAGTACCAATTTCCTTTTCCTCGGTAGTAACTTTCCGTTTCCGGATATTTTTCCGATGCGGTAAAGATCCAGTTGTTTTGAATTTATCATATCTATATTTAAATGTACGACGTTTATGGTGGGTACGTTGAGGATATCTGTCAGCGTATAAGTCTCTAGCGTGGCAGGACTCCATGCATCTTTCTACGAATAAACGTCACTTAATCACAATGTGTAGGTACTGTTAGGCCGTCGTGTGCTGACATTTATCTTTCTTTCTTAATTATGCATATTTTTCCTGTAGATCCTTTTAAGATGACATGGGTATGATTGAGTGTGGCTTAGGCGTATAGTATGAAACTGAGTTGGCAACTCTGACCCAAGTAAGCTTTACCACCCAAGGTCACCGATTCGCGCTGCGTAGGGACCTGCCTCTGTTATTGTCTGACGGCTCCCGTGTTCCTAGAAAGCACTGTTGTTGCCGGTGAGTAGGGCAGCCAGTCTCAAGTCACCGCATGCCTCCCCGACCCTTTGTGCTCTATAGGTGGTGAGAGCAGCGCTCAGGGCGGCTTGACATCAGCTGCCACCTCTTTTAGCTGCTGGATCTCAACGTTCTTCCTCCGTTGCTGCTTGGCGCCGTGCAGTACGAAGCTCAGAAGAAAGCCTGCGGGGCGAGAATACAGTCCTTCCCTTCACCTTCACCCGTCCCGCGGCTACTCACGGTCTGTTTACTGAATGTTCGAACATAATGCCTTATAAGTGGACTTTGGGGTCATGCCTGTTGTGTTTCGCACTTCGCAGTGTACGGTCTCCCAGTTTCTGTCATTTTTCTATGTACTTAACCAGTGAGTAAAATGAAAACTTTACTGTAACGTGCCTGCAGACATCATATTCACATTGGAACCACGAAACTGATGAGGAAATCCTATCATAGCCATCGTTTTAACTAAACAAAACGGAACGCTTATCGCGACGTAAAACGCAGTTAGACAGATGCATGTACAGTACCAGCAGTAGCACTTTCTATACAACAATTATTGACAAAATGTGTACAGAAATAATCCAGAGTTATTCCGGACTTTTCAGTCCAACGAAGAGACGAGAGGACAGTGATCTGATCAAAAGTATCAGGACACCTATTAGTGGACAGTAATATAGGATACATCCACCCTCCATCTGTATGACAACTGCAGCTCTGGTGGGGACACTTTTAAACAAGTGTCTATGGAGGAATCACATCCCACTCCTCCTCAAGAGCCGAAACCCGAGAACGTAGTGATGCTGGGCGCTGGGGTTTGCAACGAATAAGTCGTTCTAAATCACATCAATGGTGGTCTTTTGGGTTGCAGTCGGGACTCTGGGCAGGGCAGTCCATTTCATAAATGTTATTGTCCACAAACCACTGTCTCACAGATGCTGCTTTATGACAGAGCGCATTGATACGAACAATCATCGTCTTCGAATTGTTCGTCTACTGTATGCAGCACGCAATACTGTAAAATTTGCAGAATGAGATTTTCACTCTGCAGCGGAGTATGCGCTGATATGAAACTTCCTGGCAGATTAAAACAGTGTGCCGGACGGAGACTCGAACTCGGGACCTTTGCCTTTCGCGGGCACACTCCGCTCGGCCACATCTGCCGGCTACCACTTAAAAATGAGGTATCAGCAACCTCTACTCTCAGTGATGTATACAACTCAAACTGAAACTTTACAGAGTAACAGCAGTGCGTGGACTACCCATTTCAGATACTGTTCCTCGACGTCTGTCTTGCAACTGGCTGTTGCAGTCTGTATATGATAGAGAATTTGACCCTGGTATCTTCTTTCTTCTGATGGAGAATGGCTACATTTATAAACTATAAACGTAGACTCAGAGAGCAGACGTGAGTCGAGCTTAGATAGCTCAGTTGGTTGAGTACTTACTCGCTGTAGGAAAAGGTACGAGGTTTACATCCCTCTCCGTCACAGAGTTTTAATCCCCCAGGAAGTTTTCAAACACCACACCTCCACCGCAAAGTAGAAATTCATCCTGGAAACTGTACTATGAGAATGTCACCAAGCATGACATTCTTTTTTTGCCAGATGCGCAAAGCACTGCGCTTTCCAACTGACTGGCTTCATTTAGTTATTATTTCGTGTTTACTTCATAGTTAATTTGTTTTTATATTTTCATTTCCTACTGTTTACTCTTTCGTTCTCTACTCCCCTTCTATACAAAACCAAACAAGTAAACAGATATTCAGGTGACATAATGTAAGAAAATTTTTAGTTCGTTTTGTTGTCAGTTTTTAGCAAGTAATTTACAGTAAGGAGTCTATGATAGTGCTGATGAGGATTGCTAGCTAGCCCCCCCCCCCTCCTCTTTAATAAACGTATCTTAGGAGGGGAGCATAAATACACAATCAGATTTACTTGAAATAATTTTGGTCCACCAGTTGTTGTCCAGAAACCAACTGTACACAGATGCAAAACAGTATGTATTTTAAAAAAAAGGACAAGTTCGTAAACTTCTTAGTCGACTTAGCAACTGTAATACAGTTGGAGTCGACTGTATCACATGAGCTAGGAATATAACAGTTTTCTCACTTAAAACACAAATCTGTTTTAGCGACATTAGTTCTCTCAGAAACGCTCTTGGCTGGGAGCCAAATTCACAAGACAAATGTTGATGGTGTTGAGACAGCAACCAGCCACAAATTTATTTTCAGTTCCTTTATTCAAAGGGAACTGAAAATAAATTTGTGGCTGGTTGCTGTCTCATGGTTATCAACATTTGTCTTCAAATAATAGGCACGGTCTCCAACCATGTCATAACAGACAAAATTGCAAAATTCACAAGAGCTGAATCAACGTGTCCCTTACAACACAGGAATCAATGATCAAACTGCCAAGTCTAAAAAGTAACATCCGAATTTTTTATATGAAAAACTCTTAAAGGTTTTTAAATGAAAGAAACTTTATTAACAGTCTACATATTTATTATTCATGTCTACATATTTGGTTTTCAACGTAGTCACCCTTTCGTTTAATACATTTCTGCCAAAAAGGGACTTGTTAGTTGATAACGTCACTATATCACCTCTGCTTGCCCCACTTCGTTATTGTCAAAGTGAAATTCTCGAAGGCGTTCTTTAAGTTTTGGAAACAGATGAAAATGGATGGGTCAAATCGGGACTGTATGGAGGATGATCGATGACAGTGAACCCGAGACGTCAGATTGCTGCGACAGCACTGATGTGTGGTCTGGCATTATCATACTTAAGGGGAGAGCGCTGCATGCGTGGGCGAGCTCTGCGAATTCGAAACTTGATTACAGCAGGCAGTCACTCACACACCGACGTAGTTACGTTACACACAGACGTGTCACAAGCTAGAATTTGCAAGAGGGTTTCAAAAAGCGTCAGCGGAGCGCGAAAGTCGACCGAGTAATATTCATGACATGTAATACCCTCAACTGATATTGAAAACAGAATAAAAAATCGAAGGTATTACTTTTAAGCACACCCATTATATCAACAAACTTCCCTATGAAAACTTTAAACTTGCTCTACGACCTCACATATGGAACAATTCCAAACTCACGATGTGAAATGAACTCGTGAAATAATCTATACCATTTGATCAAAATCATCCAGACGCCCTGTGTACTGCGGAACTCAGCAATATATGTCAAGGCAGTGGACAGGCTAGTATAAAAGGAGTCGTCGAGTGCTGCATCGTCAGCAGAGAAATAGTAACAGCGGAATAGGGACGTCAGAAGAGCTCAGTGCCTTGGAACACTGTCTAGTCACCGGATGGCACAGTAGAAACAAATGAATCAGGAACATTTCCAACACTTCTGAAGCTGCCCATGTCGACAGTTGGTGATGTAAATGTCACGTGGAAACCGCGTGGAACAACAACAGCTAAACCGAGAACAGGCACACCTCATGTACTAAGGGACAAGGGACCATCACGTGTGGTTGTAAAAAAAATCGTGGGAAACTAGCGGAAGGAATCACGCATGAGTTAGAAAATACTACACAGTCCACCTAGCAGAACGACAGTGCGTAGAATTAAAAAGAATGAGCTGCAACCGTCGAAAAGTTCCTCATAAGCCATACCTTTCTGGTATCAATGCTAAGCGACGCTTGAGGCGTATAACATTTCTGGCTCAGGCAGCCATAGAATTTATCTCCAGTGTATGTAACTATCGTAATGAATCACGTTTTTGCAAACAGTACAGAGTGCAGAGTGTAAACAGGAAGTTTACTTTCATATGTGACTATAAATTACGTAAAACGTTTTATGAACAAATATTATAATTGTTACTTGTTGGAAATATGTAATTGTGACACGGTATGCGTCACATTATTATAACATTATCTCAGTGGTTTATGGCTTTATTACGTCGTTCGCTAAACAGACTCGCTGGTATCCCTTTCTGGAAGTGAGGTTCTCATTTAGCAGCAATCAGGGCCTTAACGCACTCACTAGACAGTTTCTTATAGCCTCAATGTTTGACTGTCCGTCCCCGGTAGGTGAGCCGTCAGCGCGACAGAATGTCAATCTTAAGGGCCCGGGGTGGATTCCCGGCTGGGTCGGAGATTTTCTCCGAGCAGGGACTGGGTGTTGTGTTGTCCTAATCATCATCATTTCATTCCCATTGACGTGCAAGTCGCCGAAGTGGCGTCAAATCGAAAGACTTGAACACGGCGAACGGTCTACCCAACGGGAGGCCCTAGTCACACGACAATGTTTGACTCTGTTGTCGCAGCTACAGCCTCACCTCTACTTGCACCGTTTCATCACTAAAACGTGTTCACGAAGGTGTTCTTTACGTTTTGGAAAGAGATGAAAGCGGGTGGGGTCAAACCGGGAATGTATGGGGGATGATCGATGACAGCGAACCCAAGGCGTCGGATTGTTTCAGATGTCGCAGCACTCATGTGTGGGCTGACACTGTCATTCTAAAGAAGAACATTTCCTGCTTTCAGTTGCCTGACAGTCTCTCATGTACCAACGTAGTCATATTCCAACATATTTATATTACGCACCACTGCATTACGCTCTACAATTGGAGGGTTGTAAGTAGCGTCAGCGAAGCGTGAAGGTCGACTGAGTGATACGGATGACAGGTAATACCTCAACCGAAATTAGCAACAGACTAAAAATTCGGAGGCATTACTTGTCAGCACACCCTAGTTTCTTATGTGTGTGGAATCCTTGTACTTCTAACATACTGAAGAGCCAAAGAAACTGTTACACCTGCCTAATATCGTGGAGGGCCCCCGCGAGTACGCAGAAGTACCACAACACGACGTTGCACGGACTCGACTAATGTCTGAAGTAGTGCTGTAGGGAATCGGCATCATGAATCCTGCAGAGCTCTCCATAAATCCGTAAGAGTACAAGGGGATGGAGATTTCTTCTGAACAACAATACGCTCAATGATGTTCGTGTCTGGGGAGACTGGTAGCCAGCGGAAGTGTTTAAACTAAGAAGAGTGTTCTTGGATCCATTCTGAAGCAATTCCGGACGTGTGGGGTGTCGCATTGTACTGCTGGAATTGGCCAAGACCGTCGGAATGCGCAATGGACATGAATGGATGCAGGTGATCAGACAGGATGCTTACGTACGTGTCACCGGTCAGAGTCGTATCTACACGTATCAGGGGTCCCATATCACTCCAAATGCACATGTCCCTCACCGTTACTGAGCCTCCACCAGCTTGTATAGTCCCCTGCTGACCTGCAGCGTCCACGGATTGATGAGGTCGTCTCCATACACGTACACGTCCATCCGCTCGTCCGACCAGGGAGCATGTCTCCACTCATCAATAGTCCTATGTCGGTGTTGACTGGCCCAGGCGAGCCATAAAGCTTTTGTGTCGTACAGTCATCAAGGTAACACGAGTGGGGCTTTGGCTCCGTAAGCCCAACCAGCGCACACTCCCCTGAAGGGGGAAAATCTCATTCTGGAAACATCCCCCAGGTTGTGGCTAAGCCATGTCTCCGCAATATCCTTTCTTTCAGGAGTGCTATTTCTGCAAGGTTCGCAGAAGAGCTTTTGTGAAGTTTCGAAGGTAGGAGACGAGTTACTGGCAGATTTGAAGCTGTGAGGACGGATCGTGCGTCGTGCTTGGTAGCTCAGATGGTAGAGCACTTGCCCGCGAAAGGTAAAGATCCCGAGTTCGAGTCTCGGTCCGGCACACAGTTTTAATCTGCCAGAAAGTTTCATATCGATGATGTTTCGTTGAATATTTCGCACGCTGACACTTGTCGACTGAAATCTACAGAAATTTGCGGAAGGGTTGCACTTCTGTCACGTTGAAGGCTCCTGTTTAGTCGTAGTTGGTCCGTTCTTCCAGGATCTTTTTTCGGCCGCAGCAATGTAGGAGACTTTATGTTTTACATGATTCCTGATATTCACGGTACACTAGTGAAATTGTTGTACGGGAAAATCACCACTACGTCGCAACCTCGGAGATGTTGTGTCCCATCGCTCTTTCGACGGCTATAGAATCACTTTCAAACTCACTTAAGTCTTCACTTAAAACTTCCTGGCTGATAGGCCGTGGTCGAAGTATAAAACTCTCCCCTGACGTTTCGTCTCCGACTGCGGGATGCATCCTCGGATGTAAAGCGGTAAAGCTCTTTACCTCCGAGGATGTCTCCCGCAGTCGGAGACGAAACGTCAGGGGAGAGTTTTATACTTCGACCACGGCCTATCAGCCCGGAAGTTTTAAGTGAAGACAATGCCGGCCGTGAAAGCTTACATTGTATGATCACTTAACTCTTGATAAACTGGCATTGTAGCAGCAGTAACCGATCTAACAACTGCGCCAAGTACTTTTGTTTTATGCACGCTTTGCCGACCGCAGCGCCGTATTTGGATTGTTTACATATCTCTGTATTTGAATATGCTTTGACTTTTTTAGGGGGATAAACATTTTATTTTTACCTGTTATTATTTTATGTTGTAATTTAATGTACTGGCACGTTCCACGACCTTGGAGATTTGCTCCTCAATTTGGTGCTACGGAACTTGTCGTGTAAATGAAAATAATAAATATACCAGTTTCTTCCGCGCTTCAGTGTACTTTGAAATGCTTCACCTGTAACATATTTGCTTACTGCTGCAAGGTCATTTACCAGTGAACCTATTGATAAACCTGTTTGCTTATTAAAGGTACTCTGAAATTTTTAATCTGCGAAGTTACCGTTCGTTGTCTATTAATTAGTCCTTTCCTAATTAGGAATGACCTGCATTTGACCGTGCGGCATCGGACTTTGGAAGCATAGCGATCGCGTGCAATAGCTGCTCAGTAATTTTTTTTTTTACCACACTACACTTCGTTAAAATATGTCTGTGCACGCAAGCTACCACACAAACACACATGATTAATTTGAATTTTGTTTGCGTAGAAGAGGAAATATTATCTGAGCTGTTAACTGTTCTGTCACTTTGATATCACTGAAAGAGGAACCTAAACATTATCTATAGAACAACATAAAGAAATCGTTTGGTTCTAACTACACTCATAAACACATAGATCACAGTAACATATAAGCCATTTCACAATGATTTGTATGTACATATAATTAATATTCAGAAGTTAATTATATATTTAACGAGCATTGGGGTGAAGGCTCAACGCGCACTGTCGTGTCTGTTCTTTTAATCAGAAACATGCAACACGTTTGTTTGTAAGCTGTTACAGTGAGCAAAACTAGGAAAAATGTAGTTTTATCGTAATGATTTTTATAACTGTGTAACATAGTGAACGTAATCCTTACAACTTTCCTTGATACTTAAAAACACTTGAATTTTGGTGAAAGCAAGGAAGACGTACTATTCCACTAATTTTAATCAGCACAGTGTCTGTGCTTTGTGATACAGAATTTGGCACGTTACCTTTTGATGCCAACATCTGGCGTAGCTCACAGCTAGATGATACATTACACGTAGAAAACTAGATCTTTAGAATTATGATTCTTACACATCTTTTGTTTGAGGTTAGAAATTCCTTTTCCATAGTCTTGCTTTACTCTAGTAACTGTTGAATATGAAAAATGGTGTTATCTGAGGGCAACACAAGTTTGAAATCACTCACACTTTGTGAATAAAAACGCGTAACACACTGTTGTTGTTGTGGTCCTCAGTACGTAAACTGGTCTGATGCAGCTTCTCTATCCTGTGCAAGCCTCTTCATCTCCGAATAACTACTGCATCCTACATTCTTCTGAATCTGCTTATTGTATTAATCTCTTGGTCTGCCTCTGTGTTTTTTACCCATCTTCCCCCCCCCCCCCTCCACCTACCCACCCACACATCCTTTCAGTACTAAATTGGTGATCACTCAATGTTTCAGAATGTGCCCAATCAACCTTCTTCTAGTCAGGTTATGCCACAAATATCTTTTCCCCCCATTTCTATTCAAAAAATGGTCCTGAGCACTATGGGACTTAACATCTGAGATCATCAGTCCCCTAGAACTTAGAACTACTTAAACCCAACTAACCTAAGGACATCACACACATCCATGCCCGAGGCAGGATTCGAACCTGCGACCGTAGCGGTCGCGCGGTTCCAGACTGAAGCGCCTAGAAACGCTCGGCCACACCGGCCGGCCAGTTCTATTCAGTAACTCCTCATTAGTTATGTGACCTATCCACATAATCTTCAGCATTTTTCTGTGGCACCACATTTCAAAAAATTCTATTCTCTACTTGTCTGAAGTGTTTATCGTCCACGTTTCATTTTAATATGTTTCTACACTTCATACAAATACTCTGAGAGAAGTTATTTTGTGGCCCAAATAGCAAAACTCGTCTACTGCTTTAAATTCCTTGCTTCCTCATCTAAATCCCTCATCATCAGCTGATTTAATTCGATTACATTTCATTATTATTACTTTGCTTTTGCTGATGTCCATCTTAATATCCTTTCAAGACACTGACCATTTCATTCACTGCTCTTCCAAGTCCTTTGCTGTCTCTGAGGGAATTATAGTGTCATCGGCTAACCTCAAGGTTTTTACTTCTTTTCCCTGGACTTTAATTCCTACTCCTTGCGCAGTTTAAAGATTGAATGACACCAGGAATATGCCGGCCGGGGTGGCCGAGCGTTCTAGGCGCTACAGTCTGGAACCGCGCGACCGCTACGGTCGCAAGTTCGAATCCTGCCTCGGGCATGGATGTGTGTGATGTCCTTAGGTTAGTTAGGTTTAAGTAGTTCTAAGTTCTAGGGGACTGATGACCTCAGCAGTCAAGTCCCATAGTACTCCGAGCCATTTGAACCTTAATATCAGCATGCCAGACGTTTGTCTTACGTCTTACATTGATTTCTGTGGTTATTTCACTCAGTGTGGCTTGCCTGTTACCACTAACAAGTCTACGCCGCCAGCCATTACGTTGTTCGTGGTGATAACTAATGCCTGAAATTTGGTATTCTCGGCGCACCCTTGACCCTGCGGATCACGAAATAATGAATTCCCTAATGAATGAGATTTTCACTCTGCAGCGGCGTGTGCGTTGATATGAAACTTCCTGGCAGATTAAAAATGTGTGCCGCACCGAGACTCGAATTCGGGACCTTTGCCTTTCGCGGGCAAGTGCTCTACCAACGGAGCTACCCAAGCACGACTCACGCCCCGTCGTCACAGCTTTGGAAGATAGGAGATGAGGAACTGGCAGAAGTAAAGCTGTGAGGACGGGGCGTGAGTCGTGCGGGTAGCTCAGTTGGTAAAGCACTTGCCCGCGAAAGCCAAAGGTCGCGTGTTCGAGTCTCGGTCCGGCATACAGTTGTAATCTGTCAGGAAGTTTCAATTCCGTAATGATTTCCGAAATGGAATGTCCACTGCGTGTAACTCCATCTGCCACTCCGCGTTCCAAGTACTAATTCTTTTCGAGCGACCATAATCTCGTCGGAAACGTTTCCTCATGAATCACCTGAGTACAAATGACAGCTCGGCCGATGCCCTTCCCTTTTATACCCCGTGTACGAGATACTACCGTCGTCAGTATATTTGCACATCGCTATCCCATGACTGTTGTCACCTCAGTGTACATCACAATATTATTGCAGGCAGCAATTACCAAGTGTTATGAAATATTCTAATGCGAAAATGGCATTTTTTTTTTCGTTTTGAAGTAGTTTACCGCTACATGTATGTATATTCTCCGCAAACCACTATGTAGCGCATGCCGGACGATAAATCGTATCTTTTTCGTATTCGATTATCGTACTGGACAAATGGCTGTCTACATGCCTCTGAACTGGAAATGGAATGTCGTGTGGCTGAGACCTCCCGTCGGGTAGACCGGTTGCCTGGTGTAAGTCTTTTGAGTTGACGCCACTTCGGCGACTTGTGTGTCGACGGGGATGAGATGATGATGATAGAGACAACACAACACCCAGTCCCTGAGCGGCCCCAGCAGGGAATCGAACCCGGACCCCTTGGCATGACAGTTACCTTATTCTCATGATCCCTACACGATAGATAATTACGATGGGGGTAGCATGATGGTGCAGCAGTCTTCTTCGAATATTGATTCTCTAATTGCAATGGCAGAAAAAAATCGCAACACCAAGAAGGAATTGTTCGGCATGAACAAGAGTGAGAGTTCATAGACGTTTTTCTACATTTGAAGATGATGTCTATTCTAATTTCACGCCTGTTACATAAGAGGATTCAAACCAGTTTAAATACACGCTGTAGGTGTCGTGAGCCTTAGTTACCTTTGAGATTGGACGAGGTGAGTTGATCTTAGTGACGAATGCTTTTAAGGCAACAAACATGCTACTAGCAATGCCTCACCGAGTTTGAACGAAGTTGTGTATTAGGACTACGAGAAATTAGATTTCCTTGTATGATACTGCAGAAAGACTTGACAAGAATGTAACCACTGATTGGTGGCAGCGGTGGCCACGCGAATGTATGGTCGCGAGAGGACCGGGCTCCAGCACCACCACCTAGAGACAAGGCCGCGGCGCGAAATTCATAGCAGGTCGTGACGTCACTCCAAGCGGGCCACCATGTTGTGTTTCGAAGCGTTTGTTTATCTACACGTTTGTTGGATCGAGTGCTATATTCGTGCTTAAAACTAGCGATTACAGTGTTTACGTGTAGTGAAGCTACTGTGAAGATGGTTTACAAGTGTTGTGTGCCAAGGTGTCGTGGGAATTACGGAACTCGACCGAAAGTAATGTTTTCCTTTCCGAAAGATGCGAATCTGCGTTGGAAATGTCTTTCAGCGATTCATCGGGACAATTTCCAACCCACTGAGCACACGAAGGTATGTAAAAACTATATACCTAGTACAATTATTATTTTTTTCTGGTGGAATATCTTGCATTTTGGATACATTTGACTAAAATTGTGAGCAAAAGTTCACAGTAAATAGGCCTAGTATTCGTTATCAAGTGGCTTTATTTTGATTTTGAAAACGAAATATAAATTTGTGGCTCATGTTACTTTTTATTCGTGTTTAAATTTTTCTGCAGTTCGTATTTTGTTACGCATTACCGATACGTTTTATTCTCTGTTTGTGAGTGGGTGTTGTTTTTCACTCTCGCATTAGTTAGCATGAGTGCTAACAAATGTTGAAACTGCTGTTTTCATGTTTCAAAAGCGATCTCTCTTCATGAAGCATATCTGTGTTATTTTTCGATGTGTCAAACAATGGAACAAATTAATCTAGATAAAGGTTAAATTTATTATTGACGTTTTTAGCTTGACACATTGTCTCATTCCAACTGCTGCAAATGTCTGCTGAAGATTTGTAGATTTTCACTGTTGACTTATGCTCAAAATCTGCCATATTTTTACAGGAAAGAAAATTTACATTACAATAACAACGCATAATTGTTTTTGTGAGGTGAGTTAAAAGTGATTGTTTGCTTGGGGAATGTACTCAGCTTTCCTGAGGGAGCTCTATAAACAGTTACACAATATTTATTTAGGATACTGAAGGCAGAGGAATTTAATATTATACACTATATTAGTGCAGAATTTTTCAAGTGAGTGTAAATAATAGTTGTCTGGTCCAGAAAGAATGTACTTTATCACAGTGCATTTTTCACAAATGTACCTGGTTTTACCATGTATATCGCAATATTATTTACATCCCGCACTCGTACGTTTTCACTGGCAATTGATAAGTCTTATGCAATTACATTACCGGTAAAAAAGAATTATAAACTATAGTTTCTGCTATATCGCGATTGATAAAGTTACTTATTTTAACCATTCGGCAAAGTACTCTCCTCTTATCTTGGTATAATTTGCCAAGATCTCGTTTCGTTATCTCCAGCGGTTTACGAGATATGACAGGCGTTATGAATATTTCATTCCCGCGCGTTGCGATCGGAAGTAAGTTGCTGCAGATGCTCAATTTTTTCGAGATTGGAAGCAGATATTGATCCAAAGTTTTACGAAAATTTCAAAACCTCATCTGTATTTCATACTCAGCAATAGAATGTGTAATATGCATCAAACACAAATTCATAGCGACCCCTATTTTTGATGGCAACGTTCTCAAATTTGATACTCATCTGTGAAATACCACAATAGTTATGACCATTATCGAAATGATTGGCACTTCATCATGAAGCTGCCATATAAAGCTAAAAGTATTTCAGAAATTAATTATTTTTTACGGAATAGGTTCTGTAAAACCGTTTGACAAAGATTTGCTGGCCATGCGTCTCGATTCTTTAAGCGCAGCGCCAAGCCAACCCTGGCCCGCTTTGCGTGACGTCACAAGAGCGCGCCGCGGCCTTCTCTTTAGGTGGTGGTGGCTCCAGACGGCCAAGTGTCGCTACCCAGGGGGAAGATCCTCATGTTCGGGCTGCATCTCTGGCGCTCCGTACTTCATCTGCAGCAGCAATCCGAGTGGCAGTTGCTACCACAGTGACACAACGGACCGCTGCAAATCGTTTACTTCAAGGACAGCTCCGAGCCAGACGCCCTGTAGTGTACATTCGACTAACCCCAAACCGCCGCCATATGCGACTTCAGTTGTGTCAAGCGCAAGCTCAGTACAGGGCAAGTTGGAGGCCTTTTCTGTTTTCTCGTGCATGATGGTTCTGCCTCAGGTAGAAGCAGGTCAGTTGAAGGCATGCAACCAACCTGTCTCCGTACTAGACACGTTGGACCTACACTTAGAGTTGTGGTCTGGTGTGTAGTTTCGTATGACACCAGGAGCACACTAATGCTTATATCACGCACCCTGACTGCAGATTTGTGCGTCAGTGTAGTGATTCGAATTGTTGTGCTGCTATTCGTGAACAGCATTCCAGGGAGTGTTCTCCAACACGATAATTCTCGTCCACGTACCGCTGATTTAACACAACATTCTGTACAGTGTGCTCGATCACCACATCTGTCTCCAATCGAGCACATTTGGAACATCATCGGATAACATTTTGAGCGTCATTCACAAACAGCAGTAACCATCTATTGACCGAGCAAGTGTAATAGTGCATGAAATTTCATCCCACAAACTAATATTCAGTACCTGTACAACACCATGCAAGCACGTTCGCATGCTTGCATTTTACATTCTGGCTGTTACAGAGGTTATTACTGTACCAGCATTTCACACTTGTAATGGTTTATCTCTCACTTGCATTTACCTGTGATCTTGCAATGTTAATCACTTTAATATGTTACCCAGGCAAATGTATTTAGAAATTTCATTATTCTACATTAATTATTTTTTTGTTGCTGCAATTTCTTTCTTCGAGTATACCCAACAGGGTTCCGCGGGGACTATATCATCTTCCTTCCAAGGATTCTCATTAATTATGACTAAGCGTTTCTTTAAACTTTCGTATGAGCCTTAGTGACCTTTAATAATCATAGCAGTGCGACTCTGAATTCACGATATGTCTGTGGCAGTTCTGAAGATATTTCTCAAAAATGTTCAGATGTGTGTGAAATCTTATGGGACTTAACTGCTAAGGTCATCAGTCCCTAAGCTTACACACTAGTTAACGTAAATTATCCTAAGGACAAATACACACACCCATGCCCGAGGGAGGACTCGAACCTCCGCAGGGACCAGCCCATATATTTCTGTAAAACGAAGAAAAGCATCTTATAAAGGCGCAAAATTGACATTCCGACAGTACTGTCGTTTAATTGTTTGGATCTCAAATTATTCTCTGCATTTTCTTTTATTTCATTTAACTGCGTAGATAAATTTACTTGTTTTGGACGCGTGTGAAGGGCTGACACTTTTACGTCTGTAGCAGAGTACTATATTTACTGAAATTTTCAACAGCAAGTGGGCGTCTCTTTTGGGCCTTCTTTAAAGTTGTCTTCTACCTACATACTACGCGTGTGATACCCTTTGCCATCCGCTGTGGCCGAATGGTTCTAGGCGCTTCAGTCCAGAACCGCGCTGCTGCTTCGGTCTCAAGTTCGAATCCTGTCCCGGGCATGAATGTGTGGTATGTCCTTAGGTTAGTTAGGTTTAAGTAGTTCAAAGTCTAGGGGACTGATGACCTCAGATGTTAAGTCCCATAGTGTTTAGAGCCACTTGAACCATTTTTTGTGATACCTTTTCTGCGTCATTGCAAATAACATGTACACCATGTATTTCTATCATGTCGACCATTACCATTTCGATGACCGCCTGAATGCTAGTGGATGGTGCGTCATGTCATACACCGGATATGTACCCGCTTTCTTCCGTGCGCATCACTCCCGCAGTTGTTAGCGTAGGAAAACGATGCAGAGCGAGCCTCCTTTGTCGGTGAGCGGCAAAAACTCTCGATGTAAGCAGAAACCACCTTCCCAGTTAATTTGGGCGGCCGCACTGGTATTTTCACGGCTTCGCTGGTTTCGCCTGTGTGCTCGTAACCGTCTCTGAGGCCAAGGTCGCACCACTTAGCTGCAACACTTCATCTTTAGACCACGAGCTAACCGGATTCAAATCACAAACTCTTTTCCCAAAGTTTGGCACACGAATAGGATACAGTTTATAACACCACCATGCAACACCATTTTGATGACTGAGAAATTTTCATTGTTCCTGAATTACATTTTTGCGCTGAGTTTTTACGAGTAAATAGTTTTTTTTCCTGTCAAATACAGTTTTTTCAGAAATGAAGCAAACTCACTCTTCGTTTAAACCTAAGTTCCACACAGAACATTTTTATTACAAGTATGCGAAACTTTATTTTAGTAAGATAGAGTACTTGGCTACACTTGTCACACCCAGCTACCTGTTGGAATGGAAATTTTAGCTCATAGTTGACATGCTGAAGTGTTGTTGTCTTCTACGCATACTTCTTGGTATAAGGCTTGGTCCTGTGACATACAAGTATTGAGAGACTGAAACTGTGGAAAAATGGGAGGAGGAATATAGTGTCTTTTGCAATTCCCATAACTTAGAGCGAGACGCAGAATCCTTTGTGTGAGTTTAGTTTTTTAAGGTCAGTGTTTAGAAAAGTAAGAAGGATATAAAATGCTCTGACATTTCCTCGGCCTTATAATCAGTTACGCAGAGGTAATCTCTCCATATTCCAATTCGGCTTAGCGTTCTTGAAGATTTGCAACCGTAAGAGAGCTCAGAAAATGATTGCGATGATGGTGGTGATTACAACCCGGAAGAAGACTGCGCTCCTGAAGTAATTTGTCAATACTAATCAAATGATTTAACTTGTGAGTTGAATTTGAAGAAAGATGCTCTGAATTGCTCAGGTCAAGAGTGAAAGCAAAACATCTGCTATCATAGCATCATGCTATTGCTACAAGAATAGAGGAAAGGAATTGATACAATTCTTGAAAGAAAAAGATGATGGTGCCTTTTGACTCGTTGGTTAACTGGGGGGGGGGGGGAGGGGACCAAACAGCGAGTTCAACGGTGCCATCAGATTGTGGAATGATAGGCAATAAAGCCGGCCGCGCCCTTTCAAAGGAACGATCCCAACATTTGCTTGAAGTGGTTTAGGGAAATCACGGGAAACCTGAATCAGTATGGCCGGACGCTGGTTTGAACCGTCGTCCTCCCGAATGCGAGTCTGGTGTACTAACCATTTCACCACCTCGCTCGGTTTGGCTTTTTGTTGTGATACTGAGTGTTGTATCAAATTTCTTTAAAGTCACTTACTTTCTGTGTTAGTGGAGGTTGTCTTTAGACTCTTCAAAATGTAGCATGACAAGTGTACTTTTACACAATGGAAATTCGTTCGGACCAAAACCTTCTTCACCCCATGTCAGAAAGAACTTTATGCTATGAAATCAACGAAGGGAAGTTAAACTGTCATCCATATGTTGTGTTTTTGTAGTCATTATTAGCATTTTTGGTGGACATATACCATTAACTAATCTAACACAGTGTGCGGTGATTCTGTAAAAGGTTACAGAAGAGTTAATTTATTTTTAAAGCAATTAAAAGAATTTCCTCATAAGCAAACCAGGAAGGAATGTTTTAGCGTTCCGACATAAGTAACGAAGCCGATTATCAGCTGGTCCAGAGTGCGGCAAGAGTAACACAATATGCTAATTGTTATTTACGAAACAAGATTATGTGTGACTTTACAATATTGAAGCAGATTAACGCTGGCAATGAATGCAGGTCTCAATAAAGCAAGTCTACTAGCGTTAAATGTTGACAGTGACTCAGGGAAAAAATGTCTGAGCGAGTAAATTCGGATCCAGCATATACAATAGAAGGACGTTAAAAGTTAACTGGACATGAAAATACGCGAGGAAGCGTGTTTTGGTAGAACAAGAGATGAAAGAAGAAAAAGAAGGTACAGATTAGTTAAGGAGCTGTTTTGAGTATGTACTGTATAACTACATTGTGAGGTTTTCATATTTGATTATAATGTTTCTGGAAACTCATTATGCCTTATGAAAACCATAGATTTGTTTATTTTTCAGTTCTCTACCCTGTCACTCCCCAGGAGAGGCATGGTCAGTGGGATATTTACCATTTTTACTTAAAATAGCAGAAATGTTAATTAGGAGGAATGTATTGTTTTTATATTCCACCTCCTTATAATTGTTGTTACCTGTTACAGGTGCTAACATTAGTACTGAAAAACGTCAGATAGATGGGTACACATATATTCATAACGCGCCGGATGGACATACACATATTTCATAATGCGCCGGAGGTTATTAAATGTGATGTAGGTAATGTGGTGTAGTTTAATACTGAACTGAAGAATTTTCTATTGGGCAGCTCTACTCCACTGAAAAGGAACTTCACACAAACTCTTAAATGTAATGTTTAAGGTTATTTTATAATTGGAATTGGCGCTGTAATACACTGCCTGACGAAAAGATGGAAGCACCTAGGATGGTAACGAAATATCATGGGTTGAAAGGGTATGTAATGTTTTTTCAGTGATACACTGCCTAACAAAACGAAGGAAGCACCCAGAAGGGTAATGAAACATCAGGGATAGAAAAACTATGTAATGTTTTTTTCAGTGATACACTGCCTGGCGAAAAGATGGAAGCTCCTAGAATGGTAACGAAACATCATGGGTTGAAAAGGTATGTAATGTTTTTTTCATTGATACATAGCCTGACGAAATGGAGGAAGCACCCAGAAGGGTAATGTAATATAAGGGGTTGAAAAGGTATGTAATTGTTTTTTGTTCAGTGATACACTGCCTGATGCAAAGATGGAAGCACCTAGAATGTTAACGAAACATCATGGGTTGAAAGGGTATGTAATGTTTTTTTCAGTGATACACTGCCTGACGAAAAGATGGAAGCATCATGGGTTGAAAGGGTGTGTAATGTTTTTTTCATTGATACACCGCCTGGCGAAAAGAAGGAAGCACCCAGAAGGGTAATGAAACATGAGGGGTTGAAAAGGTATGTAACATTTTTTCAGTGATACACTGCCTGGCGAAAAGATGGAAGCTCCTAGAATGGTAACGAAACATCATGGGTTGAAAGGGTGTGTAATGTTTTTTTCATTGATACATTGCCTGACGAAATGGAGGAAGCACCTAGAAGGGTAATGTAATATCAGGGGTTGAAAAGGTATGTAATGGTTTTTTGTTCAGTGATACACTGCCTGATGCAAAGATGGAAGCAGCTAGAATGGTAACGAAACATCATGGAGTGAAAGGCTATGTAATGTTTCTTTCAGTGATACATCGCCTGGCGAAAAGAAGGAAGCACCCAGAAGCGTAATGAAACATCAGGGGTTGAAAGGGTATGTAATGTTTTTTTCAGTGATACATTGCCTGACGAAAAGATGGAAGCACCTAGAATGTTAACGAAACATCATGGGTTGAAAGGGTATGTAATGTTTTTTTCAGTGATACATTGCCTGACGAAAAGATGGAAGCATCATGGCTTGAAAGGGTGTGTAATGTTTTTTTCATTGATACACCGCCTGGCGAAAAGAAGGAAGCACCCAGAAGGGTAATGAAACATCAGGGGTTGAAAGGGTATGTAATGTTTTTTCAGTGATACACTGCCTGACGGAAAGATGGAAGCACCCAGAATGGTAACGAACCATCGTTGGTTGAATGGGTATGAAATGTTTCCTTCAGTATTACACCGCCTGGCGAAAAGAAGGAAGCACTCAGAAGGGTAGTGAAACATGAGGGGTTGAAAGGGTATGTAATGTTTTTTTCAGTGATACATTGCCTGACGAAAAGATGGAAGCACCTAGAATGTTAACGAAACATCATGGGTTGAAAGGGTGTGTAATGTTTTTTTCATTGATACATTGCCTGACGAAATGGAGGAAGCACCCAGAAGGGTAATGTAATATCAGGGGTTGAACAGGTATGTAATGGTTTTTTGTTCAGTGATACACTGCCTGATGCAAAGATGGAAGCTCTTAGAATGGTAACGAAACATCATGGGTTGAAAAGGTATGTAATGATTTTTCAGTGATACACTGCCTGACGAAAAGATGGAAGCACCTAGACTGGTAACGAAACATCAGGAGTTGAAGAGTTATGTAATGTTTTTTACATTGATACACTGCCTGTCAAAAAGAAGGAAGCACCCAGAAGTGGAATGAAACATCAGGGATAGAAAAACTATGTAATGTTTTTTTCAGCGATACACTGCCTGGCGAAAAGATGGGAGCTCCTAGATGGTAACGAAACATCATGGGTTGAAAGGGTATGTAATGTTTTTTTCATTGATACATTGCCTGACGAAATGGAGGAAGCACCTAGAAGGGTAATGTAATATCAGGGGTTGAAAAGGTATGTAATGGATTTTTGTTCAGTGATACACTGCCTGATGCAAAGACGGAAGCAGCTAGAATGGTAACGAAACATCATGGGTTGAAAGGGTATGTAATGGTTTTTCAGTGATACACCACCTGACGAAAAGACGGTAGCACGCAGAAGGGTAATGAAACATCAGGAGTTGAAAAGGTATGTAACGTTTTTTTCATTGATACACTGCCTGACAAAAAGAAGGAAGTACCCAGAAGGGTAATGAAACATGAGGGGTTGAAAAGGTATGTAATGTTTTTTCAGTGATACACTGCCTGACGGAAAGATGGAAGCACCCAGAATGGTAACGAACCATCGTTGGTTGAATGGGTATGAAATGTTTCCTTCAGTATTACACCGCCTGGCGAAAAGAAGGAAGCACTCAGAAGGGTAATGAAACATGAGGGGTTGAAAGGGTATGTAATGTTTTTTTCAGTGATACATTGCCTGACGAAAAGATGGAAGCACCTAGAATGGTAACGAAACATCATGGGTTGAAAGGGTATGTAATGTTTTTTTCATTGATACATTGTCTGACGAAATGGAGGAAGCACCCAGAAGGGTAATGTAATATCAGGGGTTGAAAAGGTATGTAATGGTTTTTTGTTCAGTGATACACTGCCTGATGCAAAGATGGAAGCAGCTAGAATGGTAACGAAACATCATGGGTTGAAAGGGTATGTAAGTGATTACAAAATCGACTCAGAGTTCGAAACAACCTGGCAGTATGAACTCACTTATCGATATGGTATTTCGCCTCCTCTGGGTGGATGCAAGCAGTGATTCCGTTGACAAGGGTGAGGAGTCGTAAGGCTGTTGTATCCTCTCCTGAGGCAAGCTAACACTCAGCTATTGTGAATGTCCAGGATACTGGCGCTGGGATGGAGTTGATGGATGAGACATTTTCTATTGGGGGCTGATCCGAGGATCTTGCTGGCCTTGGGAGAACATCAGCATCTCGCACATAGCTCATACGAACACGTGCAAATTGTAGACAAGCATTGTTCTGTTGAAAAATAGCACCACTAGTCAGTCACATGAGAGGTAATGCAGGAGGACGCCGGATGTCTGTGATGTACCACTGAGCAGTCATAGTTCCGCCAATCACTACCAGCCGTAGCCTGAAGTCATAGTCGACCATCTTCGACCAATGGTGGGGGATGACTGACAATGATGCAATGGTTCCTTTACGTGATCTCGGGTGGCAGGTGCAGATGTGAAAGGTTGGTTGGTTGGTTTGTGGGATTTAAGGGACCAGACTACTAAGGCCATCGGTCGCTTTTTCCACGAACTTGAAACACCCACAAAGAATAAAAACAAACAATGGAGATGACAAGAGATGACACACGACAAGAAATACACAGACAGAGACCAGAAAAAAGCAATTAGAATCACACCGAGTGTGACAGTGGTTGGCCGACCATAGAAACAAAAAGGTAAAAGCCAACCACCAAGAAACAAACTAAAAAGCCCAGTCTAAAATCGTAGGCCACAGGTCAGACTCAACACAAAAGGACAAACACTTAGATCAAGCGATAAAAACCCTCTGCACGAATAAAACTCAAAACTAAATCTGCCATCGCAACGTCATCTGATAAAAGTGCAGGAAGCTTGTCAGACAGCGCAAACGTCTGCCTCAGCTGAGTTAAAAGCGGGCAGTCCAACAAGATGTGGACCATCGTCAAAGCTGACCCGTAGCGACATAAAGGAGGGTCCTCGCGGCGCAATAAATAGCTGTGTGTCATCCAGGTGTGGCCAATGCGCAGCCGGCAGAGGATAACAGCGTCCTTGCGAGAGACCCGCAAGGAGGAGTGCCACACGCCGGTAGGCTCGTTGATGGCCCGAAGTTTGTTGGGTGAAGGAAGGGTGCGCCATTCTTCACCCCAGGCGCGGAGTACCTTCTGCCGCAAAACTGACCTGAGGTCACTCTCCGAAAGGCCAATCTCCAAGGCTGGTGCAACGTCAGCCTGTTTGGCCAGCGTGTCAACACATTCATTTCCCGGGATGCCGACATGACCCGGGGTCCACACCAAGACCACAGAGCGGCTGCAACGGGCAAGAGTATGGAGGGACTCCTGGATAGCCATCACCAGACGAGAGCGAGGGAAACACTGGTCGACAGCTCGTAAAGCGCTCAGGGAGTCACTAGAGATAACGAAGGACTCACCTGAGCAGGAGCGGACATAATCTAGCGCACGAGAGATGGCAACCGCCTTGGCAGTGAAAACACTGCAGCCAGCCGGCAATGAGTGTTGTTCATAATGATCCCCTAATGTAAGAGCATAACTGACATGACAAGCAACCATCGAACCGTCAGTATAGACAACGTCAAAGCCTTGAAGCGCGGCAAGGATTGGAAGAGAGCGGCGGCGGAGGGCCACAGGAGGGACTGAGTCCTTCGGGCCCTGTGCCAAATCGAGTCGAAGGCATGGGCGGGGCACACACCACGCAGAGGGGCCCAGAAAAGAGGTAGAAGAGGGGAAACCTCAAGCCCAGAGAGAAGAGCTCTGACGCGAAGGGTTTGAGGTGCTTAGCGCGGAATACTGCGACTCTTTCTTGTGTTGGTCACACGTGGTCAACTGAATCTTGACAAGTATGGCCGCCCTCAAATTCCTATGCAGTCCAACATCGAGTCACTGTCACTTTCCGAATGTGCACAAATATGGATACTGCACATTCGACCAGCCCGCAAAAAAAGACGCCCAATAAAGCGCCTTTCAAATTCTGTCAGATGCTGATAATGCTGTCTCATTCGAGTGCGCACCATCTCCGTATACTTGACCGTCATCACTCAAAATATGGCGCTATACATGCCCCTTATGTACCATAAGAAGGCCTGGTAAGAACACTTAATATGAAGAGCACTGATGCTGTATTGTGGCCATTCTATTTCACACAGAGAATTACTTCTCTAATAATTTACGTACTAGCCAGTGGTGTGTAGGTGAACGAAGTCACATTTCCGTCTGACCATGTCTTATGGGTGCTTCACTGTTTTTATCAGGTAATGTATAATAGTTTTTAATGATAATAAGCCGTCTCACTGTACTGTATTTAAATTAAATTAAATGTACTTATATCTTCCCACATCCCACATAGCACTCACCGTGGAACCTATAGAATACGATTAATGCAATGCGACATCGTCATATTGTGTGCTGGTTAGGTTACAGGTAAGTAGTTGCTGCGTTTCATCAGCATCGCAAGTACATGAGTTATCAGACGCGTAAAAAATTTCCATACGTAATTCTGTGTTATTAAAATGTATCATTCTCCGATTAGAGGTTATCAAGTGTTCGTACCACGCGGCGTTTTCCGTGCTACCCCGAGAACAGAACTGAAACCGTCTGCTAATCGGGGACTGTACAGCTGGTAGTGTAGCGACGTGGCAAAGATTTTCTGTCAAAATTTCATCTTCTTCGATACACCGAGAAGATAATATGTAATCTTTCTTACCTGTTATTCCTGTCCTGTTAGTCGTTTTTTCCACTTCTGACAGTCTGAATCTATGGATTTCGCTAGTAATTATAACAATGCTGTTCATTCGCACACGCTATCAACCACATAAACAAACAGCATTGGCATTCGACCGTTCGCGTTTATTCGGCTCATCTAGTACAATCCCGTCCCCTTCTGTCTGCGGGAAAGTTTTTTATTTCTAGATGCGACGGGGATTCCCCTGGCAGGGATATCACGTACACTATGCATGCATTCAAAAATCAACTAACCAATCGTTCAGAAATAAACTTAGAATAAAAATATACAAAAACAACTGGGACGCGTTTCAAAATTATATGAATAATTGATAGACCAATGTGCGCTAGATGTTAAACGCTTTGCGAAACAAAGTTTTTATCGACAAGAATATGAATTTGGTCGTCTCTGAAATTGACGCCCAGGACAGATACTACGGTTTGCCTCCCCCCCCCCCCCCCCTACCAGATCCAACTCATTTCTGGAGTTATCTGACCAGGACTCGGTTTTCCAGTCGTATAGGGCCCCAACCTACAAGGTCACAAGCTGCAGACGAAGTCTTGCTGTTAGGAAAGGTATGTGCGTCTGTTGTCAGCTGCCATAGCCAATTAACACCAAATTTCGTCGCACTATCGTAACGGATACGTTCGTCGTACGTCTCGCATTGATTTATGCGGTTTTTTTCCACGCAGCGTTGCTTGTCTGTTAGCACTTCGCAAACGCCACTGCTCTTGGTCGTTAAGTGAAGAACTTCAGCCACCGCGTTATCCATGGTGAGAGGTAATGCCTGATATTTGGCATACTCGGCACACTGTTGACACTGTGGATCTCGGAATACTGAATTCCCTAACGATTTCCGAAATGGAAACTTCCACCTATCATTCCACGTTCGACGGCCGGTGTGGCCGAGCGGTTCTAGGCGCTTCAGTCTGGAACCGCGCTACCACTACGGTCGCAGGTTCGAATCCGGCCTGTGGCATGGATGTGTGTGATGTCCTTAGGTTATTTAGGTTTAAGTAGTTCTGTTCCCCACCCCCTGACCCCTCCCCCTCACCACCATGAACCATGGACCTTGCCGTTGGTGGGAGGCTTGCGTGCCTCAACGATACAGATAGCCGCACTGTAGGTGCAACCACAACGGAGGGGTATCTGTTGAGAAGCGAGACAAACGTGTGGTTCCTGAAGAGGGGCAGCAGCCTTTTCAGTAGTTGCAGGGGCAAGAGTCTGGATGATTGACTGATCTGGCCTTGTAACACTAACCAAAATGTCCTTGCTGTTGTGGTACTGCGAACGGCTGAAAGCAAGGGGAAACCAGGAGGGCATGCAGCTTTACTGTATGATTAAATGATGATGGCGTCCTCTTGGGTAAAATACTGGCAATGGCAAGGAAAGCGTTTCTGAAGAAGAGAAATTTGTTAACATCAAGTATAGATTTAAATGTCAGGAAGTCGTTTCTGAAAGTATTTGTATGGAGTGTAGCCATGTATGGATTCAAATGGCTCTGAGCACTATGGGATTTAACATCGATGGTCATCAGTCCCCTAGAACTTAGAACTACTTAAACCTAAGTAACCTAAGGACAGCACACAACACCCAGCCATCACGAGGCATGGAAGTGAAACGTGGACGATAAATAGTTTAGACAAGAAGAGAATAGAAGCTTTTGAAATGTGGTGATACAGAAGAATGCTGAAGATTAGATGGGTAGATCACCCAACTAATGAGGAGGTACTGAATAGAATTGGGAAGAAGAGGAGCTTGTGGCACAACTTGACTAGAAGAAGGAATCGGTTGGTAGGACATGTTCTGAGACATCGAGGGATCACCAATTTAGTTTTGGAGGGCAGCGTGGAGGGTAAAAATCGTAGAGGGAGACCAAGAGATGAATACACTAAGCAGATTCGGAAGGATGTAGGCTGCAGTAGGTACTGGGAGATGAAGAAGCTTGCACAGAATAGAGTAGCATGGAGAGCTGCATCAAACCAGTCTCAGGACTGAAGACCATAACAACACTACAGTTCTAAGTTCTAGGGGACTGATGACCTCAGATGTTAAGTCTCATAGTGCTCAGAGCCATTTGAACCATTCGGAGTTCAAAGTATGTCAATTCCCATTTTGCGTCCGTAATCACGTTGGAAACCTTTTCACACGAATCACCTGAGAACAACCGACACCTCCGCCAATGCACTGCCCTTTCATGCCTTGTGCAGGCGATACTACCGCCTTCTATACATTACACGACATCTGTCACCTCAGTATACTTGTAGTGGATAACCAAGATTTGACTATATAGAACAATTAACCGTGGATACGAGCGGATAACCTAGATTTGACTATTTGGAACAATTAATCATGGATGTTAGATATACGAGTGGACGAGGAGGTTAAAAAAACGATTAGAACTACAGAAGGTGTTAAACTATAGGGACGACTGTTGAGATAAAAGAAGAGACACGCGGCGACCCTCGGCGGTGAGTCCTTCACTGGTGTGAGGCCCGGGTCGCGGCGCACAGCTGGCCGTGCGCGGGTCAGAAACACGGCAGGGCCGCGCAGACCGCAAGGACGACAGGAAACGGGAAAAAACCTGCTTTGCCGGTTCCCGTGCGGTGGACGGTGGACGGTGCCAGCACGAGGGACAAGCGGCGCGCAATCACCGCCGCCGTGCGGCGCTGCGGTCGCGGCGGAAGCGCCGGAGACAGGAACTGCAGCGCGAGAAGGAGACTCGTCAAGTGTCAACGCTAGACACGCGACGACTCCGAAGGGACGACTTACGCTTTCATGACTGAATTCGTCGTAGCGCATGGTTCGCGGCTTATGCCACACGCAAACACAGTTGGTACAGTATCGTCGACAGAGAAGCGCGAATCGTCCGCCTTCCTGGCAGCTCTGCCAGTAGTGAAGCGCCTGTTTTCCTTTCAGTGCAAGAGGGTCGTCCGTTAAGTAGTATAACAAATTTTCTTAAGTAGGTCGGTTTTATTCCAACACCTATTGTTCCCCACTCGTCTGGCTACAAAACACTGTTCTTCAACATATTCTCTGCTCAATGCGATGGCTTTACGCAATCTTACAGGAAGGCCCTGTATGGCCGAATGGTACCACTCCACTGGTTAACATCAGAGCTGCATCAATACCCGCCCATCTTCCACCTCTGCTTCCCGGTGATTGCGGGAAATGGCTCTGAGGACTGTAGGACTTAACATCGGAGGTCATCATTCCCCTAGGACTTACAACTACTTAAACCTAACAAACTTGAGGACATCACACATATCCACACACATCCATGCCAGAGGCAGGATTCGAACCTGCGACCGTAGCAGTCGCGCGGTTCCGGACTGTAGCGCTTAGAACCGTTCGGCGATTACGTCCTTTAGATTAGATTAGGTTAGTACTTGTTCCATAGATCATGAATACACTTCGTAATGATGTGGAACGTGTCAGGTTAATAAAAGGTTAACAAACGATATTACATTACACAAAATATTACATGACACTCAATATTTGTAATTAATTAATTTTTTTGTGGGGTTGGGGAAATTACCCACTTACTATATCCAAAAATTCATCTAATGAGTAGAAGGAGTTGCCATTAAGAAATTCTTTTAATTTCCTTTTAAATGGTATATAGCTATCGGTCAGACTTTTGGTGCTATTAAGTAAGTGACCAAAGACTTTTGTTGCAGCATAATTTACCCCCTTCTGAGCCAAAGTTAGTTTTAACCTTGAGTAGTGAAGATCATCCTTTCTCCTTCCGTTGTAGCCATGTACACTGCTATTACTTTTGAATTTGTTCGGATTGTTAATAACAAATTTCATAGCCGGCCCGTGTGGCCGTGCGGTTGTAGGCGCTTCAGTCTGGAAACGCGTGACCGCTACGGTCGCAGGTTCGAATCCTGCCTCGGGCATGGATGTGTGTGATGGCCTTAGGTTAGTTAGGTTTAAGTAGTTCTAAGTTCTAGGGGACTGATGACCACAGATGTTAAGTCCTATAGTGCTCAAAACCATTTGAACCAACAGATTTCATAACATAAGTGAATATATATATATATATATATATATATATATATATATATATATATATATATATATATATATATATTGTGAGGATACAGTGAAGATCTCTAGCTCTTTAAATAAGTGTCTGCAGGATGATCTTGGATGAGCTCCAGCAATTATTCTGATTACACGCTTTTGTGCAATGAATACTCTTTTACTCAGTGGGCCAAACAGATGGACGTTGTGTTGTGGATTGGCAAGACAGCCAACCCACTATGACAGGAAGCCAAAAGGCACGCGTTGAAGCTCACGCAGGCTGGCGTGAGGTCTGGAACAGTTAAAGGAATTGAGACTAGTAAATAAAGTACGTAGCTGCTGGAATACTTAACTTTAATCCATAATTGGTGAACATCGCTCTTGACGGTACATGTTTTACAGCATCAATAGTAACTGGTAATGGCGCCTTGCTAGGTCGTAGCAAATGACGTAGCAAAAGGCTATGCTAACTATCGTCTCGGCAAATGAGAGCGTAATTTGTCAGTGAACCATCGCTAGCAAAGTCGGCTGTACAACTGGGGCGAGTGCTAGGAAGTCTGTCTAGACCTGCCGTGTGGCGGCGCTCGGTCTGCAATCACTGATAGTGGCGACACGCGGGTCCGACGTATACTAGCGGACCGCGGCCGATTTAAAGGCTACCACCTAGCAAGTGTGGTGTCTGGCGGTGACACCACACGTTGGCACGTGCGACATCCAGAATGTAGGCGGATGAGGAAGAGAATGAAGGTTTTGTGAGCTCCTCTGGGGTGCACAGATTTGTGTTTGGCCTTGTGTTGTGATGGAGAAGGAAAATTTCGTTTGTATTTTTATTGTGGCGAACACGCTGAAGTCGTATCATCAATTTCCTGAGGGTTGAACAACACATTTTAGAGTTCTGGACATCAAACAATGCGTGAATTTGACCTTTTTCTTCGGAGAAGAGGTGGCGTGGCGCCTCTCCACAGAGGTCAGTTTTCTTTCCAGTTCTAAGTAATGAACGCATGTTTCATCGCCTGTAGCGCTGTTCGACAAAAAACTGTCACGATCAACCTCGTAACGAGCAAGCAATTCCGCGCAGATGATGTTTCGTTGCTCTCTATGTTAGGTGGCAAGGACTTCAGCGGGCACACATCTTTCAGTGCCCTATCTGGTGGACGAGTGTGTCAGCACTAAGAATAGAGACGTCCAGTTGTGCAGCGAGGTGTTTGATTATGATCGGTCCATTACCTGGAATGAGAGTGTCCGCACGTTCATACATTGTAGGAGTCACAGCTATGAGCGACCGTCCGGCACGCGGGAGAGCGGACAGGTTTGCGTGACATTGTTATGATGATGACAGATACCTCGCCCAACAACTCACCGTGCTTTTGTTCACTGTCAGGTCTCCGAAGACATTCAGCAAGCATCTATGAACACCTGTGACGCTCTTCTTTTTCGCCCAAAGCGACAGCTCTGTGCTTGGAACGGACCTCTATTATAGACTCCATTTTGAAGGTCACGTATCGCCACCTATGGAAAGTCATGAAGCTATAGGGGCTGAAGCGGGGTATTGCACGATGTCCTACAACAAATTACTCAATTTTTAATCGAAACTGGCCGAGGAAAAAAAGCTTTATTGAACGCCCCTCGTATCTACAGCTTAGGACAACATTAAATTTGTTGTGGATTGGCAAGACAGCCAACCCACTATGACAGGAAGCCGAAAGGCACGCGTTTAAGCTCACGCAGGCTGTCGTGAGGTCTGGAACAGGACACGGATTTTAGACTTCAGAAAAAAAGGAGGTAACTGGTAGAATACTTAACTTTAATCCATAATAGGTGAACATCGCTCTAGACGGTACATGTTTTACAGCATCAATAGTAACTGGTAATGGCGCCTTGCTAGGTCGTAGCAAATGACGTAGCAAAAGGCTATGCTAACTATCGTCTCGGCAAATGAGAGCGTAATTTGTCAGTGAACCATCGCTAGCAAAGTCGTCTGTACAACTGGGGCGAGTGCTAGGAAGTCTGTCTAGACCTGCCGTGTGGCGGCGCTCGGTCTGCAATCACTGATAGTGGCGACACGCGGGTCCGACGTATACTAGCGGACCGCGGCCGATTTAAAGGCTACCACCTAGCAAGTGTGGTGTCTGGCGGTGACACCACAAAATTTATACTTCCAAGAAACTGTATACACATTTTCCCATCAAGCTAACTCTTTTTTTCTTTCAGTGAGGCGTTTATACTTTCGAAAACGGTATCAGAAAGTCAGATTTTGTTTGCAAAATGATTTACCTCATTTCTAAGCTACCGCATTTCTGCGTTATGTCCAATAACTTTTTGAGCGAGCTCGAAATCAGTCTATTGCAGAGTATGTGATTCCTATTTACTTGTGATGTCTAAGGCCACAACGTTAAACTAAGCCAAAGAAACGATGACGTGGACTCACTCGGCAGAAGCTGCAACGTCGCCAGGTGGCTGCTTTCTGTAATGGTTGATCAAAACATTTCCGTTTGAGGGCGTTGCTGCAGGGTATGTGCAACGTAGTGCGACTCCGATCAGGGTATAATATGAGTACATAGACATACAGGAAAGTGATTAGTGTGTCATTCGTGTCTTTCCGACGTGCGTGCGATAAATGCGGAAACGTGACCTATGGCGACGTTGTTATGCAATGCGTCCAAAAAGGGCGAATGTGATGTTATCGTTTTCTTGGCGGCCGAACGACAAACATCGGTAGAAATTTATCGAAGAATGACGAATGTGATGAGGAAATTAAAGCGAAACGTCCGGGAAAACTGCGACAGAGAGTGCTGCTGCTTCGTGGCAACGAAAGTCCCCGTATCGGAAATGTCGTAACGCAGAAGTTACCCCACCTCAAGTGGGAGACTCGCCCTATAGTTCTGATCTCTCCCCATGCGATTATCGTGCCTTCAGTCTTGTCTTGTGACAGCGAGAGCGAGAGCACCAGCAGCAGCACAGTACTGTTTGTATAAAGCGTTTATTTTGCATTTTGTTTACGACCTTCCACTAAGGAAGGGATTCTATTTGTGTTTATCTGCTCTGCATAGTAACTAACAGTTCTTGATAAAACTTTACGTAGTTTTCGTGTTAGATTTCTTAGTGTTTTCTTGATCGTTTAGAACAGAAAGCGCCCTAAAACCGTCATTTGTTTGTTTCGCGGCCGTTAGCCACTAGTCACTTGAATCAGCAGTTGTCTTGTGACAGCGAGAGCGAGAGCACCAGCAGCAGCACAGTACTGTTTGTATAAAGCGTTTATTTTGCATTTTGTTTACGACCTTCCACTAAGGAAGGGATTCTATTTGTGTTTATCTGCTCTGCATAGTAACTAACAGTTCTTGATAAAACTTTACGTAGTTTTCGTGTTAGATTTCTTAGTGTTTTCTTGATCGTTTAGAACAGAAAGCGCCCTAAAACCGTCTTTGTTTGTTTCGCGGCCGTTAGCCACTAGTCACTTGAATCAGCAGTTGTCTTGTGACAGCGAGAGCGAGAGCACCAGCAGCAGCACAGTACTGTTTGTATAAAGCGTTTATTTTGCATTTTGTT